>NC_139945.1:57511419-57523919 GCF_963454915.1 Gymnoscopelus microlampas
ATATGGTCACCCTTGTGATATATGGTCACAATTTGTAGTGACAAATATCACCACCGCCCGGCTTCCCTCCCCCGAACCCCGGCCAACTGTGTTCGTATAGACCATAGACTGTAAAAAAGTATGGACAACGTTACACCCATAGCCTCTACAGTCCGTAAATTAAGCCTATTTGTCAACGATTTCAAATCCGCCATGTTTCTACATCCTATGCACTCGGAAATGAATGCTATAGGCTCTATGCACAGCAGCCATATTATCACTTCTTTCACAGGTGTTACCAATAATACTAATGAAGGCTCCGTTCCATTTAGTGTAGCACACTGGTTTCCACTCTCAGAATTACACACCTGTAAGGGGCCATTTGGAAGCCCATGAGGGTCCCTGGACCCCAACTGTAGACCCACTGGTGTAACAGAGTGTTTCCAGTGGGCCAACATGCACAATATCAGCACCCTGACTCCAGAATGGAACAGAGCCTTCATTAGTATTAGTATCATTGGTAACACCTGTGAATGTCTTCATAATATGGCTGCTGTGAATAGAGCCTATTGGTTGGGACCAGAGCGGGGGTGGGGAATTAATGCTATTGATTGTGTAGCTTGTCAATCAAATCGTCACAAGGAAGCCACGCCCCTCCTACAGCATGCCCTACTTTATCATCAATTTTAAAAATAAATAAATGGGACCATAATTTACCAAAACGCATATCATGGTGATTGAAAGAACACTTTAAACTAGCGGAAGCATATAGTATTTATGACAATGCGTATTAACTCTTTCACTGCCAGAGTGAACTCATAAATAAACTCACCCACTGCCATTCATATGAACTATAATAGACTCGATTTAGAACTCGAAAGCTGGGCAACCTTGGTATAGACACAACGACAAAGCCGCATGCACCGCGGCGGATTCGAAGCCCTAGACTCCGTGATGGTTAGCACTTAACTTTACCACAGTGCCACCCCAGTGACATAGTTGTGTTATCATATTCATTGTCCATGTTACCATATCCATTCATTCTAGCCAAACAGACAAGTGTCAGTAGCAGTATGCTGCTAGCCTTCAGCCAGAATTGCGGATGCTATGCTACAAAACGAACACGCCTTTTGATCCTATGCAACAACAGGCTTTTTGTCATTTTCAATACACGATAGTGCACTTGGTGATACAAGCGCGAAATTTGCCACAGATGTCCTTCATATGACCCTAATTGATAATCAACCTCTGGCCACGCAAAAATCCTAAGATTTCAAGATGGCCACCACCAGTTTTCAAAATGGCTGCAACTGGGCCAACATTTTGGACTATATCACTTTGCTGGGGCTGTAAATCTTTGTTTTCCCCCTTATTTTAATATAGGAGAATATGTTCTGAAGGTTCTACCAAGTAAGATAAAAAAAATAATATTAGGTTCCAATATGGCGGCATATTTTCCAATATGGCTGCCGATAAATTGCATAAATGTACATTCACATGAGCTTGAAGCACATGTATTTGTATTAATTACCATACACAGAATTAATTTATAGCACATTTTAAAGTGATTTGGTAGCTTTTTAATGACCTAGGGCAACAGACTTTTCGATATGTTCACCGATAAATACAAAAACCTATATATATATAGGGATATTTTCTCAAACAGGTGCTGACCTTTTTCTCTTTCCGTGGAAGGACAAAACTGTATGGCATCTGCTGAACGCATGAAAGAAGCAAAGACCTGATGACTTTGATCCAATAGCTGATACATATCCATGAAGGGGGAGCCATCTGATGTCCTTCGACAGCTTTTTCAAGCCAAGTCTTTGTGTCTGGGTTGCTCAGTCGGTAGAGCTTTCACCTTCGGATCACATGGTCATGGGTTCGATCAGGATCAGTGTATGAGTAGGTACGGTGAGTGTGGCGCTCCACCTCAGTAATACCAGTGGGTCTATAAGACCCCTGCGTTCTCAGCTGATACTGACAATAAGTCTCAGACTTATTTAATATGAACAAGTGCAACTGCTATGACAACAACGTCAGTATCTGAGCTGCCAATCATGATGTGTCAGATGCTATCCTCTGCAGCTCTGCCTCAGATACTGACATTGTTGACATAACAGTTTCACTTGTTCAAAGACTTGGCTTGAATTAGCTGTGGATTGCCTTTGGAAGGAGGGAAGCATGAAATTGCATCAGCTATTGAATCAAAGTCATCAGGTCTTTGCTTCTTTCATGCATTCAGGGGATGCCACACAGTTTCGTCCTTCCATGGAAAGGGAAAAAGGCCAGCATGGCAGACAGCTTCTCCAAATTAGGTTCAATACCTGTTGCAATAAATTATAAACATATGCAAGTCATTGAGGAGTTCATAGTACTCATGCGATAGAACTTCATAGAAGTAGTTCCTACAAGGAAGTGAATGCAAGTGAAGTGCATTCCAAGCAGGACATATATGGGGCCAGTCACTCTTGTGCAGTCCTGTTTGCCAAATTATGCCAGAAGCTGACACGATGTGGATGTAAAAAAGCATGTTCTGGACACTGCAAATGCTTTAAGTTTGGACTTATCTGCACACCCCTCTGTGGTTGCAGTTGCTAGTACACTGGCCTGTCACTTGCCCAGCCACCATTGTAAATGAAAATGTGTTTATAATGACTTGATAACAAAACAAAAAGTAAGCACTAAGCTTTACCAAGCTAATAAATCACTTTCAAATGTTCCATAAATGGATTCTGTGTATGGTAATTAATACAAATACATGTACTACAAGCTCATGTGGATAAACCATAAGCAGATGCACATTTCTGCAATTTATCGGCAGCCATATTGGAGTACATGCCGCCATATTGGAACCTAATGTTATTTTTTATCTACCTCCAGAACATATTCTCTTATATTAAAATAAGCCCCAGCAAAGCGATATAGTCGAACACATTGGCCCAGTTGCAGACATTTTGAAAACTGGTGGTGGCCATCTTGAAATCTTAGGAATTCTGCGTGGCCAGAGGTTGATTATCAATTAGGGTCATATGAAGGTCATCTGTGCCAAATTTCGCGCTTGTATCACCACGTGCACTATGGTATCAAAATTCCGTCTTACTACTATGCATAGCAGCCATATTGGAAAGAAATTGGGCCTCTTCCATACTTCCTTCACAGGTGTTACCAATGAAACTAATGAAGGCTCTGTTCCATTCTGGTCAAACAGAGTCAGGGTGCTGATATTGTTGCATGTTGGCTCACTGGAAACACTCTGCTACACCAGTGGGTCTCAACGTGTGGTCCAGGGACCCTCATGGGTCCTTGAGGGGGTTCCAAATGCGGCCCTTCCGGTTGTGTAACTCTGAGAGTGTACAAATGGAACCAAATGGACCCCGTAAGGGTCCATTTGGTTCCATTTGTACACTCCCAGAGTCTCACTGTGCTACATTAAATGGAACAGAGCCTTAATTAGTATCATTGGTAAAACCTGTGAAGGAATAAGGAAGCGGCCCAATTTCTTTACAATATAGCTGCTGTGCATAGAGCCTATTTCAGGCAGTTGGCAACCCTATATGAAGTCATCCGGTGCCATGTCATTATTCCGACGTCCCGTTTGCTCCGACGTTTCAATACTAAACCCGAACCAAACCCTAACCGCACGCGGATGCCACATAGTCGGAGAAAAGGTCTGTCGGATTAACGCATGCCTCCCTTATAACTAACCCCTATCCCTAACCCTAACACTACTAGACTAACCTAACGGTCGGAATAATGGGATGTCGGAATTATGAGCGGACTCCAACCATCCCCTATACTGGTAGAGTAACCAAAAATCACCTACTGAGTCCCGTTGGTACGCGGTAGCTCACCTACTTAGACCATTCAAAGGTCTGATTGAACGTGATATTCTCCCATTCAGTGCACTGACAGCATCCGAAGCCGGTGCACAGGGAGGCGCTGGGCTTAAAAACCATCGCATCCAAAAGAGTCATTTTTGTGTAAAGCGTGTGTTGTCTTGTGTTGATATATACATCGCAGATGCTGCTTGTTTTACTGAATACATTGAACGGATTGTTCTTCTGTTTGTGCAGTGAGTGTCAAAGGGGGGGGGGGGTCCACCAAGACTGTTCAATTTGCAAAAAAAAAAAAAACACTAACCACTTAAGCCCTACATTTAATCTACAAGTTCACATTGCATCCATAAGTCTTAAAGGAGAATTTTGGACTAAGGTTTTCTTACCTTTTCTATGATGTTATGATATCTTAGGATGAATGGTACAGTAGAAAAATTGCATAACTCCATCCCGGGTCTGCCACAGCTTAAAACGTGCGCGGATAGGCCTTGTGTTAGATCACATATTTGAATAGCTTTTTTTTCTTTCTTTTTTTTGGTGAGATCTGACGTTCATAGTGACAGAACACTGTTTTTTTTTTTTTTTGCATAATGTCCTGTCACTATGAAGTCAGATCTCACAAAAACAAACAAACAAAAAAAGCTATTAAAATATGCGATCTAACGCAAGGCCTATCCGCGCACGTTTTAAGCTGTGGCGGACCCGGGATGGAGTTATGAAAATGTTCTACTGTACCATTCATCCTTGGCAGATAAACCATTTTTACTATTTCAGATTTTTCCTAAAATGTTGTACAATTTGGAAACATTTGGAAACAGTTGAAAAATACATGAAAATAATTTGTATTTTGTTTGTTTTTTGAAAATGTGTCCTAAACAGGGCAGCCCAGGGTTGAGCATGGTTCAAACGATGATCTGAATAGATTGCAACTTCTTCTGTCCAGCCACCAGAAGTTTAAATCCCTGATTAAATTAGCACATTTTCTCCTTTCTTCCGTAACATAGCTGTGTTACTGTTTTTAGCTCTCTTTCTGTATTCCATGTATGTACTTTGTGCGCTTGTTTTGATCTTGTTAATATAATTCTCTTGTTCTTTCTTGTTTGTGTTATTGACCGTGTACAGTTATTTGGTCAACCACGCTCCTTTTAAACTTGCTTTATAAATAAAGTTGAGCTGAGAGGTCAAAGGTTGAATCCAGTGGTGTAAAAAGTACTCACATTGTTTACTTAAGGAGATTTCTTAGACTGCAGGAGCTGCTCTGTTAAACCCTGCATCCCTGTGATAATGATATAGAATATGATGAGTGTGTCTGCTGCCGTGGCTATAGGGAGACACTCAGCACCATCAATGAGTGCCCCCCAATAGTGTGCATTACTGCACACCCAGGCTTCTCAACAGTCTGCCTGGATGTGCATGTGCTGAGAACAGCCTACCATCAATACAGGCAGGACAATAGAGCCGATGCAGATCGACTGGTTAACCAGCATGAGTGAGTTTCAATCATCAATGAGTTTTTACCAACAAAAAAAACCCTTCACATAATCCAAAGAAAATTCTGGTAGGAAGTATTTGGTTGCTACAACTCCCCCCAGACCTGTTTTATTAGCTCATATTATGTACTCTACAACTATTCATACATTATTGTCTCCGCCAGGCCGAAAGGCATGGCGATAGAGTATGTTTTGCACCCTGTCCGTTCGTCCTTCCGTCCGTGTGTGTCATTCTGTCTGTGAACAGCTAATTTCCGGCACCGTTGGCTTGATCACAGTGAAACTCCCTGGATGCCAGAGCAGAACCTCTGCCGTTTTCACATGGGCCTCTTATAGTGCCACCAGGAGGCAGCTGTTTGCAAAACTCATTTTTTGACAGTACTCCTACAGATTTTGTCCAAACATCACGCAAATCGGTACACAGTATCTCTATAGTCATTAAATGAAACAGATCTTTCAGATTTTTCATATTCCATCCTGATTGGTTAAAAATGGCTTCCAAAGTTTGCAGGAGTGCTCCGTTTTGAACAAAATGCCTCAAACCATGAACACAGCATGCAATTTCCGTGAAATGTTGCACGCACATTCCTACTAGGCCGAGGAAGAAATGCCACCCTTTTCACATTGGCCTGTTTTTTGCACTTTTTTTTGAATATTACACCTACAAATGTTGTCCAAACATCATGCATATCAGTACATATTATCTCTTCTGTCAAGTGATCAAGACGGAATTGCCGATCCGTCCGATCTTTTACATTCCAGCCTGCATTGGCGAATTCCGAACATTGCTGGCCCACACTAACCTACCTGATCTGGCGGTGACCTGTGCTCTGAGGAGCACCTTTTCTAGTTTTTGTACTGGTTTCACTAGGCAGGGTTTCTCATAGTTGTTGCCATGGCGCAAGTACAGGTAAAACACATTGATAATATGTGTAATTCATCAATATCAGTTCAATTTCACTACTTAGACCCTCTATACCTTATTTTTCCATCTTCAAGCTCACAATGCGTAGAAAGTAGAAACACAACATGTTGTGAGGTTGTAGATCTGCTAATCTTTGGGGGAGTGTTCCCTCCAGAATAGGGATGCTAGGGTTCAAGTGGTTATTACATGTCAAATACTGTGTGAAACACTGTGTCTTAGGGGGAAAGATTTACATGTTTACGTACCATAAATTGACATACATTTAATGTGCTATAAAGTAACAATGTAATTCAGGGGTGCCGTGGATGAAAACGTTGTTTACAGGGGTCACCTGACTCTAAATATTATTAGAACCACTGCACCAAGGAACACATTCTATACTACACGTGTGCAACAGTGCTGTGGAAAAGTAGTTGCAACCAAGACATTACTGTTTTCTTTGGCGGTCGCACTGAATAACACTTATTAAAACATTACTGTATGCCCACCTGTCACTCCCCGTAGCCCGCACCGCCTTCTGCCTTGAGCACCATGTTGCTTACTGAGTCTTGGGACGGTCTGCCTTCGACTCACCCGATTGGACAGAGGGGGAAAATCAGCTCCTGCCTCCAGCAGTTATATGCTTCAAATGGACAAGTCGTGTAGAGCGGATAAACGCAAGGTCTGTGCGACAGGCGGAAAGATCCGCTCTTGCGTGAATCCACGCATTTACATTGACAAAGCATTGGCAGATTCTGCCCCAGAGGTAAAATAAAAGTGTGGTGGGAGCGCGCCCTTACACAGCATACAGACAATATGTTTTTTGGAACTGGGGAAATCTTGGAAGGCACAACAGAATCCTGATTCCTTCGTGTTCGGTCCAAGCTGTCAGATCCAGATTCCCAAATTAAGCGGGGATTCCGTACACTGGATTCAAGCTGCCATGATAAAACAAAAAGTTTCAAATTTAAAGAAAATTAGAAAAAGTGCTCCTCGGAGCACAGGTCTCCTGGTGGCGCTATAAAAGGCCGATATGAAAAATGCAGGGCAAAGGTTTTTTCCTTGGCCTCTAGAGAGTGTGCATACAAAGTTTTACACAGATCGGTGCAGTTACAGTATAGGTAAAAACACAAATCGCCACCATGAGGCTGATTTGAAAAATTTCAAGTGGCATTTCTTCCTCGGCCTAGTGGGAATGTACATTGGTTCTATCAACGTGCTCTTGTCATGTCGGATAAGAAATCAGTCGATTCAACATGAGCTCAGCTGGTTTGTGATGCTACTCAAAGCTGACCACACCAAACTAACACACACAGGCACGCACGCACACAGGGGCACACGCACGCACACGCACGCACACACACACACACACACACACACACACACACACACACACACACACACACACACACACACACACACACACACACACACACGCACGTCTATTTACTGTATAAACACACACTGATAGCAAATCGCTAGACCAACACTGTTCTGACACTGTTGTTACCGGTTGTGTAAAGTAACTAAGTAACTATTTACTCAAAGTACGATATTGAGGATATTTCTTTGCTGGAGTATTTACACTATTTGATACTTTATACCAGTGGTTCTTAACCTGTGGCCCGGGGACCGCTGGTGGGCCGCAAGGGCCCTCAAATAATTGGCAAAACATTTCAATGATAATATAACATTGATCTAAAGACATATAATACATGGTAGGCCTATTGATTTTTTGTTTTTTTTCTTAATAGGAATACTAGTGAGCTTGTAAATCTGCTATTTTTGAAAGACCTCAAAATTGGCATAAAGGTGTAATGTAGGTAATTTGCCATAAGAATGTGTTACAATACATTCAGTATCTGGCGGAAGTGTTCAGAGTATGTGAACGCACACAAACACACATACGTAAGCGCACACACACACACACACACACACACACACGTCAGGTCAGTTCATTTTTGATAACGTTGACCTTTGCCCCACAGAGAGAGGAAGGGAGGAGCCCCTTGAACTCAATCCAAACAGCATCTTTATTTGTTTCCCTTATTTTTTACTGAGAACAAACAAACAAACAAACAAACAAACAAAAAAAATTAATACATTGAAAATGTAAAAATGTATAAAGTTAAAAAGTAAATAATGAAAAAATAAGTTTATCGAAAATAAAAAAAAACTGTATCTTCATGCATTAGGCAGTGGTGTAAACTAACTAAGTACATTTACTCAAATACTGTACTTGAGTGAATTGTTTACGTATTTTTACTTTATTGGGGTATTTCCAATATTCAGTACTTTTACTTCTGCTCCACTACATCTCAGAGGCAAATATTGTACTTTTACTCCACTACAATTATTTGAAAACTTTAGTTACTAGTTACTTTTCGTATATAAATTATGATATTATGAAACATACATCAACCACTTTAGCCGTAAAGTGGTTAATCTACACGTCGCATCGCAACGCGTACATTAACCAAGCTCACATTAACATTGCTCACAACGTGAGCTTGTAGATCTGCTATTTTCAAACATTTTAGTACTTTTACTTTTGGTACTTTAAGTACATTTTGATGCCAATACTTTTGTACTTTTACTCAAGTAATTGTTTTTATTCTGGACTTTTAATTGTAACAAGAGTGTTTCTATATTGTTACTTTTACTTAAGCAAATAATTTGAGTACTTATCCCACCACCCTATCTAACATTCATTAGAAGGGCAATATCGGTCACCAGAAGCAGGGACGTGTTTTCAATGAGTCTAACGTGGTTAAAATGGAGTTTGAAGTTCAATGGGCTTGGGGCGTGTCTGATAATGACTATCGAATATGTAAATATTGAATCAAGCGACATGAAAACTCTCCGGGGTGCACACAAAAGCATGAGTAGAAAAGTAGACCCACCCCCTGCCCTCCCCACACCCTCAAATAGCAGAAGTAGCTGATCCCTTTTATTTTTCTTCTGTATTTTCACTCCCCCATTTATTTATGCATTCATTTATTCATTCATTCATGTATTTGCAGTGGTGGGAAAAGTACTCAGATGTTTTACTTAAGTAAAAGTATCAATACTGCAATGTAGAAGTAGCCTACTCTGTTACAAGTAAAAGTCCGGAATTCTAAATTCACTTGAGTAAAAGTACAAAAGTATTGGTATCAAAATGTACCTACAGTACCAAAAACTAAAGTGTTTTAAAATAGCAGATCTATAAGCTCACAACGCGTCGCGATGCGACGCGTTGTGAGCTTGTAGATCGGCTATTTTCAAATAGCCTAGGTATAAAATAGGGCTAAAGTGGTTAATGTATGTTTTGTAATGTAATAATAATTTATATCTGCAAAGTAACTAAAGTTCTCAAATAATGGTAGTGGAGTAAAAGTATAATATTTGCCTCTGAGATGTAGTGGAGTAGAAGTAAAAGTACTGGAAATTGGAAATACTGCAGTAAAGTAAAAAAATACCTCAACATTGTACTTAAGTACAGTACTTGAGTAAATGTACTTAGTTGCTTGACACCACTGTGTATTTATGTATTTACTCACTCATTTAGTTAAAACAGCAGTTCTGGATAATTATTATTAACAGTTGAGAGCACCTTTGACTCTCTTTCTACAGCACCCCCTGCTGGGGACATCATGCACTACATTGTTGGATAGAGCCATGATGCCTGATGTATTGTCACATGCTGAAAATAGCAGATCACGTTGTGAGCTTGTAGATCTGCTATTTTTGGTATGCGACACCAGCACATGACAAAGTATAAATCCACGTTTGCATCTGTCAGCTTAGCTATAATAATATAATAGATAAAACCAGTTTACATAACAAACACACCACATGACATTGTATAAAATAAGACATACATTGACGACATTGTATAAAAAAACTTCTACCCATTTCAAAAGCTGAGATGATGATGATGATGATGATGATGATATTAAAGCCTCACTATGTAAGGAATAAAATGTAATGTTGTCCAACCTGTATGGTCGAGTATGTTGTAATGTATACTTGAGTAAAAGTACAAAAGTATTGGTAACAAAATGTACTTAAAGTACCAAAACGTCACCTTGCTAAACTAATGGCCTAAGTATATATATATTTTTTTAAAGTTTTTCAGGAAAAGAAAAAAACGGATCCAAAACAAAACTATAGGATATTTCTTAATCATTTCACCCAAAACGTTTATAACAAATTATGACTATTAATTTAAAAATAACACTGTCTGTCAGTTATGTAACATAAGAGATTTAAATAGGTTTAAATACGATCAAACCTGACTGAGGCCAAATGATTTTGGCCTAAGTCAAAATTATTTGGCAATTCTTTTGGCCTAAGTCACAAAAACAAGTGACTTGAATGATACTTTTACTTAAGAACACAATAACCACTGGTGGAATGTACAATAGGCTTGGGGATGTTATTATGTAGATCTCTTAGGGTCCCCGTGCCCCACTTTGACAACCACTGGTTTAAAGGAAAAGACCGACCTGTGTTGAAATATCTGACTTTAAAAATGAGCGGCCACTGCCCTCTTGTGGCCGACCCAAGTAGACATCAACTTGGGTAACTTGACAAGGAGGGTTTGCTGCTCTGTCATTAGTTCACTTTACTCATATTGATGAAATATACAGACACAAATAAATTACAAAAGTATTTGAAATACATACAGTAGAGGTATGAAACCCTCCCTTAAAAAAAGAAAAATAAATAAATAAAACTAAGAAAGAAGAGGCATGCAATAAACAACAACAACAACAACAACACAATAATAATAATAAATATAGCTGCAAGCAGCGATAATACGGGGCCAGTGAATAGAGAGAGAGAGAGAGACATGGAAACGGAATAGATTGAAGAGAGAGAGAGTGACATGGAAACAATAGATTGATGAGAGAGAGAGATGGAAACATAATGGTTTGATTGGACATCTCAACCTACTGCCATTAACAGGATTCGAACTCTCAACCTTCAGACTAATAGGCTGCAACACTACCTATAGTGCTATAGCTTTGTCCAGGCTGATATTGTCTGTTGAAGATCATAAACTCTTGCCTTCTTTCATGAACCAAGCCCCTGTTTCACTAACACCAAGATCACTCGTTCACAAACCATTTACCAATGAAGAAATTGTACATCTCCTCAGAACCAAAACTAGTGAAAGTAGCCGATCTACAAGCTCACAAACCATGAAAAGTTGTGAGATTGTAGATCAGCTATTTTCAGAATGAAGTATGTCATACGTTGAAAAAACGTACTCTCAAATAAGCATTTCAGGTTATCTTTACCATTTGCACATGTATTCATTGATACAGTCATGTTGTTTGCAATTCAACTTAAATTAAGTCTGCATCAAGTGAGGCTTGAACTCGCCCACCAATTCAAAATGGTGGGCGATCTAAAGGTCAGAGGTCAAAAGTCAGACCACGAAAGTTGTCGGGCATGAAGAGACGCATGTGTGTATCGAAGTTTCATGGTTGTAGGTCAAACAGGGCATGAGTTGTACCTGTTCAAAGTTGGCACTTTCAATTGAGTGCTATAGCGCCACCCTTTGACGAATGAGTGTGAGAATTATTTCTTGGTAGTTTTTCATGAGCATCTACCATATGGCCGAGTTTCGTAAAAAGCGTATGCACGGTTAAGCCAGAACTGGCAAAAAAAATATTTTTCAAACTGCTCAAAATTGCGGAAAATCTAAGGGCGGAGCTTAATGGTCAAATCGATACGTGTGTTCCTCATGAGTCAAGGCACATGTGTAAGCAAGTTTCACGACTTTCGGCCAAACGAGGCATGACTTATGCCTGTTTAAAGTCTGCCTTTTCAAAAAATTGCTATAGCGCCCCCTTTTTGGCCAATTGGAGTAAGATTGGTTTCAGTGATATTTGGAATGACCCTGTACATTTCTGCAAAGTTTCAAAGAAATGTGAGTCTGCATGTATGTTTTAGGCACAGATGAATAATTTTCATAAAACTGTAATAGTTAAAATCTATCTCCTCCTGGGATTTTTGAGCAATCTGCACGAAACGTTTAGCACTTGAACTTTGGACCACTGCCTACAAAAATTTCCAACGGATTTTCCATAAGTGAAAAAATGCAGAAGTTAGGAGCCAATGACTGTTTTTCATATAATTCAAAATGGTGGGAGATCTAAAGGTCAGAGGTCAAAAGTCAGAGTGTGAAAGTTGTTCAGCATGAGGAGACGCATATGTGTATCCAAGTTTCATGGCTGTAGGTCTAACAGGGCATGAGTTGTACCTGTTCAAAGTTGGCATTTTCAATTGAGTGCT
>NC_139945.1:57528919-57631419 GCF_963454915.1 Gymnoscopelus microlampas
AATTTGCGTGAAAGTGTGTCATGTCATTGAACTCCCTTTTCACTAGTTCAGGTCTGTTGGCCCAATAGCTTGATCGCTTATTCATCTGCTTTGAAACCACAGGGTTGCCGGTTCCAATTCTACCTCATGTAGACTTCATTATAATTCACAACCTTTCAGATAGCAACGCGTTGTGAGCTTGTAGGTCAACTATTTTCACTAGTTTCCATTCCGAAATATATTGAGCAGTTTGAAAAACATTTAAACCAAGGATTTCTGAGCAATTTGCGTGAAACTGTGTCAAATAAATGTGTGAGGCCCTTTTTCACAGGTTCAGGTGTGTTGGTTCAATAGCTTGATCGCTTAATCATCTGCCTTGAAACCACAGGGTTGCCGGTTTGAATCCCACCTCATTTAGACTTCATTATAATTGCATTGCACACAACATGACTGTATCAATGAATACATGTGCAATTGTTAAAGATGACGAGAAATGCATACTTGAAAGTAGTTATTTTCAATGTACAGTATGACATACTTCATTCGCCCTTTTGTTTTGTTTTGTTGGATTCTCCTTTCTGGCTGTCTGATGCTGTGGATTCAATAGCTCCACCAATAGAGTGTGAGCCTTATGTGCCGAAGGTCCCTGGTTCAAATCCCACTGATTACAGTTTACATTTAAATTGCATTGTACAAAACATGACCCTTTTAATTCAGACATGTGCAATTTTTAAACAATAACATGAAATGCTTTTTTGAGAGTAGTTGTTTTTTATGTATGACATACTTTCTTGTGAAAATAGCCGATCTACAATCTCACAACTTTTCAGATAGCAACGCGTTGTGAGCTTGTAGGCCGACTATTTTCACTAGTTTCCATTCCGAGGAGACAAAAAAAAAACTTTATTGGTAAATGTTTTGTGAACCAGTGATCTACAGTAGTTAGCGAAACAGAGGCTTGGTTCATAACGGACGGAAAAACCTATAGATATCAACAGACACCATCAGGGAGGCCATATCTCTAGCTCAATGAGAAGAGAGGCAGCCTGTGAATCCATAGGTCGCTGGTTCGATCCCTGTCCCCAACAATGCGTTGAGGTGATCATCATTTGGAATTCTTAGTTTGTTACAAACATACTCCTGGTAGCCTGTCTGTCTGCCTCTCTTTCTGTCTGTCTGTCTGCCTCTCTCTCACTCTGTCACTGTCTGTCTGTCTATCTCTCTCTCACTCTGTCACTGTCTGTATGTCTGTCTGTCTGTCTGTCTGTCTGTCTGTCTGTCTGCCTCTCTCTCACTCTGTCTGTCTGTCTGTCTGTCTCTCTGTCTCACTGCCTCTCTCTCACTCTGTAACTGTCTGTCTGTCTGTCTGTCTGTCTGTCTGTCTGTCTGTCTGTCTGTCTGTCTGTCTGCCTCTCTCTCACACTGTCTGTCTGTCTGTCTGTCTGCCTCTCTCTCACACTGTCTGTCTGTCTGTCTGTCTGTCTGTCTGTCTGTCTGTCTGTCTGCCTCTCTCTCACTCTGTCACTGTCTGTCTGTCTGTCACTGTCTGTCTGTCTGTCTGTCTGTCTGTCTCTCTCTCACTCTGTCACTGTCTGTCTGTCTGTCTGTCTGTCTGTCTGTCTGTCTGTCTCTCTCTCTCTCTCTCTCTCTCTCTCTCTCTCGAAACCGCTCATTGCTGCTTGCAGCTATATTTTTGTTTGTTATTTTATTGTACACTCCTGAGTACGGTTTTCGTTTCATGTGCAAGCATGTGCAAATAAATAAAGTGAACTTTGAACCTTGAACAATGAATACGCACTGAAGTGCCTCCTACAACCTTATGACACATATTTACAGTAATCACACTAATGGCTGTTCCACCAGCACAGCCTTTCCCACTCATTCATCCCATTGCAGCTATGCACTGGGTAAAGTCTAATCAATCTATTGTGCTGTATTTTCTCAGAGCAGCTGAAGCATTATATACTAATTGTCTTTACTATCTTACAATAAATGCTTGGAATCTCTGTACTGTAATCCACGTATACCGAGACCGCTCGAGCGATGACTTCAAATTCAAATCTCAAAATTCCAGTCTGTAAACGTGTTGTAATTTTACCTTACATGCATGTAAACGCACGTTAATGACCTACACATTACACATATCCTACCACTGCCCTGTGGTGGTCTGACCACAGAGTCATATAGACAACCAACCAGCCAATTACAATTTGAATGTCCCTCCAGTTTATGGGATCTAAACAGCTGAGGCGTCGCTCCCGGTCATGGGAACAATGTTTCTAGTAAACACAGCTCTTTCAAGGTGCTCTGACATGTGACAAGCAGCAGAATGTGTCTTCCTCCATGTTGAATAGTTTAGCCTGCTATCAACCTTATCTCAGTATCTGTAGTGTGTGTGTGTGTGTGTGTGTGTGTGTGTGTGTGTGTGTGTGTGTGTGTGTGCGCGTGCGTGCGTGCGTGCGTGCGTGCGTGCGCGTGCGTGCGTGCGTGCGTGCGTGCGTGCGTGCGTGCGTGTGTTGGTGCGTGCGTGCGTGCGTGCGTGCGTGCGTGTGTGTGTGTGTTCGTTCCTCAGCGAATCTACCCAGTTGAACTTCAGCCCTCAGGTGTTCAAGGCACACCCAGTTGACTGGGAAGTACACACTCTCAACCCTTTTTCAGACAGCAAGCAACCGACATGTCGCCTTTCCGACGTTAACGAACCCTATACCTAACCCTCACCCTAACCCTAACCGCACGCGGAAGCCACTAGTCGGAGTGGTGAGATGTCGGAATGGAGAAATTACCCCCAGCAAAACAAGACAACATAATAGGGTAATGTAAGGTAAGTGCTGTTGTTTTTTATTCTGTATACTAGAACAAATCCATTTTGTCTGGTAGTCTAAAGGCTAATAAAGTATATTTAGTTTTCATATTTTCTTTCTTTCTTATTCTTTTAAAACCATCCTCAAATCCTACTGCTTCAGACTGGCCTTCCCCACCTGACCCCATTCATGCTGGTGTATTTATTGTATCTCCAATTGTCTTTGATTGTTTTCTTGCTTAACCCTTTAAGACCGGGAACACATCTGTGTCATTTTAAGATTTCTTTGGCTATATAAAAATAGCAGATATACAAGCTCATAGCACGACACCGAGTGCCGCACTATGAGCTTCTAGATCTGCATTTTTTTTTTAAATCGTGAAAATGTATGCAAATCTTTAGTTTGAATATATATACTTTTTTAAAGCGAAAGTTCAATGGTGTTCAAACTTTTTTCATGTCATGGACCCCCAAAATAATATGTATTTGTCCGTGGACCCCCTCCCATCAAAAAATATTTTGTTCCAGGGAGAAGCAAAGATTTGAGTTAAAAATTTATATAAAAGAAATTTTCACGATTTTTCTAAAAATAGCAGATCTACAAGCTCATAGCGTGGCACTCTGTGCCGCACTATGAGCTTGTATATCTGCTATTTTTGAATAGCCAAATAAATCTTAAAATTACACACATGCGTTCCCTTCCCGGCCTTAAAGGGTTAAATAAAAGTTATTTGTTATTGTAAAGCATCTTTGAGTACTCAGAAAAGTGCCATAAGTCCGATTTATTAGGTCATTCCATATTACCTTAGTAGGCTAAACCTTTTCATAAAGACTTTATGTTTTCAATCGCTAGTTTCAAGTCCTCTTTCACACAGCATGATATGTGTTTTTGTAAATGATGGTCCCATACATTTATAAATTGATGATAAAGCAAGGAGCAGGGATCCAAGTCACACCAGAGCAAGTTCAAATCTCAAGGCACACCTGTATAATTCATATCTGTGCAAAACAGCCTAGTTAACACTTGTTATCCTCTTATCATGCTGTAGCGGTTTATATTTATGTACTAATGCCAAATAAAAGTTGAACGACTTGAGCCCTATTTCATACGTGTGTGTGTGTGTGTGTGAGAGAGAGAGTTCCTACATGTGTATAGGACTCACACACAATCACATCAGTGTATGCATGCATCTGTGTTTGTAGCTGCGTGTGCATTGGTTCACATGCATCCAGAATTTCCTTTTCATCCAGTATACTTTACTGACTGTAACCTTAACAGGTCCAATAAAGAGCAAAAGATGAGTCTGCGCGTGGAGAGAGAGGAGGAGGGAACTGACAAACAACGCATCCACAGACCAGAGTCTCCAACACCCAGCTGTGTGTCTATGAAGAGTGACTCGTCTAAATGTTATCCTCCTGACTTCAGTAATGAACCTGGACCTCCACACACAAAGTATGTGGAATATACTGTACTAAAATATATGATATGATGCGATTGCTGTTTTTCTTGTTGCTGCAATGTTGAGCAGCCAACACTCAACATTTTTACTCTCTTATATACGTTTAATGAGGCATTACAATGAAGCAACTTGAACAAACGTTGGGAACAAACATTCCCAACATTCCGGGCGGAAATACACGCTGTGCGTGAGCACTCTGGACATGCCATCGAATTAAGTGCTCCTCTGCTCATGAAATGATTTCTGTGACTTTCTGACTTTTTCATTATAATTGTAGAAAATGTTTTATGATTCCAGAAGTCTTTACCACCGACCAGAGTCTCCAACACCCAGCGGTGTGTCTATGAAGAGTGACTCGTCTAAATGTTATCCTCCTGACTTCAGTAATGAACCTGGACCTCCAGACACAAAGTATGTGAATATGAATCCTCCTATATAGCATGCACACAAAAATCTCTCTCTCTCTCTCTCTCTCTCTCTCTCTCTCTCTCTCTTTTCGTTCAGACACTTCAGCTCAGGAATAACCAACACCATGTATTAACCATTTACCATATTGCATATACTATAATAGTAGGGCGGGAAATTGTTGTTTTCGATACACGATAGTACACTTGGTGATACAAGCGAGAAATTTGGCACAGATGACCTTCATATGACCTAATTGATAATCAACCTCTGGCCATGCAGAATTCCTAAGATTTCAAGATGGCCACCACCAGTTTTCAAAATGGCTGCAACTGGGCCAACAATTTGGACTATATCACTTTGCTGGGACTGTAAATCTTTGTTTTACCCCTTATTTTAATATAAGAGAATATGTTCTAGAAAAAAGGTTCCAATATAGCGGCATATTTTCCAATATGGCTGCCGATATATTGCAGAAATGTACATCTGCTGATGGTTAATCCACATGAGCTTGTCGCACATGCATTTGTATTAATTACCATACACAGAATCCATTTATAGCACATTTTAAAGTGATTTGGTAGCTTTTTAATGACCTAGGGCAACAGACTTTTCAATATGTTCACCAATAAATACAAAAACTTATATATATAGAGATATTTTCTCAAACAGGTGCTGACCTTTTTCTCTTTGAGTGGAAGGACAAAACTGTATGGTATCTGCTGAATGCATGAAAGAAGCAAAGACCTGATGACTTTGATCCAATAGCTGATGCAATTTCATGAACAGGAATCCATCCTGACTAGATATATGTCCCTGTGACATATATATGTATACATATATATGTCACACACACACACACACACACACACACACACACACACACACACACACACACACACACACACATATATATATATATATATATATATATATATATATATATATATGAATTTCATTCATTCATTTTTATTGAGCTTAGGAATAACCAACACCATTTATTAACCATTTACCATATTGCATATACTATAAGCATTTACTGCAATATTAACCATTTACTGCAATGATATTGCATTCAGATTTGGTGGTGTGACTCTGCTTATGTGATATTACAGATTACCTGTGCAAGCAGGACAACAGATTACAATGTGGTACAGCTTGTAAGGATCGGGCATATTGGTATTCACCCTTGTTTTGAGTTGCTTGGTGGATTGGATGATTACACTCTCTCACAGTAACGAGGAAAAACAAAAACACATATTGGCTTCCACATGGATTCTATGCTTCAATACAAACACAGCAAATAGTGTTCATCCTCTCTTTCTAGCAGGGTTCAGCAGCACAGACCAGAGTCTCCTGTACCCAGCTGTGTCTCCATGAAGAGTGACAGGTCTATGGGTCACCCTATGAACTTCAAAGATGGACACCACTCTATTGATCAAAGGTCAGAATGTAAAACACACACAAAACAACACATGATTTATTCGTACTGAGCAGAGCTCATGACATATAGAAATGATCTGGCTCTTAATACTCTGTTGTTTTAGCTTTGTAGCGTGAACAGTTTATTACATCATTAATAACTTTTTCAGTTATTAAGCACCATACTGCCCAAAGGACGTGTGTGTATGTAGGCTTACGCGTGTGCACTGCAGGCGTGCGTGCTTGAATGCTTGCTTGTGTGTGTGTGTGTGTGTGTGTGTGTGTGTGTGTGTGTGTGTGTGTGTGTGTGTGTGTGTGTGTGTGTGTGTGTGTGTGTGTGTGTGTGTGTGTGTGTGTGTGTGTGTGTGTGGCTAGACTCTCAAACTCCTACACCTATCAGCATCAAGTATCTTGTGCACATGCACTACCACATTTCCAAGTGACTCAACTACCTTACATTTTTCATAATAGCCTCATGATGACACTATAACAGCTCACTTTACGTCAGGAACTCTGGGTTAACAAACTAAATGATCTTGAACAATGTGACTTTTTCATTATGATAATAGTAGAAACATTTTGTATGATTCCAGAAGTCTTTACCGCAGACCAGAGTCTCCAACACCCAGCGGTGTGTCTATGAATAGTGACTCGTCTAAATGTTATCCTCCAGACTTCAGTAATGAACCTGGACCTCCAGACACAATGTATGTGAATATGAATCCTCCTATATAACATGCACACAAAAATTATCATTTATATATACATTATATATGTATATATATTATATACATATATATATATATATACATATATAACTGCCCACAAAAAGTTTGTAAACTTATCTTCGGTCGATTATTTCTCCCCCTTAATCCTACCACTCAAACAGAGAGCGTCTCCTTTCAAACCCCAATGGTTCTATTGAGCCCCCCGCCCACAGGAGTAGCCCAATTCTCTCACAACTTGCTACAAAAATCGCTCATGAAAAACTATATAACCTCCTACATTTAATTTTCCACCTTCACATGTGTCTCCTTCTCTAATAATCAAAAAGTGCTATATATTTCATCTCGCAATGTACTTCCGGATGGTTCGTTTTGCACCTTTTTATGCCACATCGGTCACGGGAAAGAAATAAGCACTGCCGTGGTCTATGGAAACGAGCCCAAAAGTGCACCCAAATAAGCCCAAAATCGCTTATACAAACAGTCAGACCTGGCAACGCAGCCTACGCCAATCATGCGTGAGAGATCTACAAGCTATGGGGCAGAGACGCCACCGTATCTTAGCAACAACTACAGCGCTCACTCTCATTGGTCGTGTCACGCTAAGAGCAGTTCCCAGACAATGGCATCGCAGAGAGCTTGCTGTAGCCATCACAGTCAGTCGCAGCGACGACGGACAGGGAGCTGTGATAGCTGCCATGTCGCTAACGCTAACGTGGTTGTCACGCCTGCAGCGGCTGTGCAATCACTTTGTCAACAATGCACGTTCGTGTGGTGAATGTCAATATTGCTGCTCAGTTAGTCCATTGTAGATGGTGTATGTTTGTGTGTGTCTTCTGGAGAACTATGTAGCTCCACAGCAACTACAGTAACTAACGTCCCGTGCAACGCACGTTTAGGCTGCATTATGGTCATGTAGTAATTTCAGATAATTTCACTCCAATTAGAGCAGTGCTTATCAACCCTTTCAGCCCCCCCAAATAAACGTAATTGATCTGGCCACCCCCCCATTTTGTTTGACTCCATTCCACAAGTAAAGAAAATAGCAGATCTACAAGCTCGAAACGCCTCACGTTGAGAGGCTTTGTAAGCTTGTAGATCGGCTATTTTCTACATGATTGCCTCTTTCTTAGATTATTTCACAATGTGGCCAATGTTTTTATAGTACAGTTTGTTGACTACTTTTGTTGCAGAAATGGTCATTTCCTTTACTTTCGTTTTTTTATTGTCTCCGCCAGGCCGAAAGGCATGGCGCAAGACCTGTCCGTCCGTCTGTGATAGCTAATCTCTCACATCGTTGACTTCATCGCAGCGAAACTGTGCACACACACTCCCCTGGATGCCAATTCAGAACCTCTGCCCTATTTCTTTCACATGGCCCTGTTACAGTGCCACCAGGAGGCCGCTTTTTGCTAAACACATTTTCTCACAGTACTCCTACATATTTTGCCCAAACATCACACAAATCGGTACACAGTATCTCCACAGTCATAAAAAAAAAAAACCTTTCAGATTTCTCATATTCCATCCTGATTCGCTAAAATGGCTTCCAAAGTCTGCAGGACTGCTCCGTTTGGACCAACATGCCTCACATTATGAACACAGCATGCACTTTCCGTGCAACTTTGCACCCACATTCCCACTATGCCGAGGAAGAAATTCCACTTGAGATTTCTCTAATCAGCCTCATGGTGGCGCTATAACAGCCCGATGTGGAGAGTCAGTGAGAGCTGCATAAACGAGGTAAAATGTGTCAAAAGGAGTCTGTACGGCTGTCGATAAATGAACACATGACGTCGGTGGGAGAGGACATATTGTGTCTTTTGGACAAACAGCAGCGTGGTGCTGATGTTTGTTGTGTCAAGCAGCTTAATGTCAGAGTGTTTGTGTTGGAGCGCCTCAGTGCGGCTGCAGAGTTCATGTGCAACCTCTTCCAGAGAGAGACAGAGACACTAGAAACTCTGCTGGAGAAAAAAAAAACACTGCTGGGCATTGACTTTCATATGGATGTAGCGGTCCCCTCGATCGTCACGTGGTTGAGGGGAGGGCTTTTGAGTTCTTTTAAATAAATTTAACTTAACTCTGATTAACTCAGTATTAATTATCTTGGATCTCTTTTATAATAATAAATGCAAAAGCAGTTTTTAAAGTCACACAGTTATCAATTTACCTTTTCATGCAGTTTTTAACCCAAAGTATATTAAATTAGCCTCTCTTAGCTTCAATTGTAAATACTTAGGTCTGTAACCAAATGGACCCTCTAACTAAAAGGTAACAATGAAATGAATTCACACAACCAAGTAGTTAGAAAAATAGAATATCAATTATTTAGTTCTTTGTGCAATGATTGGTGCAAAATAGAAAATAGAATAGACATAAATGTAAACAACAAATACCAATGTTCTTTTCAACAATAATACAGGTTCAAAACCTTAATAGACAAATACCCCTCTTCTTTCAGGAATACAAAATGCTACAATAATACTGTTGATGCAAAATACCAAAAATAATATACCTTCTCAAAGATATTATTCCAAAATGTAAAACCCTTCTTTCCAACACCAAGTCACTTAAGGACTACTATAATAATTTGTGGGCCCACACACACACTCTCACACACACCTTAAAGCCGGCAAAACTATTCTAAGTTAACTTAAAACCCTTGAGTTGCAGGCCTGGTCGTTGCTTGTGTGCGTTGTGGCCTCAAATCACATTGGCCCCTTCACTCCTTGGTGAGCAGAAATAAAAGAATGATACCTTAATGTTCCTGGTTACTCCAACAGTCACTCACTGGTGCAGGTTAGTAGCAGGCTAGCATGTAGTGCAGTCCAGACACAATCTTCTCATCCCACGTTGCCAGAGAACTATTTGTGAAGCCCTGGTTGCTGAAACTCTATTTGGATTGTCCTCTTTGTGTCCTCCAGTAGAGAACAACAGACTATCACCTTAACAGTTCAACTGTGGAAGTTAAACTGTGCCTAGAAACGACTGTTCACGTGCTATGAACTGACTCTAGACTCACTGTGAGCTTGTTAGCATTGACGTTAGCCTTTAGCACAACAGAAAACAACAGTCTCTGAATTTCGTGTAGAAAGTCCTCTTGTTGTTGTTCCAAACGTGCAGCTTGTCCTCTTATACTGACTGTTGTGCAAACACTCATGTAAGACACAAATTACACGCAGGTCTGTGCACTGCAAACGTATATTATCATGCAGAATGTCTCTGAATGAAACCACTCGTTACGTTACGTTCCCTCTCTTTCTTCATGTGTCCCCACTCTCTCCCGTCCGGGCAGCAACACACTCTACTAGCTACGTTCCCCACAGGAATGTTAACCCCATAAGTGCTGGTCAGAATAAACAAGAAAACATTGCTTTTAAACAAAACAAAACAAAACTCCTAATGAATTAGTCATGAGTTATACATTACGTTTTTAAACAAAAACACATACCTTTTTAAAGGCTTTTAACACTTTTTAAACAAACCATCCATTAAATGATGTTAATACTATTTAAAGTATAACTTATTTTATGGCTGGGTTACACCCTCCCCCTTCTAAAAGCTTTGATGTCCTCATCAAACCAAATAAACATAACCTTTCAAAAGTTACGAGTAGTAAGGGTGTATGTATTAGCTGAACTTAACTTTGGCCTATTGTAATGATCACACCTCTATGAACTATTGTGATAGGCTGATCTCTTGCTTTACCAGGCTCATCATAAGTTAACCTAATGACTGGTTTCACGCTTCTCTTGGGGCGGTTTTCAGGTTTGTTTGTCAAATTAGACATGTCTGTCTGAATGTCGTGGTGAGGGTTATTAGACTCAGGATCACTCTCTTCTTCAGGATCACTTTCTTCCTCAGGAACGGAATCTTGAGCTATATCCACTTCGCCCACGCTGTGGTTCTCCTCTTCTAAACTCTCATCCTCTGACAAGCCATCTTCAACAGGATTTCCAT
Source organism: Gymnoscopelus microlampas (assembly GCF_963454915.1). Classification (NCBI taxonomy): domain Eukaryota; kingdom Metazoa; phylum Chordata; class Actinopteri; order Myctophiformes; family Myctophidae; genus Gymnoscopelus; species Gymnoscopelus microlampas. The sequence goes on from NC_139945.1 coordinate 57,539,671, forward strand.
CTGGCTGTTGAGAATCACTGTCATCTTGGACGAGGTCTGACTGTCTGGCAGTATCCTGCGCCCTTTGCAGGATTTCCTTCAGGTAAGTACTGTACGGCTTCTGAGGTAGGTAGTGCTCCTCTTCGGAAGACGAATCTGTCAGCTCGTGTAACTCTTGCTGAGCTTCCCGTGCCTCAGGTAAGACTTTCTTTGTTCTCTTTTGCGTTTCAGCTCGTGTTCTTGGTTTGACAGGTGAGTTTTCCTCATTACTCACAGTCGGCATTCTCACTAGCTCTCCAATCGGCAGGAGATGATCGCGATGAAGAGTTTTTACTCCTCCTCTTCCATCTTCAGGTTTGACTCTGTACACAGGAAGATTGGGCATCTTTCCCAGCACAACGTAAGGGATAGGGCTCCACCGGCTCTCCAGCTTGTGTTTCCCCTTCAGTCCTAAGTTCCTCAGCAACACTCTGTCGCCGATATCCAAGGTCTGGAATCCGACTCTCTTATCGTAGGACCTCTTGTTCCTTTGATGTGTCTTGTCGGCAGATGCAGAGGCAAGCTTGTAAGCTCTCTGCAAGTCCTCTTTCAACTTGGTTACGTAGCGTGAATGGCAAGCTTCATCTTTGCCGTCCGGAGAAGTTCCAAAACACAAGTCTATTGGAAGTCTTGCTTCTCTTCCGAATATCAAGAAATAGGGTGAGTACCCTGTAGCATCGCACTTGGTACTGTTGTATGCGTGAACTAGGTAGCCAACGTGTTTGCTCCACTGCCGTTTCTTCTCACAGCCAAGAGTTCCCAGCATGGAAAGTAGAGTTCGGTTGAACCTTTCGGGCTGTGGGTCCCCTTGAGGGTGATACGGAGTGGTCCGTGACTTCCTTATTCCCATCATCTTCAAGAGCTCCTTGATTAGCTGACTCTCGAAATCTCTTCCTTGATCCGAATGAATCCGAGCTGGTAGGCCATAATGTAGGAAGTACTTGTCCACCAGGATCTTCGCCACCGTCTGCGCTTTCTGGTTTCTGGTGGGGAAAGCCTGAGCATAGCGTGTAAAGTGATCAGTCACCACTAACACGTTGCTGATGCCTGAAGAATCAGGCTCCATGGACAAGAAGTCGATGCAAACTAGATCCATCGGTCCACTGCTCACAATCTGGTGTAACGGAGCTGCTCTGGTACAAGGGGTCTTTCGAGTGACACACTCTCCGCAGTTCTTAATGTACTGTTCGACATCACATGCCAGTTTAGGCCAGAAGAATCGGCTCCTCAACAGGTCTGTAGTTCTCTCTACACCAAGGTGTCCCAAGTCATCGTGTGAGGCCTTCAAAACAACTTCTCTGAACTCTTTTGGTAGGACGAGTTGAGTGACTTCTTCTCCAGAAGGTCTCTTACTTAAGCGATGCAGCAGCTCATCCTTCATCATCAGTCTTCCCATCTCTTTTCTGTGCTGTCTTTCTCTTGCTTCTTTCCCCACTGCTTTGGGGCATAGCCTTTAGTGAGCTCTGACAGCGGCCTGACAATGGCTGAATAGTTTGCTATGAAACGTCTGTAGTACCCACAGAAACCTAAGAATGATTGAAGACCCTTCAGTTGCGTAGGCTGTGGCCAATCTGTAACTGCTTCAATCTTGGTTGGGTCAGGCGAGACTCCATCGGCCGACACAATATGTCCTAGGTATTTCACCTTGGGCAGGCAGAACTGACACTTGTCGACTGAGATCTTCAGCCCAACCTCTGCAAGACGATCAAGGACTTTCATAAGTCTCTCTTCATGCTCTTCCAGCGTTCGGCCAAACACTATCAGGTCGTCGAGGTATACTAGGACTTCCAGCAGGTTCATGTCACCCACAGCCTTCTCCATTAATCTTTGGAACGTGGCTGGGGCTCCAGTTATTCCCTGTGGCATCCTTTCGAACTGGAAGAACCCCAGTGGGCAGATGAATGCCGTCTTTTCCTTATCTTCCTCGGCCATGGCAATTTGGTAATAGCCACTCCGCAGGTCGAGTACGGAAAACCATTTGCTTCCAGTCATTGAGTCCAGCACATCGTCGATACAGGGTGTGGTATACTGATCTGGGATTGTCCGGCTGTTGAGCAATCTGTAGTCAATACACATCCTTATGGTCCCATTCTTCTTTCGAACAATCACGATTGGGGATGCATAGGGACTCCGAGACTCCTTGATGATCCCTGCACGCAACAGTTCTTGAAGGTGCTTTCTCACGTCTTCAACATCTGCTGGAGCCAGACGTCGAGAGCGCTCCCTGAACGGCCGTGGATCTGACAACCGGATCGTGTGCTCTACGTCCTTAGCCAATCCGACATCCCATTCATGGAGGGAGAACACCTGAGACCTTGTAGATAGCTTTTCACGGAGTCTTCCTTTCCACTCCTCCGAGACAGGTGAGTCTCCAAAGTTGATCAGATTAACATCAAACTCTGGTGCCGTTGTCTTGGAAGTAGTGAGTGGAGTGACTGCGTCAGTCAGGTACATGTGTCCGATGACAGTTCCCACTGGTATTATGGTCTCCGTCAGCGACTCATTCTGAACCAGGATTCTGAAATGGTTGACGTTCACTTCTTCGCTGGGCACCACCATAGGCTGCAGTAGCACTCCAGCTGGGAGTGGAGCTGTAGGAGATGAGTCAACCATCAGGATCTCTTTGTTGACCTGGTGCTTGTAGTCAACTTTGCAGATTGCACTGCAGTCACCGCCAGGAGGTAGAGTCAGTGGGCCTGGGCCTTGCCATGTCACACAGCCAATATCATCCTCCTCTTCAATGGCTGTTGCAGTGCCACGTGGTGCTAGCTCTGTCTCTCTGCGACAAGCTTGTATTCCCAGTGTCTGGGTGATGTCAATGCCCTTCTCCTTACATTGTTGCACTAGGCGTCGGACATGACTGGCATTAGTCCCCACAATGACAGAAGTTTGGTCTGCAGATCGGGGGCTGGGGCAGATAAGAGCGAGGACTGTCACAATCTTGTCAGCACCGGCGACTTTTGCCGGATATTCAAGGTCTACCACCACATAACCCCGGTAGGGGTAGCTGAGGTCAGACTCACTTAGGCCCCAGAGGGCTAGACCAGACACTGGACGTATTTGGACATCAGACAGGTAGGTGTGATACCAGGATTCAAATATAATGGTCACTTGAGAGCCACTATCAAACAAGGCATCACAAGAATATCCATTCACTTTCAGCGGTACAATGCTGGGTGGGCCAATCAAACCTTCAGGAATGCCAGCAGGCTCTGGTGCGGTAACAGCACCTTGCTTGGCATGACAGTTAACTTCACTGGTTGTAGCATCACCAGACTGCTGTTTTGTCACCCTCAACGCCTGTATTAGCTTCTTTATCACCTTGGCTTGATCCTCAGGGCTCTGACAATTTGTAGCAAAATGCCCGTTCTCGCCACACCGGTAGCAGAAATTCTTTTCTGACCTTCTCGGTGTTCTTTTGGGGGAGTCAGAGACTTGGTTTGAAGCCTCCATAGTTGAAACTGCAACTGCAGCATCTGGCTCAGTTACTTTGTTCTTGACTTTCTGTTTCATTCGTTTCAGTTCTTTCTTCAAGGCAACCAGTTCAGAGTCTTGGTGGCTCTCCGGGACAGGTGGCGTACTCATGTGTGTAGCCTCTGTGTCTTCCTTGAAGTGGGCTTGTTTAGTCACAACTGATGCAACCATTGTCTTTAGCTCTTTTAGTTCAGCCTTTAAGCTCTGGATCTCAGCTTGCTTCATATCCTCTTCTGGGTTGGCATGTACTCTGCATACTGAGGCACTGAGCTTCCTCCTAGATGCTTCGTATTCCTCTTCAGTGCGAATCTCACTCAAGAGCTGTAGAAAGGTTGGCGGGGCTGTCTTCCTTTCCCGCAAGCGCAGCTGAATCAGCATCAAATCTGAGGCAGTAGCACCCCTCAGCAGTTGCTCCAGTCTGGCTTTATCCATGCAGCTAGAAGGAAGGCCACCTCTCTGTATTACTTTCGCCAGAGACCGTTCTAGGCGTCTGAGGAAATCAGATAGCTTCTCTCCTGCTGGCTGTTGCATCAGTCGGAATGCGAAGTAGAGATCATCTCCGGACTCAGCACTTCCAAAAGCACTTTCGAGAGCTTCCAAGCACTCTTTTGGGCTGGCGTCAGCGTTGACGTGTCGCACTGCCTTTACAATTTCTAGGGCTGGCCCTTTCAAGCTTCCCATTAGTCTTCTTCTTTTCTCTCTGTCAGAGCATTCAGTCTCCTCCACCATAAGCCATGCTTGCTCTAGCCAATGGTCAAATGGTTCTTCACCTGGTGGGGTTGGTAGGGCTCCTGAGAACATGCGTAGTCGAACATAATTCCCACCATCAGATGGTTTTGTTGTCTTGTCCAACAAATCACCGACGGCACGCAATATGGATTCAGTGGAGCTTGTGGGCGGTTGTGTACTGGGGAAGAATAATTTAAGGTCCTCAATAGTCTTTCCTTCAGCCTGTAACAGCCCTTTTAGTTTATCATTAAACTCTTCAGCAGCTGCCTGTGCTTCTCCTATGATGATAATAGGCCACGCCTCTCCACCATCAATAGGCACAACTTCAGGAGGAACACTCGGATCCTTAACTGTCTCTTTGGTCTCACACAAGACCATCCGACGGTTCAGTCGGTCACTGAAATTCTTTCCCTTGACACGCACCCGTCCCAAACACTTCACGGTTCCAAGGGTTTCTTCCACTTTGTCTTCAGGGACATCTTCAGGGACGATGGTCATCAAGGCATGAGTCACATCCAAACCCTCACCACGACACCAGCTCTTTAGCTCTGACACTAGCGCGGCGTGGTCCATTTTTACACTGCTAGTAAATTAACTTTGTAATGTAACTTTTTTTTTCTTTTCTTATTATTATATTTATTAATTAGAAATCCAAAACTATCTCAGCGGTGCCTCCATTTTATGTAGCGGTCCCCTCGATCGTCACGTGGTTGAGGGGAGGGCTTTTGAGTTCTTTTAAATAAATTTAACTTAACTCTGATTAACTCAGTATTAATTATCTTGGATCTCTTTTATAATAATAAATGCAAAAGCAGTTTTTAAAGTCACACAGTTATCAATTTACCTTTTCATGCAGTTTTTAACCCAAAGTATATTAAATTAGCCTCTCTTAGCTTCAATTGTAAATACTTAGGTCTGTAACCAAATGGACCCTCTAACTAAAAGGTAACAATGAAATGAATTCACACAACCAAGTAGTTAGAAAAATAGAATATCAATTATTTAGTTCTTTGTGCAATGATTGGTGCAAAATAGAAAATAGAATAGACATAAATGTAAACAACAAATACCAATGTTCTTTTCAACAATAATACAGGTTCAAAACCTTAATAGACAAATACCCCTCTTCTTTCAGGAATACAAAATGCTACACTAATACTGTTGATGCAAAATACCAAAAATAATATACCTTCTCAAAGATATTATTCCAAAATGTAAAACCCTTCTTTCCAACACCAAGTCACTTAAGGACTACTATAATAATTTGTGGGCCCACACACACACTCTCACACACACCTTAAAGCCGGCAAAACTATTCTAAGTTAACTTAAAACCCTTGAGTTGCAGGCCTGGTCGTTGCTTGTGTGCGTTGTGGCCTCAAATCACATTGGCCCCTTCACTCCTTGGTGAGCAGAAATAAAAGAATGATACCTTAATGTTCCTGGTTACTCCAACAGTCACTCACTGGTGCAGGTTAGTAGCAGGCTAGCATGTAGTGCAGTCCAGACACAATCTTCTCATCCCACGTTGCCAGAGAACTATTTGTGAAGCCCTGGTTGCTGAAACTCTATTTGGATTGTCCTCTTTGTGTCCTCCAGTAGAGAACAACAGACTATCACCTTAACAGTTCAACTGTGGAAGTTAAACTGTGCCTAGAAACGACTGTTCACGTGCTATGAACTGACTCTAGACTCACTGTGAGCTTGTTAGCATTGACGTTAGCCTTTAGCACAACAGAAAACAACAGTCTCTGAATTTCGTGTAGAAAGTCCTCTTGTTGTTGTTCCAAACGTGCAGCTTGTCCTCTTATACTGACTGTTGTGCAAACACTCATGTAAGACACAAATTACACGCAGGTCTGTGCACTGCAAACGTATATTATCATGCAGAATGTCTCTGAATGAAACCACTCGTTACGTTACGTTCCCTCTCTTTCTTCATGTGTCCCCACTCTCTCCCGTCCGGGCAGCAACACACTCTACTAGCTACGTTCCCCACAGGAATGTTAACCCCATAAGTGCTGGTCAGAATAAACAAGAAAACATTGCTTTTAAACAAAACAAAACAAAACTCCTAATGAATTAGTCATGAGTTATACATTACGTTTTTAAACAAAAACACATACCTTTTTAAAGGCTTTTAACACTTTTTAAACAAACCATCCATTAAATGATGTTAATACTATTTAAAGTATAACTTATTTTATGGCTGGGTTACATGGACATTGATCTACACACTGCAGGTATATCTGCTACACACACAACATCAAACTACACACTGAAATCCCCTCGAATATTGTCCTGTTGGTATTCACCCTTGTTTTATAGTTCCTTGGTGGATTAGATGATTGCACTCTCCCACAGTAATAAGGAAAAAAACAACACATATTGGCCATTTTTACACTTTATTCATTTTACACTCAGTGTCAGGGACCTCGGTAGCGTGTGGAAGATCCATACACGTACACATCCACAACAGCTTAGCACCTCCTCCTCATGCTGGTTACCAACCTAGACACATTTTGCTGTGCGATGGCATCCCATTCCTCAACCAGGAAGTCAGCCGACATGGTTCTGTTTGTCACTCTAGCACGTACAGCACGCCCAAGCTGATACCACAAGTGTACTATAGGCTCTATGCACAGCAGCCATTTTGGAGAAAAATTGGGCCTCTTCTGACTTCCTTCACAGGTGTTACCAATGATACTAATGAAGGCTCTGTTCCATTCTGGTCAAACAGAGTCAGGGTGCTGATATTGTGCATGTTGGCTCACTAGAAATACTAGTGGGTCTCAAAGTGTGGTCCAGGGACCCTCATGGTTCCTTGAGAGGGTGTAACTCTGAGAGTGTACAAATGGAACCAAATGGACCCTCCCGGGTCCATCTGGTTCCATTTGTACACTCTCAGAGTTATGGGGGTCCTTGAAATTAAAAAGTTTGAGAACCACTGTACTACACTAAATGGAACAGAGCCTTCATTAGTGTCATTGGTAACACCTGTGAAGGAAGCAAGGAAGGGGCCCAATTTCTGTCCAATATGGCTGTTGTGCATAGAGCCTATTGGGTTGAGGTCTGGACTCACTGCAGCCAAGCTGTTGTGGCTGTGTATGGACCGTCCACACGCTACTGAGGTCCCTGGCAATGAGTGTAAAATGAATACGTTGTAAAAATGGCCAATAAGTGTTGTTTTTTCCTCATTATCAATCATCCAATCCACCAAGCAACTCAAAACAAGGGTGAATACCAACAGAACAATATTGCAGGGGATTTTGGCAAATGTTTTTGGGCCGCTACCCACACGTTTAGCGTTAATTATATAAATAAATAAAATACCAATTGGTATTATTAAAGGGGAGAAATAATCGATCGAAGTTGAGTTTCCGAACTTTTTGTGGGCAGTTTTATATGCAAGGGATAATTGACGGCGAGCCGGTCATTGTTGAGAAATAAACCCGATCGCGGAGGGGTCTTTATCACCCTGAAGGGTTTAATTCTACTTGATAAAGAAATGAATACATTGACCCCAAAGTAACAACAAAACAAAGGTTTTCATTGCTTACGGTTATGAAATCAGTCCATTCATTTATGCCAGGAGCGTCCAGTGCAACATCGCCTTGGAAAACAACGGGAAGTGTTGATTAAATAGAGTACATTTTCGGTTACCACATTGTATATTTCAAAAACATTCTTGAGAGCAATGTTTTGCTGTAAATGACATTGTGCGTTTGTTAATTGTACATAATTATAATAGATTTTGACTATAAGTGTTCATGGATTCCACATGGATTCTATGCTTCAATACAAATACAGTAAATAGTGTTCATCCTATCTTTGTAGCAGGGTTCAGCAGCACAGACCAGAGTCTCCTGTACCCAGCTGTGTGTCCATGAAGAGTGACAGGTCTATGGGTCACCCTATGAACTTCAAAGATGGACACCACTCTACTGATCAGAGGTCAGAATGTAAAACACACACAAAACAACACATGATTTATTCGTACTGAGCAGAGCTCATGACATATATAAATGACCTGGCTCTTAATACTCTGTTGATTTAGTTTTGTAGTGTGAACAGTTTATGACAGCATTAATAACTTTTTCAGTTATTAATACAGCATCATACTGCCCAAAGGACGTGTGTGTATGTACGTGTGTGCAGGCATGCGTGCTTGAATGCCTGCTTGCGTGTGTGTGTGTGTGTGTGTGTGTGTGTGTGTGTGTGTGCTTCGATAGTCGTGGTTTCCATTACTGTGACATCTTGATGTTCTTCTATCATGATGAGAAAGTCTTAGACCTTGGATAGTTCTGATGTAAGGCATGACGATGGAACAATGGAAAAAGAAAGATTAGAGTCAAAATCATCATACTGTACATACATGATGAGTGATTAGATAAGGATAAAGGGCATGACAGGATTTCAAGGAATGCAGTGTCACAACTACTTTCATGCAAGCTGGGCTCCTAACTTTGATCAGTGGGGAGCAAACTTCTAAGCTGGAGGTCTGATGGTGATTGTGGACGCCCAGGCTGGGGATCAAGGGTTTCCACGGATTATGATTATGGAGTGTTATTGTAGTTATATATTGTTATTTGTGGACACTTGGAAACACTTTCAATGCTGAAAACCTTTTTCAACAAGCTTAACTTGTTGAAAAAGTTTCTGCCCTCCTTTGCTTTTGTAGCAAATATATCCGTCTGAACAGATCTGTTTTGGATCTTTTCCTGCTAAAAACAAAAATGGACCACAGACATAGACAAGTCTTGCCATTGGCACATTTGTCCGTGTACGGACATGTTGATGACCCCTGCTCAAAATTAACAACAAAACGGAGGATTTCATTGCTTACGGTTATGTTAGCAGTCCATTAATTCATGCCAGGTGCGTCCAGTGCAACGTCGCCTCGGAAAACAATGGGAAGTGTTCATTAAAAAGAATACATTTTCGGTTACCACATTGTCTATTTCAAAAACATTCTTGAGAGCAATGTTTTGCTGTAAATGACATTGTGCGTTTGTTTACATAACTGTATATACATAAGTGTGTATGGATTCCACATGGATTCTATGCTTCAATACAAACACAGTAAATAGTGTTCATCCTCTCTTTGTAGCAGGGTTCATCAACACAGACCAGAGTCTCCTGTACCCAGCTGTGTCTCCATGAAGAGTGACAGGTCTATGGGTCACCCTATGAACTTCAAAGATGGACACCACTCTACTGATCAGAGGTTAGAATGTAAAACACACATTAAACAACACATGATTTATTTGTTATACGACTGTTATAAACACCCCAAAAAATCACAGAAATCCCCTGCAATATTGTTCTGTTGGTATTCACTCTTGTTTTGAGTTGCTTGGTGGATGGGATGATTGCTCTCTCCCACAGTAATAAGGAAAAAAACAACACATATTGGCCATTTTCAGGGACCTCAGTAGCGTGTGCAATATCCATACACATCCACAATAGCTTGGTACCTCCTCCTCATGCTGGTTACCAACCAAGCCACATTTTGCCAATATGTGTTGTTTTTTCCTTATTACTGTGGGAGAGTGCAATCATTGAATCCACCAAACAACTCAAAACAAGGGTGATTACCAACAGAACAATATTGCAGGGGATTTTAGCAAATGTTTTGGGGGCGCTACCCACACGTTTAGCGTTAATGATATAAATAAATAAATAAAATACCAATTGGTATTATTAAAGGGGAGAAATAATTGCAGTCTATTATCCCGCTTATTACACGGCTACTTAATAATGAAATTAATAAATTGACCCAAAAGTAACAACAAAACAAAGGATTTCATTGCTTACGGTTATGAAAGCAAGTGCATTCATTTATGCCAGGTGCGTCCAGTACAACGTCACCTCGGAAAACAACGGGAAGTGTTGATTAAATAGAATACATTTTCGGTTACTACATTGTCTGTTTTCAAAAACTTTCTTGAAAGCGATGTTTTGCTGTAAATGACATTGTGCGTATGTTAACATAACTGTAAGAGATTTTGACTATAAGTTTGTATGGATTCCACATGGATTCTATGCTTCATTACAAATACAGCAAATAGTGTTCATCCTCTCTTTGTAGCAGGGTTCATCAGCACAGACCAGAGTCTCCTGTACCCAGCTGTGCCTCCATGAAGAGTGACAGGTCTATGGGTCACCCTATGAATTTCAAAGATGGACACCACTCTACTGATCAGAGGTCAGAATGGAAAGCACACACAAAACAACACATGATTTATTTGTTATAAGACTCTACTGAGCAGAGCTCGTGACATACTGTATAGAAATGATCTGGCTCTTAATACTATATTCAGTTATTAATACAGCATCATACTGCCCAAAGGACATGAGATTTGTTGTCTTCGCCAGGCTGAAGTCGTGGCCGGAGACTATGTTTTCAGTTTTCACCCCTGTCTGTCCACCCATGTGTGTGTGTGTGTGTGTGTGTGTGTGTGTGTGTGTGTGTGTGTGTGTGTGTGTGTGTGTGTGTGTGTGTGTGTGTGTGTGTGTGTGTGTGTGTGTGTTTGTGTGTGTGTGTGTGTGTGTGTGCACTGGCACCTCATTTAGGGTGCGAAGGGGTATAAAAAATATTTTTAGCGGCGCTAGCCGCTAGAGCGGATATTAGCCCTCTATACCTGGCTTTTGCGTCAACGTTCTGATTGGTCAGGCTCGCCAAGGTTCTGATTGGTCAGGTCCGTCAACGTTCTGATTGGTCAGGCTCGCCAAGGTTCTGATTGGTCAGGTCCGTCAACGTTCTGATTGGTCAGGCTCGCCAAGGTTCTGATTGGTCAGGTCCGTCAACGTTCTGATTGGTCAGGCTCGCCAAGGTTCTGATTGGTCAGGTCCGTCAACGTTCTGATTGGTCAGGCTCGCCAAGGTTCTGATTGGTCAGGTCCGTCAACGTTCTGATTGGTCAGGCTCGCCAAGGTTCTGATTGGTCAGGTCCGTCAACGTTCTGATTGGTCAGGTCCGTCAACGTTCTGATTGGTCACTATTCATGACATCACTATGTTACCCCACTCTATCAGCTATGACAGATCAGTTTTTGCCACTTACCTTGGAATGCATTTGGTGATTCGCTTCCAATGGCACTATTTAGTGCCACTGGAAGCCTTGAAATAAATTTACAGAGATTTAATATTGTTTCTCTAGTAGAAACACATATCTATGACAAAATATATCAAAGGCGCCGCTACCTTCACACAGGTGTGATTTTTTTGTATCCAAATAGCCGATCTACAAGCCCACAATGCGTTGCAGTGCGACATGTTGTGAGCTTGTAGATCTGCTCCCCTTCAAACAAGCTTGGTCAGAAAACCTTGGAAAAACAAGCTAACTTGTCATGTAACTTTTTTCTTAATTGGGCTATATATGAGGCAATGCAAGGTGGTTATGTTGTTGATATGTATGCAATACATGCTCCTGTCAAAGTCCAATAAACAAATGTGTCCATTACTCACAGCCGTAAAGGAGAACGGAATCCACACTAGCAGAAGAAAAAAAAATATCTTGAAGCTTGAGAAAGGGGACTATTAAAAGAAAAAGAACAGTGTCCAATTATGCCAATGAATGGAGATCCCTGATGTTATCAGTATATTATGGGCATATCGGAGATCGGCGGTTCTGGAAAGTCCTTGTGTAGTGGTAAACGTCTGTGGTGAATGTGTGAAGAGTGCAAACTGACTGTGGAAAGTGGACTGACTAACTGATCAAATGGCAGGTGTGGGGAATTTGCCAAATCAAGTTTAGGCTGGGGTTGCCATGGCAATCCGCACCGTGACCTGGCTATCACCATTGATAATGCTGTGGTGACGTCAACTCGGACTGCGAGGAATCTGGGTGTGACCCTGGACGGCCGACTGTCGTTCTCGGCAAACATCGCATCGGTGACACGGTCCTGCAGATTCCTCCTCTACAACATCAGGAGGATTTGCCCATTCCTCACTGAGAAGGCAACGCAGGTGCTCATCCAGGCTCTTGTCATCTCCCGCCTGGACTACTGCAACTCCCTTCTTGCTGGTGCCCCGGTGTCTGCCATCAGACCTCTGGAGCTTGTTCAGAAAGTTGCGGCTCGTCTGGTGTTCAACCGCCCCATGTTCTCCCACACAACTATCCTTCTCTGTTCTCTACACTGGCTCCCCGTAGCGGCTCGCATCCAGTTTAAGACCCTGGTGCTAGCCCATAGGGCAGTGAAAAATAAGTAGTTTCCTTGCCTACCTATGTTGAATGCACTTATTGTAAGTCGCTTTGGATAAAAGCATCTTCTAAATGACGGTAATGTAGTGTTAATGCAATCAATTGGCTCATTTGAGCCACGGCCAGAGCCTTTTCTGCCGGTTCTGGGAGGGACGAGTGGAGTTCTTTGCACACTTCAATTCCGACCTTGGCCGCCGCCCTACTAGGGCATTCAGTCCGACTGTCCCGGAGGTCAGGTCCTCTGGCTGGAGATTAACTCCCTCCTTACCTGCAGTGCTGTGGGGAGACTGGGGCTGCCAGTACGGCTCAGTGGGTTCTCCTACAACAGTTTACTTGTCCTGACAGGAGACGGCAGCTGCCGTCCTGTACCAGACCTGCGCCACTAGCCGCTTCCGCGGCTACACAGACACCGTCGCCTCATGGTGACAAGGATACGTTCCCGATGGCGCCCCCGGTCCTCCCTGATGGGAGGGACGATATTTGGCAAGGGCACATGGGGTGATGGCTCGCTTCCCCACTTGGTTCTCAATAGCGGTGCTATCTGTTCTTCCCCCGTTTTTCCCTGCTCCACATGAGGATGGACAGGGTTGAGATGTGGAGCCATCGGTGGCTCTTGATAGCCCTGTGATGGCTGAGTCAGGATGTTGTTGTCTCTCATCTCGGGGTCGCTGTGGCGGCTGCCACTATGACCCACTCTGCTTTCCCAAGCCCAGGGGACTCTGTGGACCAACTTCGCCTTCAGTTGTGGGCCTGGCCCCTGAGAGGCGTGGGTGGTCAGATTTTGGGCTCCTGGATGGTGTCGTGCAGACTTTGCCGTATGCCAGGGCCATGCCTTTGTTCTTTTTCCTAGTTCACCGCTTAATCTGACACTGCATTCACTACACTGGCTTCCCATCTCCGTCAGGATCGAGTACAAGGTCTCCCTCCTCACCCACCAGTGCATCTACAGCAATGCCCCCTCCTACCTAACGGAACTCCTCAAACCCCCAAACTCCACCCGCTCCACCCGCTCACTCCGCTCCAGAACCTCAAACGCACTCGAGCCCCGCACAACAAATCTCCGCACCATGGGGGATCGGGCCTTCTGCTCAGCAGGTCCTCGACTGTGGAATGCTCTCCCAGACCATCTGAGAGCACCACAGTCCATTGGCACTTTTAAAAGGGGCCTAAAAACCTTCCCTTTTAACAAGGCATTTGCCTAGATAGAGATGTAGTTGTTTTATTCTTTTTAAACTTCTACTGTGTTTTGCTGACTTGATTTGAAGTTTATTCATTTCACTGTCTTTTATCATTGTTGTCTTCTTTCTTTTCTTTTTTTGTTTTTAAACCTGTAGCACTTTGAGATTTGTTTCAAATATAAAGTGTGTTACAAATAAAATGTATTATTATTATTATTATTATTATTACTGTGATATATTGGAGTGATCCAATATAGCGCTACATAACGATGGTTACATAGGTAACCACGGTTATGTGGTTATTAAGCATGTGAATCTCCATCACTGAGGCCGATTCGATACGTGTCTCGATACACTGCCAGCGATACGATAGCGATACATTGAATCCTTGCCGATATGATGCGATACGATTCACCCCTGTTCCCGATGCGATGCGATTTGATAACGATTTAGTTCTACCCGATGCGATACGGTGCATCCTTGCCGATACGATGCGATACGATTCACCCGTTCCCGATGCGATGCGATTTGATAACGATTTAGTTCTACCCAATGCGATACGGTGCGATACGGTGCGATACGATTCACCCCTGTTCCCGATGCGATGCGATTTGATAACGATTTAGTTCTACCCAATGCGATACGGTGCGATACGGTGCGATACGATGCGATACGGTGCGATACGATGCGATTCAACATGATGCAAAGAAATTAGGTTTTCTTTTAAGCAAACCAAAAAATGCAATACAAAAATAAGAAGATGCAATTCAGTATGGTACTACAGACAGATGATTTGTTTTTATTCCTTTTAAGCAGAACATTTAACCCAAAAAAGTGCTGTTTGGCTTTACACATTTTGCTTATAATCTCTACTAGTACAATGAATCACATTATGCAACTTATTTTTGGCCTCACAACAAAGCACAACATTTCAGGCCTTTGTACTAGTAGTGTTCTCTGTCTGACAGTTTCTGTGTAATGTTATAGTACACTTATAAAACAACTAAAGAATGCACTGCCCAGGATTAACATGGTGCAAATAACAATTAATTAATCAATGCCCAATGCCCATACTAGGCCTACTGTCTGCCTGACTGATGTGCTCTTTCAATAGGCTAGCCAGAAACAAGAAACAAAAGGCTATAGGAAGCCAAAGCAGGAAAATATAACACGCTTTTACAAACTGACTACAAATGATTGGAAACAGTCCAGTTTTACAGTGGCAAGCTGATCAGGGAAATTACAACATGAGTAGAAGATAGGCAGGGCTGATGTCTGTACTATAAGGTGGCGATCGAGCACACTGGTAAGCAATAGATTTAGTGACAGTGTAGTCCACTTCAGTGTAATCTGGCAACATTTTAGGAATTCTGATCAATCACAAATGTCAGAGCCTATAATAAACAAAGCAAGAACACATTTTCTAAACATTTTCTTTCTTTTGTGTGGGGAAGTGAAACCTCTATTTTAATATATTTATCATTTTCTTTCCTCTTACAGAAAGATAAAGATGTGAAGCTCCCTGACAGACCGTTATAATGAAATTATTTTTCTCTAGGCAATATAGCAGAAGAAAGAATGCACTGCCCAGGATTAACATGGTGCAAATAACAATTAATTAATCAATGCCCATACTAGGCCTACTGACTGCCTGACTGATGTGCTCTTTCAATAGGCTAACTGGGCAATGAGCAGAAATTACTGAGTGATTTCTCCAACATTAAAAGGAGTAACATAAAATGTAAACAATTACTGGCAGTCACAGCTGCTGTAAACGGTAACACCACACCCCTCTCAATGAGTGACTTAAAGTGACACTTTCAAAATAGTACAATGTCCATATTCCTGTCTGTCTGCCAGACAGATACTAATATGAATTCTTAGCAAGTAGGCTACTCAGCAAGTAGGCTAATACGGAAGTGAGGAGCAGAAAGCATTAAGCTTTCTATATGAAAAATATAAATAATAATAACCTTTCACAATTAGGTTTTTCACAACTACTTGTGCAAAGAAAAATGTAAACTATTATTTGGCAGTCACAGCTGCTGTAAACAGACCACTCTCACTGAGTGTCTTATATGCAATGTCCATAAAACAAAGAAAATAAAATAAAATTCACATCTTTCTGTAAATGCCACTCTCACTGCCAACACCTCACTTAGTGATTTATCTCATATGGCTTTTTTTCAGGTTTTTTTTCAGGAAGATTAGTTGGTCAACGTGTTCAGGAAGGAGCCGACTGCGCTCTGCTGTTACAATGTCACCGGCTGTGCTGAACACTCGTTCAGAGGGGACACTTGTTGCAGGAATGGACAAGTAGCTCTTGGCCAATTTTGAAAGCAGTGGAAGATCCACTTGTTCTTTCCACCACTGCATCACATTACCAGTCAGAGCTAAAGTATCCCTCCCCCTGTATTTTGCTATTTCCTCCTTAGCTCTCTCCCTCATGGTCTTCTTTGGTGCTCTAGGACTGAGGAATCCTCCAAACAGCTGGTCCAAGGCTGACTTCTTCTTGGGAGGCTCTGGGTCATCATCTAGACAAGACAAGACAAGACAAGACAAGACAAGACAAGACGATTACAATATGTCTAATAATATCACACCCATTTTCAAATCAACACACTATTATAAACTACTTAAATTACAATATGTCAACAATAATATCACACCCATTTTCAAATCAATACACTATTACAAACTATATGTTACATTATGTCTACAATAATATTACACCCATTTTCAAATCAACACACTATTGTAAACTATAGTTAAGTTATAAGTCCCAATCAAAACAAACCTGTCTCCTCTTCTTCAACATCCTCCACGTCCACTTCATTTTCTTCCACCTCCTCTCTGTGGCGTCTCTCATCAACTTCTGGTTGAGCTGCCTGGCTCTCATTCAGTATGTTGTCACCCTCTGCCTGACAATAATTAGCAGAGATAAGCTATTATTAGTATTGGAGTGTGGACATTCTGGACAAGTGTTGAGAACTAGCACTGGTGCTATGCTATACACTTTAAGCAATACATCTGGTTTGTCTAATGTGATTGTGATGTCAATGACAAATAAATAAACATAATATAAGATTTCTTCAAACTGAAACAGAAAACATTAAGTGAGACAGAGAAAATATAAGACTGAGACACTAACTTACTACAATATACTGATTGAGCATATTCTATTTCTTACCATTTTCTCCACTTCTTTTGTTATATCCAGGAATATCGTGTCCCTCTTATTGTTGTTATCATCCACGAATTCCAGGTCTTTGAAGCGGGGATCAAGTGCTGAGGCGTTGTTGAGGATGTCTTGGATGTAGGTGTAACGGGGATCAAAGTCCTGTCTGAACTTCACCTTCATCTCGACAATGACTGGTAGATCGCCGTCATCTGGCTCAAAATCCACCCGCATTTTGGCCAGTAGTGGGGCAATGATGGAGAGAGTGGGGGTCTTTTCCTCGCTGAGGAGCTTGGTTGCCAATTTCAGGGGGGTCATCAGTTTGATGATTTCTGGGATCACTGTCATCTCATCCTCTGTGAGGCAAGGCAGGCCTTCTCCCCGGGTTGGCCTGACTCTCCTTACTGCCAACGTCACAGCAGGCTGCTGTTCCCAATAACGCTCCAACATCTCCAGGGAACTATTCCA
Organism: Gymnoscopelus microlampas; assembly: GCF_963454915.1. Lineage (NCBI taxonomy): Eukaryota > Metazoa > Chordata > Actinopteri > Myctophiformes > Myctophidae > Gymnoscopelus > Gymnoscopelus microlampas. Next base: position 57,556,920 of record NC_139945.1, read on the forward strand.
CCTTGTGGAGACATCATGGATTAGCTTGTGGTGGTCCAGCTTACAGGTGGTCTGCGTTTCAAAGAGAGCATCAGTTGCTTTGTAGCTTTTGTGAAAATATGTTACCACCCTCCTTATTTTCACCAGGAGAGTTGACACTTCGTTCACCTTCAGAGCTTTTTGCGAGGACAGATTAAGTGTGTGTGCAATGCATCGCACATGCGGCTTCATTGAGGCTTCTGTTCCAGCCAATATCATATTTCTTGCATTGTCTGTGACCAACGCAGGCTTCTTGTCACCAAACTTCCACTCGTGGCAAACATCCTTCAGTAACTCTCCCAGATTTATTCCTGTGTGGGCATCGTGGAACACTCTGGTCTGTAGAACAAAGTTTTGCATTTCCCACTCATCATCAATATGGTGTGCCGTCACTGTGATGTATGCGTCAGTGGCGCAAGACGTCCATCCATCCACTGTAAGTGCAACTCTTTGTGCATTGCTCAGCGACACAAGTATCTCACTTTTCACTTTGTTGTACAGAGCGGGGATTTGTTTGTCAGTGAAGGTCCCCCTGTCTGGTATGTTGTACCTGGGGTCTATTGTGTGGAGGAGTTGTCGGAAGCCCTCATCTTCTACAACACTATAAGGCTGGATGTCTTTGCAGATGAAGTAGGCGATAGCGTCAGTTATGGATTTAGCGCGGGTAGAGTTTGCTGCAAAAGGACCGCCTGGGCCAAAGTAAGTTGAGATACCTTTATCACCAGTTTTGCTGGAGCTCGGTTTAGCATCTGCTTCGCTGGAATGACTGGAATCTGAAGCAGCGGTAGTCGTATCGATGCCATGCTTTCTCTTCAAGTGAGTCCCCAAGTTTGTCGTGCTGCCATTGTAAGGTTTAGAAGCACGGCATTCTTTACAAATGACGTGCATCTTGACAAGTTTACCATCTTTCTTGAAAAACCCAAAGTGCTTCCAAACGTTTGATTTGTACTTATTAGGTGCATTAAAAATCTCTTCTAACTCGTCACTCTCCCGAACCTCCATGTTTGTTTGTTGTTACACGTTGCTCTTTGTTGCCATGTCAGCGTATTATAAGCGATTCGAAACGAGTTGTTTTGGGCTTGTTTTCATTGGGTTTTCATTAAATCAAATCAAATCAAGCTTTATTTATATAGCACATTTACAAATAGGCAAGCTGAACCAAAGTGCTTACAGGCAAATTCAAAAACATCAATGCAAAATAAAAGTAAAAAAAAAAAGTTCACAAAACATTTGAGGGCAACAAAGGAAAACACTTTAAAAGACAACATAAAGAGAGGGAAGGAGAAATATGTATAAGTGGAAGTTATATAGGCTAGGTACATAACTTATACATGGACATAATTATGAGTGGAATAAGATAAGACAAGACCGTGTAAATTAGATGCTATTAAATAGACCTGGCTGCTTATTTCTCTCGCAGAATCTGGCAACGCTGCTCCCGGCTCCCGTCCATGTTCAGAACAGTGATGGTGCATTCAATGCGCCTCGGAAACACAGGCTACATCGAAATACAACATGAAAAAATCGAGGTAACCATGGATTTTACCGATTTTACCGATGCAGACACGCAGCGAACGATGCATCACGATTTCACCCGTCAATTGTATCCGATACACATTCAATGAACCGGTGCACTCGCATCGTGCACGTTTATATCGACGCACCGATTCGTATCGATTAATCTCCACATGCCTAGTGGTTATGTTATCTTGGGGTGATTTAACGTGCCTCAAAAAGACACAAGGAAGAAGGGTGAGCCGTGTAGGTATTTGGGCAAGCGCATACCGCCGCCCCCCAGTACACCCCCAGAAACTGAGTAATCTGTTAGTCTACCTCGAATATCATATTGGAGTGATCCAATCGCTCACATAACCGTGGTTTATCTATTCTACGTAACCATCGTTCTTCATCTCCACAGAGAAAGGAATGTTGTGACTGCCCAGACGTCCAGGTGTTCAGTGTGTGAGGAGGTTCTGACAGATCCAGTGTCTACAACGGAACATTATGGCTGTCCCCAGTGTGGAGAGATATACAGAACCAAACCTGGACTCAAGAAACAGATTCAAGCGAGAAGTGAACAAAGTAAGAATTTGCACTAATTAACATTTGCTGTTGGCAGAATACATTGTCAAATTATTCTATTTAATATATTATAATGTTTTCCTAATGGAATACATTTCATTGCAGCATAGAATGTTGTAAATTTATCAGAATGTTTATTTATTCTCTTCTCATAGCAGATGTCTCTCTGCAAGATGATTTAAAGATTTATAAGATTAGTTTGAACAGTCCCGATTGTGTGACAGACAACATCACTGAAAAGACTGGAACCTCCCTCATCAGCATCTACACAGAGCTCTACATCACAGAGGGAGAGAGTGAAGGGGTTAATAACCAACATGAGGTGTGGCAGCTTGAGACAGTTACCAATATGAAGACCACCCGTGGCACACCAATCAACTGCTGTGACATGTTTAGCCCCCTCCCTGGTAGAAAGACACCCATCAGAAGAGTTCTGACCAAGGGCATCGCTGGCATTGGAAAAACATTCTCTGTGCAAAAGTTCACTGAGGACTGGGCAAAGGGCTTGGAAAATCAAGATGTAAATCTCCTGGTTCCCTTTTCATTCCGGGAGCTAAACTTGGTTAGAAATGAGCAGTACAGCCTTCTCACACTGATCCATGATTTCCACCCAATGTTAAAAAGGGTCACAGCAGAGAATCTTACTGACTGGAAAGTTGGGTTCATCTTTGATGGTCTTGATGAAAGCAGAATTACATTGAACTTCCGCAACAATCACATTGTTTCTGATGTCACAGTGACATCATCAGTGGATGTAGTATTGACAAACCTCATCCAGGGGAATCTGCTCCCATTTGCTCTCCTCTGGATAACAACCAGACCTGCAGCAGCCCATCAGATCCCTCCTGCATGTGTTGATATGGTGACAGAAGTACGAGGTTTCACGGACCCCCAGAAAGACGAGTACTTTAGGAAGATTTTCAGTGATGAGAAGCTGGCCAGCCGAATCATCTCACACATGAAGACATCAAGGAGCCTCCACATCATGTGTCACATCCCAGTCTTCTGTTGGATCACTGCTACCGTTCTGCAGGACATGCTGGGGACAGACGAGAAAGGACAGCTTCCCAAGACCCTGACTGAGATGTGCTGCCACTTCCTGTTGGTTCTGACAAAGAGAAAGAATCAGAAGTATGATGAGGCTCATGGGGTAAATCAAGAGCAGTTCATGGAGACTAACATGGAAGTTATTCTGAAGTTGGGAAGACTGGCGTTTGACCATCTAGAGAAAGGAATCATCCTGTTCTACGAAGAAGACGTGGAAGAGTGTGGTCTTGATGTGAAAGACGCCTCGCTGTACTCAGGAGTGTTCACAGAGATCTTCAAAAAAGAGAATGTGCTCTTCCAGAGAACGGTCTACTGCTTTGTTCATCTGAGCATCCAGGAGTTTCTGGCTGCAGTCTACCTGTCCCACTGTTTCACTGAGAGAAACATGAAGGTACTGAAGACATTCCTGGGAGACAACAGTGACAACAGTGTCAGTTCCTTGGATGCCTTCCTGAAGAAAGCCACAGAAAAATCCCTACAGAGTAAGAATGGCCATCTGGACCTCGTTGTCCGCTTCCTTCATGGTCTCTCACTAGCGTGTAACCAGAGTCTGTTAGGAGGCCTCCTGGGTCAGACAGGAAACAGTGCAGAGAGCATCCAGAGAGCCATCAACAATCTTAAGGAGATCAACACTAATGTTGTCTCTATGATGTTGCTGAAGGACCCTTACTCCCCCGACAGATGTATCAACGTCTTCCAATGTTTGATAGAGATGAATGACCACTCAGTACATCGGGAGATCCAACAGTACATGTCAAGGGACAGATCAAAGACAAAACTATCTGATATCCAGTGTTCAGCTCTGGCCTTGATCCTGCAGATGTCAGAGGAGGTTCTGGATGAGTTGGATCTGGACATATACAACACATCAGATGGGGGGCGATGGAGACTGATCCCAGCTGTCAGGAACTGCATAAAGGCTCGGTTAGTAGTCATATGAATAGAAAACTTACTAGAACAGACTTAATCTACTTTCACACCTAACACTTAACTAAAAATGAGGGTTAACATAACATATTCAGTTATAACCATGTTTCAAATACCATTTGAGACTCAAGCTGTGACCGGTGGCAGGGCCAGATTACCATATGGCGCTTCAGCCTGAGGCACAAGGTTCTGGGGGGCCCACACACAGACCCTCCAGGCAGCACCAATAAACTACCCCCCCCCCCACCCCCCATCCCAACAATGTCTCACAGATCAAAGATCTCTTAGTTCACTTCCTTGACAGTAAAACATTTTCTGATCTGTTTTCGTCATCTCTGATTTTACATGTAATCTGAATTTACAGACTCACCGGTTGTAAACTTGAAGAGACACACTTTGAAGTTGTGGCTTCAGCTCTCAGTTCTAATCCATCCCATTTGAAAGAACTGGATTTGAGTTACAACTTCATTCAGGATTCATTTATGGACCTGCTCTCTGCTGGACTGAAGAGTCCACATTGTAGACTGGATACTCTAAGGTCAGATTAATTTACATTTAACTATTTATTATGATGTGATTTATTACGTGATTATAATGTGAATACTGTGCTGAGACTTTTTCAGAGTCTGTGCTAACATACGTTGATGAGAATAATGATAATTAAGGCACAGTATAATAGTATCCCAGTATTTCTATTCCCAGAAATACTGGGAAATCTACAAGTTCCACACTTAACCGCATGCAGAGCCGTCTGGGATGTGCGAGGCCCTGTGCAAGACTTTTTCTCACACACACACACACACACACACACACACACACACACACACACACACACACACACACACACACACACACACACACACACACACACACACAGTTGCTCTGTGAAACCTTATTAGTTGCAGATTGCCTATTCCATCTTTCCTCTCTTTGGCTAGCAACCCCTAAGGGTCACCAAGCCCCGCCCCCTGTAGTGACACTATTTTGGGTCTCCAGCCAGCTGCAGGCACACTTAAAATTTCGTAGGAGTTTTGTTTCTAGTATTATTATTATTTTTTTATTTCCTCTTTTTTTCATTTAGACTGATTCACTGCTGGTTGTCAGAGAAATGCTGTGAAGTTCTGGCCTCAGTTCTCAGCTCTAATCCTTCCCATTTGAGAGAACTAGACTTGAGTTTCAACAACAGCCTGCAGGATTTAGGACTCACACGGCTCTCTGTTGGATTGAAGAGTCCACATTGTACACTACAGACCCTGAGGTAAATAAAGTGTTTTTCTCTGTGTGGATCTGTACTTGAACAATAACAGCAGTTTGTTGAAGTCTTTATTTCTCTGCAGGTTGTCAGGCTGTGGGATCACAGAGGAAGGCTGTTCTTTTCTGGCTTCAGCTCTGACCCTCAACCAATCCCATCTGAAGCAGCTGGACCTGAATTGTAACCAACCCGGAGAATCAAAGTTGCTCTCTGCTGTATTGGAGACTCTCAAGTAAGTAAACGTGGACTGTATCAATGTTGGTTAGTGCATCATTTCCACTGTTTCCTGTGTCAGTGGCTGGGCATACAGGCCAGGTGGGTGCGGCAGGCAGAACCCATAACATGCAATGCATAATTCCGCCACAACAATATCCATCATCCTCCCATCCCTTCTTTGTAGCTGTTAAAGATTATTTTGTGTGAAAACACTTATTTGTACACTCACACATACAGTAAATGTTGCATTACAATAATTAAAGGGACTATAGCATGAATTTAAAAAAAACTAGATGTCAGGGCTGCTTTGCGGCCCTCACATCTAGTTTAACGAATACAGGTCAAGAGACCCAAAACGCCAAAGACTGGTGTGAGGAGATGCTTCGCGGCCCTCACATTTAGGCCCCAACCTTATATTGTTCCAATTCTTCTCTTTCTACATGCCTGGCATTTGCGTGGCTCAAAGTCAAGACACTATTGCAGCGCTCTAATTCATCATAGTCTTCGAACATTTCCATTGTCATCACTTCTAAATAGTCAATTTCCTCCTCTTGGCTCAAAGTTAATTAAAATAGTTCAGTGTAAACAATATTGTCAGTTGTTCCCTCATCATTACCCTCAATGTAAACTTTGACAGCGCTGGCTCTCTTTCCCCTTGAGAAGGCTGTGTAGAGTTGGCCATGAGCGAACACAGGCTGATATTTATGAACCATGACGGCGACCTGGCCTAATTATAGCTCTACACACATGTCATGCGAAGTTCGGCCTCTCTGTCCTCTCCTCTCCTCTCGGCTCCTCTCCTGCCCTCTCCTCCCTCCCCGCTTTTCTTTGCGGCCCTAACCTTTAGTCACATCCTCCCAACCTCCCAACCTCGATCATGTGATAAAGAGGTCAGACTTCCTGTATCTGGTTGCTATGGCAACCTGCCAGATCAGGCTGAGGGTCTGATAGGCGAATCAGAGAATCAATCAAACCGAGAGCCCGATCACTGATCGAGGTGGGGTAAGATGCCGAAAACATAGCCATAGCTCTGATCAACAGTCTGTGACGGGTCTTGGAGGCATGTGGAGTGATCCTGTGCTTGCGAATCGCTGCCGAACTTCAGAGCTTTTGTCAATTATATAGTATAGTAAGATAGTAAGATATTTATTTGAAATAAATATTGTCCCTTAATACGTTTTATACAGGTTTAAGCCTAAACAACCACCCAGATCTTTGTCATTCCAAGCCTTTTCAGCTGCTCAAAACGTCCTCTTTGGGCAGAGGGGCGCTATTGAGGACGTTTGTCTGTCAATCATCACCTCCCCCGCCATCCTCACCGCTTTTCCCCGCCCTCATTAGAATACGGCCAATGGCGCCGGTTGTAAACAATAAGGGAGGTGGAAACTGAAAATGAGGGGGCGGGACTATTAGAAATGAGGTCCCCATGGTGACATCACCATGATGTCATACTGAAAGGAACAGAACTGTGCTATTTTCCATATAGGAAAAAACTATATTAACACACACTTCAGCCTTCACCTACGTATTTGTGTCCCTAGTAGCACAGGCACTGTTGCAGTTTGATTTGCACAGGTACCATGACCATCCATGAGTGTCCTGAATTTGGCATTGTATGCCCATGCACGGATTGCTGGCTGGTGCCATGGGGGTAAACAATTAATACACTATATAAATCTATATACTTCTCCACCAAGACAGATTGTTTATGAGTTTGGCCGGATGGGCTGCCTGGTCAAAATAATGGAAGGAGAAACACAGAAGGGTCAGATAGTGGAGATGTTGTGTTAGATTTATACATTGATGCATTGTTGTTCTACTTCCTACAGCGTGAATCATGGAGGAGAACACTGGATTAAACCCCAACTCCTTACAAGATGTGAGTATCTGTCTGACTGTGTCAATATCACACATTGATATTTCATATAATGTATTATTGATATTTTATACAATTTATTATACTCTGTTGGCTTCTCTCCGGATGCTGCCCTGAAAACCAATCGGCAGAGCTTCTGTGGAATTCAGACGGGTTTCTCTGGCCATGTCGTGGTCTTAAAACCAGCTGATTCGAGTTTACAAAACACTCCTAAGTCTCACTCCCCCCTGCTTGACACACCTTCTGCAATATTCAATCCCCATGTAAAACACACGTTTTACCTTTCTGTTGGCTGCAGCCAATGACTGGAAAAAGCTGCAGAAAATCCCTTTTCATCTCCATTCCCGTTTGTAGGCATACTGTAATATTAGGAGCATTTAGGTGACGCCTGCTGATCTTTGCATGATGTCCCCTGTCCTCTCACCACCTACTCTTTGCTGCTATGTGTGATATTGCTACTGCCATATGTACTGGACTGGCATAGGTGATGCGTGATGCTGCACTGTATTGTTTATTACTGTTTGTCCTGTTGTCTGTCTGTCTGTCTGTCTGTCTGTCTGTCTGTCTGTCTGTCTGTCTGTCTGTCTGTCTGTCTGTCTGTCTGACTGACTGACTGACTGACTGTCTTTAAAAACGTACCCCCATTCCCACACTTTGTTATACTAGGAATAGAAAAAGTAGCCGATCTTCAAACTAGCAACGTTTTACATTGTGGCGCGTTTTGAGCTTGTAGATCACCTTCTTTTGCTACTTATGAAAATGTTGAAAATGTACACTTTTTACTGTAATCTACATGATATTATATATATATATATATATATATATATATATATATATATATATATATATATATATATACATATGACTACATGCTCTAAATGGGGACACCACAGTGTCCTTATTTTGTTTGATGAAATTAAAGGATGATGATGATGATGATGATGATAAAGAAGAAGATTATCTGGATTACAAAACATTCCCTCTTTTTGTGTGTTTAACTTTCTATCAGTGAAGGATGTTTTAATTGTTTTAATGTTCTTTTTTTATTTTTTTAAAAATCTTTTATTTCATTTTTAAAGACAGTACAATGTTACAAAACAAAAAACAACACCACGAAAAACAAAACAAATAAAAAATAAAAATAAAATAAAAAATTACAATAACCAAAAAAAAACAAAAAAGACACAAAAAAAAGACAAAAAAATTAATGTTATTTAATGTTTACTTTCTCACCAGATTTCCATCGTCTCATACTGGACAAAAACACAGCCAACAGAAAACTATTTCTGTCTGAGAACAACAGAAAGGTGACATGGGTGGAACAGGATCAGTCATGTCCCGATCACCCTGACAGATTTGACTCCATTGAACAGGTTCTGTGTACAGAGGGTCTCACTGGATGCTGTTACTGGGAGGTAGAGTGGAGTGTAATGGCCCAAATAGCAGTGACTTGCAGAGGAATCAACAGGAGAGGAGATGCTGATGACTGTGTGTTTGGACGCAATTACAAGTCCTGGAGTCTGTACTGTACTGAAAATGGTTACAATGTCAGACATAATAGCAGGCAAAGTCACCTCCCTGTTGATCCCTCTGGCTCCAACAGAGTAGCAGTGTATCTGGACTGGCCTGCTGGGACTCTGTCCTTCTACAGAGTGTCCTCTGACACACTGACACACCTGTACACCTTCCAGTCAACATTCACTGAACCCCTTTACCCTGGGTTTGGGTTTTATAACCCTAACTTGGGGTTTGGGCCTTGTTATGTCTGCTCCCCAGTGACTCTTTGTGAGGACAAATAGTGTATGTTAGTGGACCGACAGTGCATCTTGAGGGACAGAACCTATTCATGAACACAGCAACACAACTACATACAGTTGAGTTGGAATACAGTGTAAATACATTGGAGTTAGCAAGGATGCTAATTATCATACATAGTACCTAACATATAACAATAAAACAATATTTTGCATGCCAAGTAACCTCAGACAACGAAGACCACAACAAAACAGCAAAATACAACAATATAAAGTCCACACGTGTAGAACTAAACTCTGTCTGTGTTAACACAGACTAAAATTACAATTACAAGAAATTGGTGAATCACAGCAAAGCAACGCTAAAAATGTAAGTATGTAAACAGTTCACTCTGTGTCTGTGGTAACAGACTCAATTTTTAATTTCAAGGAGGACAGATAATGTCTGTGTTTGGACAGATAGAGTGTCTGTGTACCAGATGAACAAATGTGAAATTTCGAACAGAGTTGACAGAACCATAATGTTTGGTATGAATATGTTTGTCTGTTCCAGTGCATGTCCATGTGTATATAATTAATGATCACACAGTGTTCATTAAACATCCTAATTACAGTATAAAAGCAGAACTGTGAATGCTCATCCTCCCCTCATATAGGAAATAATTATTTCATCATAGAGCACTTAACATAATTAACCTTCACCTGTTTTGTTCATATCGTATAGCATTATTGATAATGAACATTTTCTCCTAGTAATAGTAGAGATATAACATGTTTTACTGTTTTACCCAATAGCCTAATGCCTTTTTGGATAGTTGGTGAACTTCTCTTTTCTTTTTTAATATACCCATATCTTCAACAAAAGAAAAAACTGTATTTACATTGTGCAAATATTCCACCAATAAATAATTATATACATTTTGGACTAAATGGTGTCATTGTTGTGTTCATCAATTACATTTTTCCAGAATGTAAGCTGAGCGGGTGACCTTTCCAAGTGTTTTGCTAAACCATATATAAAAAAAGTTGTAATATAATAATTTCCATTAATATCAACAGAATGTGTTAAATCATCTATTATGTTGAAGTTAACTTCCAACCAGCATTGTTGAGTGATGCAGGGTCATGACCTTGTAGTGTAGAACGTAGAGTTGAATTCCTCAACCCATGACATGTTTTTGCTCCATTGTTGATCCCCATTCAGGATAATTCTAAGAATGTTTTTTATGTTTTATATATAATTATATATCTCTATATTCTGATAGTACTCATTGCTATAGAGTGTTTGTTCAGTAACAGGGGTCTCCATGTCTCGCCAGCTCTTTATTTAACATAAAATGCATTTTCAGGTCAGAATACCAATTTCATCTAACCGGGAGAGAAAACTCACTCTATAGCAATGATTATCATGTGAGTGATCACAATATAATGCTTTAACCTTTTAACAAAAATACATAAATGACCACTTAAGCCCAATGCAAAAAAAAACCTGAAACAAATCAAAAGTTCAAAATGTTTCACAACGCAATGCATTCTGCAGGTCACTGTAGTTGACGACCAGTCATCCTCTCTGATGACTGAACACCTTGTAGCCTGGTTTAGTTGCTGAGTGCATAGCCCCCTCTTAGTGTCCATTTATGTGTACTAACGTTCATCTACCCTGTGCTGTTCTGCCCACTTACACATCACATTAGCGCCAACATTTACACTCATGTTTCACATCTCATGCGTATTTTGTGTATCTCAAACTTTGTATCTGAAAATACAAATTGCTAATTACAAATCTCAAACTTTGGATCTCAAAATACAAATTCCAAATGACAAATCTCAAATTGTGGAACGGAAAATTCAAATTACAAATCTCATGTGCAGCTGTTATACTCTGATATCAATTATGACATTATAATAATGTGTTAATTAATGATGTTAATAATTCATGTATGTATTTTAAATGTAAATAATATATTTTATTTTTGTTTTGTTCTGATCACTGTTATAAGTGTTATTGTATATCTTGACTTGAAAGAAAACAGCCACACTAACATTCAGTAATTTAATATAATTTTTATTGTTATACAATTAGATGATCTATGTACAGTACAGTCTACAATCACACATTTATTCATCCACATTTACAGGACATCATCTCAGTGACTACAAGACAAAATAGAATAGAACAAGATCTTAATTATTATAATTAAGATCATTGATTATTATCAAGATCTTGATGAATGGTCATTTGATATATGGATTTGTTTAGGTGAGAATTTGTATTGTCCATTATTTAATCTGGTTGTCCAGCTCTGCATTTTTTAAAGAAAAGAAAAGAACACACAAATGGTAGCAGATAAAATGTCTATCGTGCTACATGTTTATCTCTCTTCTGTAAGCACAGTAACGATACAAAGCGTGTGGATCATCTCTATAGCCTACACCACTGGTTCTCAACCTCAGGTTTGGGGACCACCAGCAGTCCAAATGGATCCTTTACAGGTCTGTAACTCTGAGAGTATACAAACGGAACTAAATGGACCTATTACGGGTCTGTTACTCTGAGAGTGTGGTTCCTACCTATCAACCATTAAGCTGGGGATCCCTTGGGACCCCCTCAAGGACCCATTGGGGTCCCGGGACCCCACTGAGAACCACTGGCCTGCACAAGTCAAATCAATGATGCAGATTATGATTCATTCATACCACATATAATTTCTCATTGATTATTGATAGAGAAACACCCACAAACTCAAAACATTGTCAATGCTCTGATATACATTCATAAGTGTGACGTCTTAGGGTTTGACACAGATTACATGACAATCAAATACTATAAATAAGTTCATCATCGTAAGGCCACTGCATGAGTAATACATTTGGAAATATATTTTGTTATTTTAAGCTTATCCATCTGTGCATTATGAAACAACACACAATTTGTGTTACTTGCTGTAGGTCTAGGCAAAGAGCACATTTGACACAAAAGTTGTTACTAATCACTCATTTAGCTGTTAGCTAAAAATCTACCAGTTTTGGCCATTTTTCTCTTCAGCCTTTTATTTAATTAAAGCTGCTTGATTTAATGAATGAAGCATTATTTGAACCAGTCTGTGTGGTGGAGTATGTTAATACAATATAACTTGTACATCTGCAGTGGTTGGAGGTGGTCCCCCTGCAATGTGACATGTGATCTCATTTCTTTTTCCCTTTTAACAGCACATATATTTATTTTCTATGATTAATACATTTTAGTTTTGATTGTTTTATTTCACACTTGCTTTGGCAATGTAAACATGTGTTTCTCATGCCAATAAAAGCCCCTTTGAATTGAAAATGTAATTGCAGCTGACTTGTGGACGATTGCTGAAGTTGTAGCTCCTACGGCTGCCAACAGATGTCTGTTAAGGGTTCATATTACTGGTTGTGGGTTACAGAGGTGGACGGTATATTTTGTGTATGGGGGGGGTGTTGTACAGTTTCATGCCTCATTTTACATTCATCTCAATTATGGAGTTATTTCTCAGCAATTAATGCTTTAATCACCAGCTTCTGCAAGCAACTGCCCAGTAACCACATTTGAGGATTTTGATTTGAGGACGTATTCAGAATTCCCTGTATTTCATCATTCCAAATATTTAATTATAACTATAATCCTTCCCAGAAATACACAGTTGTTGTACACCAAGACATCGGCGTAGTGTCGATTCAGCTCATCAACATTCTCTAGTACCTTAGATTAACATTAGTCTCTCTTTGACATGCATTACAATACTGCAATCTCCCTGTATCTCTCTCTTCCCATTGGTGTATTTAATCTGGCCCAGAACCCAAAACCAAATCTCTCCATAAGTGCTCAGCCCTCGATGATTATGACATAATAATCAGTGTCTTTGGTTATAATTCTTGCACGAAATGTTGACAGTTTGCAATAGATTGCAATTACTTCCTCACTGCTTGCCCCAAAAGTTGTTTCTGGTGGAATTTACTTCACCACTTGAACTTTTTTGAATATATTTTGCCTATAATGCCATGCCCAAAACGGGGATGTCACGTCGAAAGTGGTCAATATAATGTGAAACTCAGTGTCTTGAATTATTTCCCCAGAATCTGTTCTATTTCTGTATATTATTCATATTATATCGTGATATTTAAAAGTGCCAGTTTGTTTGAAATGACAAATATTAGGTGTGATTGCCCACAACTGGCCACACCCATAGGTGCTCCCTGATATGTGGCTCCATTATCCCTCTGATCCCATCATCATCAGGAGCCACTTTCAGGGCCAGATCTCTCAATTAAATTGGCAGTATTTTACATACAGCTCAATACATAGCAAAGACAAGAATAAATAGAATGAAGTTACATGTTTGAATGTTAATGGATGGGGACTTGAAATGGTTTATGTGCTGATACTATGTTCTATCAACATGGTAGCATATGCCCCCCCCCCCCCCCCCCCCCCCCCACCCCCCCAAGGGCTCATCATAACCATCTGAGCAGCCAGCAGCTGGGTGAAGCTGGAACTGAATTTCCCTATTTGAAATGGCACATATTAATTTAAATAGAAATGTACGATTCAGTCGACGTGGTCTGTATATCTGGAAACGTTGATATGCATGTATTTTTTTAGTTCATAAATGTTGAACAACATTCAGCATATCTGTGGTTTGAGGAAAAGTACAATGTTTTTCTTTGGCGACCAGGCTGCCAAAATATTCCAGCTTTTTCCTTCCAATCAAACACCTGCAGGTTTAGTAATTAGTAATTAGCACACAACCAACCAGAGAAGAGAATTAGCTGGTGCAGCACTTCAAACAACAGAAACAAACAAACCTAGTCACTTGATAGGAAGAAACAACTTTGTCACAAACCGATGTCATCGGTTCTGACGCGTCTACAAACCCACATGACAACCTGGACTTGAATTGTATTGACTATCATAATACTGTGGGAAGACTGTATGATCTATAACTAGTAAAGATTTAGCAAAAGAGCTGAGTATCTCAAACTGTCTTTGAATAGCAGGAGCTGACTGGCATCTGTTGAGACCTTCTCCAACACATTGTGTTTCTACTGGGGGCCCGTAGGCGACCCCCAGTGGTCCACAGTGTAATTGCAAGGGGTCTGTGACATAATAAAAAAAATATATTAAAATATCCTTTGGCCACTACAGACATACCATATTTCCTCAAACAGTGACTGGGGCATTTATTAGAAGCAGGGACAGGCCTTTGTTTCTCATTCCCTCTGTTTGATAAGAATAGCTGTACATAGTTTAGTACAAAGCCTTGTTTTGATCCTCTCCCGTTTGCCCTGCAAGATATGATATGTATTTTTAAATTCTAATGTGGTGTTGTCCTTGATGATTGTGCAAATATTATGCTGCTTAATGCAGTTGTATTGCAATAAAGCAATGTAGGTTTCACCAAGAATTAGTCCGTTTCTGTTGGGGTCTGTTGGGGCACGTGGCGACGGGGTGGAAGGTCATCCCACTGCACTAGTCTCTCAAGCCAGACACATCTTCAAATGCTACAGAGAGTGTGTAACTACACCTCCTGGTATCTGTTTGTCATTTCCGTTCATCTCTTTAAAACGATTTTTTGAATTTCCATTTGTGCTAAGCAGCAACACAGATATGCTTTGAATAATTTTATTTAGTGTAGGACTTAATTACGCGTCAGTTGAGACAAAACGAACGTGAGGGGAGGGCGTCCACGTATTTCCAGCGCTTCCCGTTGGACAGACTATTCGTTGGAAGCATTTGAACGTTGAGTGAGCCAACACGTTAGTGTGGAGAGAGACTAACACCGCACCAACAGACACTGACCATCTCCCTCCTCCTCCTCCGTGGTCCTTTCTCAACGTATTGAGACACACACAGGGAGGGGGGGGTCTCTCAGAGGACGTCGTCGGGGTTCTCCTGGACAGGGGCCCGGTTCTTGCGTCGGGGCCGCAGCCCGGTGAAGCAGGACGAGGCGGTGAGGGCGATGCGACTCAGGCCCACGTTGAGGCAGTGCACCTCGGAGGTGACGGGGACTTCGGCGAAGAGCGCGCGGTCCCGGTAGAGCCGCACAGAGCTGCTACCGTCACTGCTGCTCTCCATGTCCCTCACCACCGCCAGGATCTCCTGCCGCTCTGACTGGCGCGTCATCCCCCTGATGTTCAAGATGGCCGACACGTGCTTCTTCCTAGGAAGGAGGAGTGTGGGACGCACATGCAAATTAGTCGCGCGTGTAACAGCCTCTAAGGCCTATGTATCTTTTATTAGTGTCAAATCTATTGAACTAACGTAGCTTTATCGCACACACACACACACACACACACACACACACACACACACACACACACACACACACACACACACACACACACACACACACACACACACACACACACACACACACACACACACACACACACACAGTTACAGGATACCAATGTTATCCAATCAGGCGAGAGAACTCATGCAGGACACAGAATAAACAAGTGCAATTGACATAAAGAAATGAGCAGACAAAAATAGAGCTGTAACACTATAAAATGAAAACAACAAAAGTTTTTGTTTTAACCAAACAATATGATACTATCTACATCTAACTCTGAGAGTGTACAAATGGAACCAAATTGGCCCTTAAAGGTCAATTTGGTTCCATTTGAGTTAAAGGTAGGGTAAGTGATATTTTTTGGTATATATATCTTTTTGTTAAAAAGGTTAAAGTACTATATTCTGACAGTAATCATTGCTACAGAGCGTTTGTTCGGTCACAGGGGTCTCTCCAGCATTTAAGCCAATCAGGAGAGAGCACTGAAAATGCATTTTCTGTTTAATAAAGAGCTGGAGAGACATGGGAGACTCCTTTTACTGAACAAACACTCTATAAAACGAGGAGTACTATCAGAATATAGAGCTATTTAACACTTATTTTAACCAAAGTAAATCACTTACCCTTAAATTACCTCTAAATTGACAATGTTAATATTACAGTGTAGCGACAGTTGACTAGATGTAGTATGTCCGTGCGTGTGTGTTGGGGTGAGTGCATAATGGCATGATGGGAAGAAAGAGAGATAAAATAAAATAAGATTCTTGAATCAAGAAGGTTTATGTGTCACTACTCATACTGGAACAATCAGAGAAATGCAAGTGTGTGAGGTCTGTAAAAGTATACGCCTACTATGCAACATCAACACAACAACAATAGTGTTGATAAAGCTAAGTTAGTTTCGATAGATTTGACACTAATAAAAGATACATAGGCCTATAAAGGCTGTTACACATGCGACTAATTTGTATTAATTTAAACTGCTGTTTATGTTATGAGTGCATCCACACAGAATGCAAATATAACACAGCGATAAAGTGACATATTTACAAATGTTTCACCGCTAATAAAACCACCAAATTAATAGTTTGATGTGAAATATCGTATCATTGTCTTTCTTTTTTTTTCATGCCGCTCCCGGTGTTTAAGGACCTTTAGGACTGATTCATACAGTCCTTACCGACTCCATAAGATTTAAGGACATAAAAAGTCACATATTGCAGCTCCAACACCGAGCCAGGTAAAACAGCCTTCGGTTTTAGCACTCCCATCTCACTGGGGCAATTTAGAAACGTACTGGCTAATCTTGTTGTTCTAAATTGTCATTGTTTTAATTAAGATGTCTTAATTATTTTTTTCCATACTCTGTTCTTTGCTTGTTTTCACAATATATAACTTATTTTATCCTGCTGTTCTTATTTTCAATATACACTGTCGTATTATGCCTTTTGTAATCTCGGCATCATTGAAAATGAGGGCTCTGGCCTCGATGCATTTCCGAGAAAATAAATAAAGGTTGAACTAGAAAAAGTGCTCCTCGGAGCACAGGTCTCCGCCAGGTCAGGTAGGCTATTGTGGCCTCCTGGTGGCGCTATAATAGGCCAACGTGAAAAGGGTGCCATTTCTTCTTAGGCCTTGCACGACAATCAGACTGACTGCATTCATGATTTGAGGCATTTTGTTAAAAACATGTGTTTCGCTAAATTAGACCTGTTGGTGGCGCTATAATAGGCCAATGTTAAAAGGGTGGCATTTGTTCCTCAGCATAGTGTGAATGCGCGTGCAAAGTTTGAGCGCAATTGGACGGTGCGTTCATGATTTGCGGAATTTTGTTCAAAACAAGCCAATAATGCAAACTTTAGATGTCAATCTTAGCCAATCAGTATGGAATATAAAAAATCAAACACATCCATCGTGATCAGATGACTATAGAGATCATGTGTACCGATTTGCGTGAAATTTGGATGAAATTGAAAGGAGTAGTATAAAAAAAATTGTTTTACATAAGTCGGCCTCCTGGTGGCGCTATAAAAGGCAGATGTGAAAAATGCAGGGCAAAGGTTTTTCCTTGACCTATAGGGAGTGTGCATACAAAGTTTTACACAGATCGGTGCAACTATAGGTAAAAACACGAATCGGCCTGTTATAGCGCCACCATGAGGCTGATTTGAAAATGTTCAAATGGTAGTTCTTCCTCGGCCTAATGGGAATGTGCGTGCAAAATTTCACGGAAATTGCATGCTGTGTTCATGATTTGAGGCATTTTGTTCAAAACGGAGCACTCCTGCAAACTTTGGAAGACATTTTTAGCCAATCAGGATGGAATATTAGAAATCTGAAAGACCCGTTTCGTTTAATGACAGTAGAGATACTGTGTACCGATTTGCGGGATTTTGGGACAAAATCTGTAGGAGTACTGTCAAAAAATGTGTTTTGCACAAATTGGCCTCCTGGTGGCGCTATAACAGGCCCCTGTGAAAAATTTGGGGCAGAGGTTCTGCTCTGGTATCCAGGGAATGTGTGTGCACAGTTTGGCTGCGAGCAAGCCAACGGTGCCGGAGATTAGCTGTACACAGACAGATCGAAGGACGGACACACGGACGGACGGACGGACGGACGGACGGACGGACAAGGGGTAAAACATACTCTCTCGCCATGCCTTTCGGCCTGGCGGAGACAATGAACGAAAGCTAAGTGTGGGTGAAGCGTAAAAGAGAAAGAGGTGGTACCTGACATCAGGGAACTCTCGGACCAGCACCCCCACCTCCATCTGGATGGACGGAGTGTCCTCCAACACGATGATCTCTGACAGACGGGTCAGAGCACTGTCCAGCCACGTAGCAGGAGACTCCTGCAATACACACACACACACACACACACACACACACACAGTACTGTTATACTGAGAGGCCGTTTGTTGTGCACGGTGGCGGAGAATGCATGTCAAACAGCTCATATATTATGAACAATACAGAGTCTAACATGGCGTTCAGGAGGCGCAAGCGAGCGAGTAGGCAGGAACAGTGGTGGATTGGTATCAAAATGTATTTAAAGTACCAAAAGTAAAAACTGATTATACAGATTGTCCCATTTCAAGTTTTCAAATGTATAAACATCTTTTGAAAATAGCAGATCTACAAGCTCACAATGCGTCGCATCGCAACGCATTGTGAGCAGTGGTGGAAAGTAACTAAGTACATTTACTTAAGTACTGTACTTAAGTACAATTTTGAGGTATTTGTACTTTACTTTAGTATTTCCAATTTCCAATACTTTTACTTCTACTCCACTACATTACATTACATTACATTACAGTCATTTAGCAGACGCTTTTATCCAAAGCGACTTACAATAAGTGTATTCAACATAGGTAGGGAACGAAAACTACTAATCACCAGAAGTTTTAAGTACATTTCCTGCAAAAACAAGCAACCAAGAGTATACCTAGCGCTAAGGTAAAAGTGCAATATATCAGCTACCTACTTTCTTAAACAGATGAGACAAAAATGGCAAAATCAAATGGGCACGAGCTAAAACAAATAAGTGTATCGACTAAACAAGATCCAATAAAACAATACAAAAATAAAACAAGAGTTCGTACAACTAGTTAACAACAAGTAGGCCAGGCAAAGAGGAAGGATAGTGTTTCCTGAAGAGGTGGGTTTTCAGCCTGCGGCGAAAGATGGGCAGTGACTCTGCTGTCCTGACATCAGTGGGAAGTTCATTCCACCACTGTGGGGCCAGAACAGAAAAAAGTCGTGACCGTGTCGATCGACCAGAAGGACCGTTGAGTGGCGAGGGAGTCAGTCGCCCCGAGGTGGCAGACCGGAGTGGTCGGGCAGGGGTGTGGGCATTGACCAAAACCCGGAGGTAAGAAGGAGCTGTTCCTTTCACTGCTCTATAGGCTAGCACCAGGGTTCTGAACAAGCTCCAGAGGTCTGATGGCTGATGCCGGAGCACCAGCAAGGAGGGAGTTGCAGTAGTCCAGGCGGGAGATGACAAGAGCCTGGATGAGCACCTGGGCTGTTTTCTCCGTGAGGAAGGGGCGAATCCTCCTGATGTTGTAGAGGAGGAATCTGCAGGACCGTGTCACTGATGCGATGTTAGCCGAGAACGACAGTTGATCGTCCAGGGTCACACCCAGATTCTTCGCAGTCCGAGTTGACGTCACCACAGCATTCTCAATGGTGATGGCCATGTCTCGGTGAGGACAGCCCTTCCCCGGGATGAACATCAGCTCGGTCTTGTCCAAGTTGAGCTTCAGGTGGTTTGTCGACATCCACTCCGAGATGTCAGCCAGACAAGCAGCAATGCGTGCCTCCACTTGTGTGTCAGAGGGGGGGAATGAGAGGATCAGCTGGGTGTCATCGGCATAGCAGTGGTAGGAAAAGCCATGGGAGTGGATGACAGCACCAAGAGATGTAGTGTAGAGAGAGAAAAGAAGAGGACCCAGAACCGAGCCTTGGGGAACCCCAGTAGTGAGCCTGTGTGGTTCTGACACAGACCCTCTCAGCATCACCTGGTAGGAGCGACCCGTCAGGTAGGATGCAAACAGGGAGAGTGCAGAGCCTGAGACACCCATCCCCTCGAGGGTGGAGAGGAGGATCTGGTGGTTCACTGTGTCGAACGCTGCAGACAGGTCCAGGAGTATCAGGACGGAGGAGAGAGAGTTCGCTCTAGCTACATCTCAGAGGCAAATATTGTACTTTTACTCCACTACAATTATTTGAAAACTTTAGTTACTAGTTACTTTTCAGATATAAATTATGATATTATGAAACATACATTACCCACTTTAGCCCTATTTTATACATAGGCTATTTGAAAATAGCCGATCTACAAGCTCACAACGCGTGTTGTGAGCTTGTAGATCTGCTATTTTCAAATATTTAGTACTTTTACTTTCGGTACTTTAAGTACATTTTGTATTTTGTACTTTTACTCAAGTACATTTTGAATTCTGGACTTTTACTTGTAACAGATTAATTCTATATTGCAGTATTGGTACTTTTACTTAAGTAAAGAATCTGAGTACTTTTTCCACCACTGATTGTGAGCTTGTAGATCGGCTATTTTCAAATGACAGAAAGGAATATAGGTCTGAAAAGGTTAATGTATGTTTTGTAATAATAATCAAAATCCACAAAGTAACTAGTATCTAAAGTTTTCAAATAATTGTAGTGGAGTAAAAGTACAATATTTGTGTCCGAAATGTAGTGGAGTAGAAGTAAAAGCATTGGAAATTGGAAATACTCAAATAAAGTATATTCCCCACAGAATAGGGATGCTGTAGGTTGGAATCCAGACTGATTTGCTACGTCCGTCTTATTCTCACTTCGCTGGTCAGTCTGGCCGGGGTCCTATTTGACACGTATTTCAATTACGTAGGCAAGTCAGGAAGTGACTCGAGTTTTACATTGAAAAACACCGGTCCCGCCCACAGACCAATCAGAAGCCGTGGGTCGTTTTCTCCCGTTTGTGCACGGAGACAGGCGGCTTACCAGACTGTGAAGCGAAGTGAGAAATAAATAAATGCTGAACGTAGCAATCAGGGATTTTCTAACTGTTTAAATGGAAACTGAACTGGAAAGCCTGGTGACACCACACTCTTCTTCGGCTCATCTTTCATGTGGTGTCCCTCAAGGATCAGTCCTTGGTCCTGTGCTGTTAGCAGAATTCTTAATTCCCCCTTGTCACATTATTTTCCAAACCACGGCATTTCCTTCCATTGTTGAGCAGAACTTAACCCAGCTCAAGGATAGACACTCAGGTAGCATCCCAAAATACCATCTTTAGTATGCTTTGCCGAGGTTACATTTATAAATGCTTTGATCTCAACATTTGGGTACGTTTGCTGACAGACGCAACACAACACACCCGCCCCACACAAACACAAACACACACACACACGCGCACGCACACACACCTTTGTATTGACATACTTGCGAGGGCATACATTTTTCAGTCGGTAATTTCATGACTTCCATTTTAACCCTAACCTGACAGCTTGAGTTTAATTGCGCGGCAATGTCGCCAATAGCAACAATGGTTGATCTAGTTCACAACGTGTAGTGAGCTTGTAGATCGACAATTTGGGTACCTTAAAACAAATTGTCCTCAAATTATACTATAGTTATGGGGTACATTTGGTTCTCACAAGTATAGTAATATAACACTCCCCCCCCCCCCCCCCCACAAACACACACACACACACACACGCACGCACGCGCACGCACGCACACACACACACACACACACACACACACACACACACACACACACACACAGACACAGACACAGACACACACACACACACACACACACACACACACACACACACACACACACACACACACACACACACACACACACACACTGACCAGGTCCTTAAAGAGAGCTTTGATCTGTTTGCCTTCCTCTCGGAGTCGTGCAGCCATCCTCTTCCTCATCTTGGCTGAGGTACAGATGATCCTGCCTCTCATCACGGAGCGCAGGTACTCCGTCATCACCCTCCTGTGAACCTCTGCCACCAGCACCTACCAACCACACACACACACACACACACACACACACACACACACACACACACACACACACACACACACACACACACACACACACACACACACACACACACACACACACACACACACACACACACACACACACACACACACACACACACACACACACACACACACACACACACACACACACACATACACCAGCGTAACTGTTGGCTCCTCTGTGGATTCACTCTAGACATCTTTTTGCAGAACATACCATGTACACTGATTCCCATTCTCATCTGTCAATAAAATATAATTTAAAGAAAAAAAAAATCTTAGGGTTGGGGTTCGTATTTATACCTAAGATTTATACCTGGTTGTGTGCAGCAATGCATTTCTCACTCACACTTCTTAGGACGGATGTCCCAAGAGGTCAAACGTTTGAAAAACGGCACATGTTTACTAGAGGGGATATGAGTTCTGACATAACTAAAAGTCGGCTGAGGCGGACTTCGCAACGCTCGGCACGGCGGCTTCCTCGCCTGGCGGCTCGCTTGGCGGTGCCTCTCGTGGCTCAAGTCCACTTTAGACGGCACGCCTCCATCGTTTTAACTGTTTGTTAGCGGTTTGAGAATGGCACGTCCGGGATGTTTGGACTGGAAGGGTGCCCTCTTCCAGTCAAACGGTTGACGTTTGGTCACATTTGTACCGAGAAGTCACGCCGGGCCGTTTGGGGAGTGAGAGTGTGGTGCACGTGCAGGTGCCGCACACCAAAAATAGCAGCAATTACTGCTTTAAACTTAGGCTTAAAAATGGCACAAAATTGTCTGTCTGTCTGTCTGTCTGTCTGTCTGTGGCTACGCGTGTGTGTGCGTGTGTCTGTGCGTGTGTGCACATACGTGGTACGGAGGGCTGTCCATGCGGCGAAACATCTTGAAGTGTTCTTTGACCAGAGACTGGATCTGTTCAAAGGGCTCAGTGTTCGTCAGCCATTTTCTCTTCACCAACTTGTCAAAGAACGGCTGCACGGGGAATCAAAGAGCAACACGAGAGAACAGGAGTTACAACGGATTAACACAGTGGAATCAAAGAGCAACACGAGATAACTGGAATTACAACGGATAAACACAGTGGAATCAAAGAGCAACACGAGATAACTGGAGTTACAACGGATAAACACAGATATTGTACTTTAAGCTCCTCTACATTTCAAGGAAAGCTGTCAGGTAACACGTAACTTCTGAACAGTGGCGTAAAGTAAGTACATTTACTCAAGTACTGTACAATTTTGAGGTACTTTTACTTTGCTGGAGTATTTCAAATTTTCAGTACTTTTACTTCTACTGCACTGTATCTCAGAGATTGTACTTTTACTCCACTACAATTATTTGAAAACTTCAATTACCAGTAACATTGCAGATATAAATAATGACATGACAAAACATACATTAACCACTTTAGCCCTATTTCATACCTAGGCTATTTGAAAATAGCAGATCTACAAGCTCACAACGCGACGCATCGAGACGCGTTGTGAGCTTTAGAGCCCGACCGATGCCAGATTTTTGGGTCCGATGCCGATGCCGATTTTGAGAATCCTGGACCACCGATTGCCAATGTTTTTGACCGATATTTTGTAATTAAATAAAATAATAAAAAATAATTTTCAAAAACGTATAAACTTATTTTTTTCATTAAAGTTAAGAATACAAGATTGAGTTGAGAACATTTAAATAAAATGCAATCACATTATTACAAATAAACATGAATACAATTATTTGAAAACTTTAGTTACTAGTCACTTTGTAGATTTGAATTATTACGATACGATACGATAATACTTTATTGTCAGTTTGCACTGAAATTTGTCTTGCGACCCAGAAACAGCCATGTATGCAACATATAACAGTACACACATTTGACATGACACAAGAAAACAACAAAATACAAATACATACATAAAGACATGCAAAGACAAGAGCAATGTCCACCACTCAGCCTACCCCTGGCTTATAACTCCTGATTAAGCCTCAATGTCGTCTGATGGACAAAGGACCTCTTCAGTTTGACCTTATTGTATGTAGGAACACTGTATCTCCTGAGGGCAGCAACCTATATTCTCCATACAAAGCATGGCTAGTGTTTGAAGTGATATTCCTTGCCAACCTTATCATACTGTTATCATACGTAGATGTATAGAGCCTCTGAAGTGGTTGTCCAACAATCTTTGAACAAATGTTCACTTGTTGCAGCAGTTGTGACTTTAAAGCTACAGACAGACATCCATACCAGGTGGTACTACAGTACTGCAGGACACTCATAATAACAGAAGTGAAAAACAAAAGAAGAATCTGTCTACTAGCACCAAAAGATCTCAGACGGCGAAGGAAATAGACTCTTTGTTTTGTCTTCTTACCCACTGATTCAATCTGGTCTTTCCATGACAAAAGGTGGTCTATTACTACTCTACGCTATTATTAATATTATTACTAAACATACATTAACCACAAGTCTTCAGCCCTTTTTAAACTTTGGCTATTTGCAGTGATGGAAAGTAACTATAGTACATTTACTAAATTACTGTACTTAATACAATTATTTGTACTTCACTTGAGTATTTCCAATTTCCAATACTTTTACTTCTACTCCACTACATCTCAGAGGCAAATATTATACTTTTACTCCACTACAATTATTTGAAAACATTAGTTACTAGTTACTTTGAATATTTTGATTATTATTACAAAACATACATTAATCACTTCAGCCCTGTATAGGGCCATTTGAAAATAGCCGATCTACAAGCTTGTAGATCTGCTATTTTCAAAATATTTTTATACGTACATTTGAGAACTTGAAATTGATTGAAATTTGATGCCAATACTTTTGTACTTTTACTCAAGTACATTTTGAATTCCAGACTTTTACTCGTAACAGAGTATTTCTATATTGCAGTATTGATACTTTTACTTAAGTAAAACATTTTAGTACTTTTTCCACCACTGACTATTTGAAAATAGCAGATCTACAAGCTCACAACATGTTGCTATGCAGTGCGTTGTGAGCTTGTAGATCTGCTATTTTCAAAACATTTTCATACATAATGATAAGGGGGTGTAGTGCACTTCTAAATTTAGGATTTGGGTTTTGGTCAATTGATTTAGTTTGTTTTCATTACATTACATTGACACGACGCTGTCACCGCATCCTGCAACAGACGTGCCCATGCAGAGCCCGTCCATCGATTGGTTGTGAAATCGCCCTGACAACCAACAACAACCAATAAAACCCACAACTGTCCCTTCGGACTATAGGATCTATTCTAAACTATGGGATTCTAAAACGTGAGCGTCAAGTCACTCAGGCTTGAGGCTTTGAGCACAACAAAACTGTGTCCTTGTATTTTAGTTATGAACAAAGTCTTGCTGAGAGCAAAATGAACGGCCCAAGGTAAGGGTGCTTTACAAAGTTGTAAGAGGAATCCCTTCATCTGACTGACTATCTTGTCCGCGTCTGATGAAAAGTGAAGGTAGATGAAACTCGCCCCAAATCACGCTCACCCCCATTATTTTTCGCGGACCCACGGTTCTTGCATTTGTTTGATGATAAGGTTGGAACATAGTTTTAATGGGGTTACGTTTACAAATAAGGTTAGGTAGGTTTAGGCATAGTTTACTGAAGTTACGTTTGTGAATACCGCCGGATTTGCTCCGGGGCCACTGTGTTTTAGGGCGACTGTGTTTTGGGGCGAGAGTTTTGGTATTCTCCGTACGAGTGCCAAGCAGCACTCCTCCGCTCAGAAACAGCGTGGAGATGTTAAATTAACGTCTCAGACAGATGTTAATATATATTTATTTAGCGATATACAAGTAGCTTAGAAGATTGTAGTAGCCTGTGCCCAATTGCCCATAAAAATATATACCTAACCGTTGCATCATGATCCATAAATTAACAATGAGCCTCGCGTCGAGTCATTCATATCATTTATTAATTAATTGAGCTTATAGGTCTCTCTAGAAGGCAATGTAGTGGTAGATAACTTTAATCTCCCTCAGTATTATTGAGAGATTGTTGAGAAAAACAAGCAATCTTTGTGGATTTCTCATAAATAAATATAAACACCTTTACCGCAGCTGCGCAGCAATTGCACAATCAGTGAAAATATTAATAACAAAAACATCGGAACATCGGGGGAAAAAATGACCGATGTCCGATATTGACATCGGGGTCCAAAATGACCGATACTGCGATACATCGGGCTCACCGATGTATCGGTCGGGCTCTAGTGAGCTTGTAGATCTGCTATTTTCAAACATTTTTTTAATTAATTTTTTTATGTGGACACGCCTCCAGTTCATTAAGTATACCTGGTTCTCACCTTAGCACCTCCTCCACCACCTTAGCACCACCCACCTGTCCTAGTCCCTCCTCCTCCTCATGCCCACACCTGTTGTGTTATGATAACGAGGGGGAGGGTATGTTTTTATTATGTCACTAAAGCGCTGTTTTTCTATTGGCACGTTTGACCCTCAAGGTTTCAGCCTCCAGGAAGAAACTCCAAATAGTCAGAGAAGACATAAAACACCATAAAAACACCACCGGGGGGCTTAATGAAGTTCTATCAACCTCATAGACACATGAAAAACAGAAAAAGTGCAAAAACATGGCACCAGCTCTTTTACTTAAGTAAAAACAAAAGAGTACTTTTTCCATCACTGCTTCTGAATTTGATGGGTAATGAAATGCGATGCACAGTGACAATGTGTGGGTGTGTGTGCGTGCATGTGTGCTTGCATACATGCATGTGTGTGTGAGTGCACCGTACCCGTATATGGTCGTAGAGGCGGTCAGACAGTACTTTGACTGCTAGGTTGACTATCCTGTCCAGTGAGGTGTTGGCTCTACGTAGAGAATCCTCACTGATGGCTGGATCACACTGTGCACAGCGCTGGATGAAACCTCTACACACACACACACACACACACACACACACACACACACACATGTTCACATGTTCAAACTCTCAATGTTAATAAACATGTTTATAAACAAACCCGATAAATATTTATAAACATGTTGATAAACAAAACCTGAATGTTTATAAACATGTTGATAAACAAAACCTGGGGCCTATTCCACGAAAGCGGAATTAAATTATCCTGGTTTAAAAGGAAAATCCAGGTTTGACAAGCCTGCGCTGTTCAGCCTGGTTTATTCAGTTCCACGAACGCCAAGCCTGGCTGAGAAGGAGTGACTTTGTCAAGCCAGGATCGTTAAACCAGGCTGAATGTGAGTTCACCTATTCCTATAAAAGACCATGAAAGTCGATAGCAGAGTCCTTGAACTTGACCAATCATGGAGCCCAAAACCAGAGTGGCGTTCTTCTCTGTGGCTGAACAGCAGCACTGCAGCAGCTCATGGAATCATACAAGGAATTAAAATGTATAATAAGCAAGAAAGGAAACACGGCCGCAATAAATATAGATCCAGAGAAAGCGAAATGCAAAAGTTGTCCAAAAATATGCAACTAATTTATATACAAGTCAATAAATATATAATTCAGTTAGGCTTAAACATGAGGAGTTTATGTGAATATTGGAATTATAATTATAAACACTTAAAATAATTTTCTAATTTTTAATTTCTAAAATCGAAGATCTACAAGTGAAAAGCTTCCCTTTTGGCGGCCGGGGGTCCCCGGTCAACGGGGGTCAACGGGGGTCCAGGGGTACACGGGGCCGGGGGTCAACGGGGGTTCGGGAGTACCCGGCCCCCCATGTACTCCCGGACCCCCGTTGACCCCCGACGGGGGGCCGGGGGTACACGGGGGGCCCCATGGTGGCCGGGGGTCCACGGGGGTCCCCGTGGACCCCCGGCCACCACGGGGACCCCCGTGGAAAAAAATTGTCTTATGGCGGCCGGGGGTCCACGGGGTCCCCGTGGCGCCCGGGGGGTCCACGGGGGGCCCCATGGTGGCCGGGGGACGACGGGGGTCCCCGTGGACCCCCGGCCACCACGGGGACCCTCGTGGACCCCCGGCCGCCACGGGGACCCTCGTGGACCCCCGGCCGCCATAAGACATTTTTTTTCCGAGCTTGTAGATCTTCGATTTTCGCATAAGAATTGAATAAGTGTGGAAAAACTCACTGGTTTACAATTGGAGTCATTGGACTAACAGCTATTTCACAAAAAACTGAAGAACAAGGCACTGGATTAATAAAGCTTGGCTGTTAGCCTGGTCCGGACCAGGCTAACTTCACAGCTAAATTGCCATGGTAACTAAGGCAGGATTGCTTCAATTTTCTTTCGTGAAACTGGATCATGGATAAACATATCCAGGTTTACTGGCTAAATTAATCTGCCAAGCTAACTCAGCTTTCGTGAAACCGCTTCCTGGATAATTTAAGCCAGGATAGCGGATTAAACCTGGGTTAAACCCGGCTTATCCCTAATCCAGGTTTCGTGGAACGGGCCCCTGAATGTTTATAAACATGTTGATAAACAAACCCTGAATGTTTATAAACAAACCCTCAAATGTTTATAAGCATGTTTGTAAACAAACCCTGAATGTTTATGGACAAACCCTGAACATGTGTGTAAACAAACCCATAATGTTTGTAAACAAACTCTGAATGTTTGTAAACATGTTTGTAAACAAACCCTGAATGTTTGTAAACATGTTTGTAAACAAAATTCAGTGTAACGATAGTTCATGTAGACACGGAAGGCAGAATGTTTATATAATTCATTCACACTCCCCGGACCACCCCATTCGCTAACAAGCTTATACAGTCGTATTCCTTTAAGTGAGTACGTTCAACCTCTTATTATTTCATTCGATACAAGCCATCTCACTCACGCCCTCATACTCACAGTGCAACTCTGGCGGTTAATTTAAGCAGCCTCTGTTCTCTGTTCAGTCTACGTGCTTCGCTGTCTAAACTGGTTGTACAGCTGTTTGTTTTCAAATTCCCTCCACTTCCCCGGCCTCCTCCCTGTGGCATTTAGTTCATATTGTTATAGTGTTGATTCTGTGTTTGTACCGTGGTTCTATGATTCTGTGTATTGTACTGTGGTTCTATGGATCGTACTATAATATGTGGTAGTTTAATTTTGCATTGAAGGTTCAATGTTTTATGTAAAACTGTATTTTATGCTCTGCTCTGGGGGGTTGGTGATTTCAGATAATGTTGTCCTGCTTGCGCACGTAATCTGTAATATCACAGGAGCAGAGTCACACCGCCAAACTTGAATGCAATATCATTGCATATATGGTAAATGGCTATGGTTAATACATGTTAAATGGTTAATTAATGGTCTGGTTATTTCTGAGCTTAAGTGTCTAAATGAACCCTCAATGTTTATAAACATGTCTGTAGCCAAATCCTGAATGTTTATGAACATGTTTGTAAACAAACCATTGTGCATGTTTGCACAAGTGTGTGTGTGTGTGTGTGTGTGTGTGTGTGTGTGTGTGTGTGTGTGTGTGTGTGTGTGTGTGTGTGTGTGTGTGTGTGTGTGTGTGTGTGTGTGTGTGTGTGTGTGTGTGTGTGTGTGTGTGTGTGTGTGTGTGTGCGCGCGCGTGTGTGTGTGTGTTGGCACCTGAACGGGGGACAGCAGTTGACCAGAGCGATGGTTTTAGATCGGTATCCATCCTCGTTGTCTCCAAACATGCCACTGAGCATTCCTTCATGGAACATCTCCACCTTACGCTGGAAACTGAACAATCACATCAACCACATCGCATACCATCCATACTTATTACACAGCTTGGTTGAATGCTTGATTCTGATTGGTCAGTCACTGAATTCAGCGGTCTGTTATTGATGACCGCTGAACTCGATAACAGACCGCTGTCTAATCAAAGGCTCAGAGCACCTGCTCATATCAATCGGTGCTGCTTGATTTTGTGCCGTATCCAATATGGCAGCTATGTAAACAAACATACAATGTCATTTACAACTAAACGTTGAAATCATTTGAAGCGAGAAATACACAATGGCCTGGCATAAATGAATGGACTACTTTCATTACCGTAAGCAATGAAATTTTGGGTCAATGTATTCATTTATTTATTAATTAAGTAGCCATGTAATAAGAGGTATATAATCAAAGGGGTGCAGGTCATTATTGACAAATAAACCCTTCAGGTCATCACCCTGGGAAGAGACCTTGGGGCAGACCAAGGACCAGATGGGCTCAGGAGAGGAAAGGCTGGAGATCTCGGCTGGAACTGTTGCCCCCGCGACCCGACTCAGGATAAGCGGTTGAAGATGGAAGGATGGAAGGTCATCACGCTGTCGGGGTTTATTACTCAATAATGACCTGCTCCCCATTGATTATCCCTTGCATAACAGCTAGGACACAAACCACATCACATAGCATCAATACATAAAAGCTAGAAGGCTCTAAGTAGAGTCCAGAGCCAGACAGCACAATGTGCTCATGGTTAATGAGAGCAGTGGTGAATTAAACATAAACACCCGCAAACGTTTAGCGGCCGTTCGTGTTAAGAGATGTTAAGATTGGACCAAAAACACATCACTTCAGGACAGACCAAACCTGTACAGTGTCAACTGTTTCTTCATAGAAGAGGTGGAAGAAGCCCCCCCCCCCCCCCAAGTAGCAATACAACAAATGTGGAAACACTCTGTTGTAAAATCTAATTAATGTATACAAAACTTTATAAGTAAAAATCACACCCTGTGTGAAGGAAGCGGTGCCTTTGGGGCGGGGCTTAACTCATTTCAGTTCGTCCCTATTGGTGGTCTGAGTCGACTTACCAAATTTGTACTTGGTAGCATGCTGCAAACTGGAATGATGGCTGTTTAAAGCCCAGCCAATGGGCAGACAGAGGGGGCGGGGCTTAAGTAATTACAGTTCGTCCCTATTGCTGGTTTTAGTCCATGTACAAAATTTGTACTCCGTAGCATGCTGCGAACTTGAGTTATGGCTGTTTGAAGGCCAGCCAATGGGAAGACAGAGGGGGCGGGGCTTCAGCAATTCATGCTGGTCCCTATTGGTGGTCTAAGTCCACATACCAAATGTGGACTTGGTGGCATGCTGCAAACTGGAGTTATAGCTGTTTAAAATCCTGTGCTCATCCCGTGCTCATACGGGCGCTGGGGGTCCCTGGACCCCTCTTTGATAACGTCAGCAAGTCATGCGCCTCGCTATTGGTGGTGTAAGTCCACATACCAAATTTGGACTTGGTGGCAGGCTTCAAACTGGAGTTATAGCTGTTTAAAATCCCGTGCCCTAAACGGGCGGACTGACATAGCATACGCGGGGGGTCCCTGGACCCCGCTTTGATAACTTCAGCAATTCATGCTCGTCCCTATTGGTGGTGTAAGTCCACATACCAAATTTGGACTTGGTGGCAGGCTTCAAACTGGAGTTATAGCTGTTTAAAATCCCGTGCCCTAAACGGGCGGACTGACATAGCATACGCGGGGGGTCCCTGGACCCCGCTTTGATAACTTCAGCAATTCATGCTCATCCCTATTGGTGGTGTAAGTCCACATACCAAATTTGGACTTGGTGGCAGGCTTCAAACTGGAGTTATAGCTGTTTAAAATCCCGTGCCCTAAACGGGCGGACGGACATAACATACGCGGGGGGTCCCTGGACCCCTCTTTGCTAACTTCAGCAAGTCATGCTCGTCCCTATTGGTGGTCTAAGTCCACATACCATATTTGGACTTGGTGGCATGCTGCAATCTGGAGTTATAGCTGTGTAAAATCCCGTGCTCATCATCCCGTGCTGATACGGACGGACATACGGACAAAGTCAAGCTTAGAGCGGTTGGCACCGCTAAAAATACAAAAGTATTGCCATCAAGATAGACTTACAGTTCACACAGTTTCACAATCAATGGATTCTAATGAATGCTGGCCTTTTAATTATAACACCGTATTTCTACAGTGGTATTGCTTACTTTTACTTAAAGGACCACTTCACCCATTTACAATTTAGGCATTTATCAGATCAATCTATCTTCATATAATTGGCCCACACTAATGCCACACTAATGCTCATTATGAGATAATGTATGTCTACTCACTCTGTGTCTCAGAGGATTGACAGGTTTGGTCATTTCAAACAAGATTTATTTTATTTTTAAATAACGCATTGATGCTATTTCAGCATGCTAACTTCCCAGGAAGAGACAGGCTGTAGTTTCTATTAGCTTTGAATCAGCAGAGATTATGTCACTGGTAGGCAGGTAATGTCCACAGTGCACTACTGAGATAAAGAGAGACTAGACAGAAATAGTGCCATCTTATAATGAGCAGTGCTGTAAAGTAACTAAGTATAATGTACTCAAGTACTGTACTTAAGTACAATTTTGAGGTATTTTTTACTTTACTGGAGTATTTCTAGTTTTCAGTACTTTTACTTCTACTCCACTACATCTTAGAGGCAAATACTGTACTTACTCCACTACAATTATTTGAAAACGTTTGTAGATTTTGATTATTATTACAAAACATACATGAACCACTTCAGCCCTATATACATTTCGGCCATTTGAATGCTCACAATGCGCTGCGATGCAACACATTGTGAGCTTGTAGATCTGCTATTTTCAAAAGTGTATTATTGTTTTTAACTTGTGAAATGCATAATGAGTACTTTTACTTTTGGTAAATGTGGTACATTTTTATGTCAATACTTTTGTACTTTTACTCAAGTAAATGTTTAATTCCGGACTTGTAATGGAGTAATTCTACATTGCAGCATTGATACTCTGACTTAAGTGCAAAATTTGAGTACTTTTTCCACCTTTGATAATGAACATTAGTGAGGACCAATTTTATGAAGATGAGGTTGAAAATGGGTGAAGTGCTCCTTTAAGTAAAACATATCTGGATAATTCTTCCACCACTACATATGAATACAGTCACTTGTACTGTTTGCAGCACTTGGCCAGGAGGATAAAGTAGAACAGACAAGATGCAATGAACAGAACTCCAACTTTAGCAATGAACTCAAAGAGACAAAATCAGAAGTGCACCATCGCTTGATGCCATGTTCTAATGTTGATGTACTGGTCAGGTCACGTACGTGTGTATGTGTGTGTGTGTGTGTGTGTGTGTGTGTGTGTGTGTGTGTGTGTGTGTGTGTGTGTGTGTGTGTGTGTGTGTGTGTGTGCGTGTGCGTGTGTGTTATATTAATTAAACTTTTATTTAACGATGTTCAGACAACAAGATGTGTTTTTGGAAGGAGGCCTGGCCATGATAGCTGCATTTACAGCGCAAACACCATGAAACAAACATTCAAAGCAACTATGGCGATACATACAGTAAAAACTCACTCAATGATATGCCTAAAAGATAGACAAGGAAACAAAATCCAGTTAAGGAAGCAATTTATTACAAATTCCAATGATCTGCTACCATTGAAACGTTTAACTACTTAAAGACTTCACCCATTTTCAACCTATCTTCATATAATTGGTCTTCACTAATGCCTAGTGGATACCCACGATTTGACTTTCGATTTTAAGGTCACGATTCTATTCTATTTTTTTTTTTCCAGCACTGATCGTTATATCATTATTCATTGTTAGGCTATTGAGCAGTATTTTGTATTTGAATAATAACTAAATAAAACAATTTGAATCTAAAATAACAAGTTTTACAACTGAAAAGTTAAGATTTTTAAGTGGCTATGACTGCCAAAGTTGTGCGGCCTGGGTAGGCAACCCGGCCTGGCGGAGATCTGGGCACTGAGGACCGACTTTTCTAGTGAAGGCAATCAATTCTACATGGCTCAGTCCAGTAGAATTGAGTTCAGTTCAACTCCTGATAGAAACTGCAGGCTTTCTATTCCTGGAAAGTTGGCATGTTATAATGGAAGCCATTGTTCTCGAGTTAATACAATATAAATACAAATTGTGAAATCTTGTTTGAAAAAAAAAACCCTGCAAAATGATGATGTCACTGGTAGGCGGTTTTCTGAAGTGTCTACAGGCCTCCTATGAGACACAGACTCGAGTAGGAGAAAATGGTACCATTTTATCATGAGCATTAGTGAGGACCATGTATATGAAGTGTATATGAAATGTTCCTTTAAACCCTCTATACTTTGTGAAAAGTCTCTGAGTTACCTCTGTTGTTGTTCTGCTCTTGTTTCCCTCTACACTTACTGTAATCTCACCCCGAAAACAAGCCTGCAATGCAGTGTGTGTACCTGTATAGAAAGTCTGCCAGTCCATTGAGGCTGCACTGAGCCACTCTGGAGCCCAGGCTTCTGTTAATGGCTGCCGACCGCTCCAAATCTACCTGCAACCTCTGTAACACACACACACACACACACACACACACACACACACACACACACACACACACACACACACACACACACACACACACACACACACACACACACACACACACACACACAC
The DNA here is from genome assembly GCF_963454915.1 of Gymnoscopelus microlampas. Lineage (NCBI taxonomy): Eukaryota > Metazoa > Chordata > Actinopteri > Myctophiformes > Myctophidae > Gymnoscopelus > Gymnoscopelus microlampas. The sequence goes on from NC_139945.1 coordinate 57,591,327, forward strand.
ACACAGATGAGATCAAATAAACAAATAAATGTTTCAACGTGTAAAATAAGAACTGTGTTCCAAAAATAAACAAATGATCCTGGCGGTTTGACTCTTATGGACATGAAGCATCAACTGACAGTTTGTTTATTTTTGGACCACAATTATTATATGAGACGATTCTAAGATGACCCAATGATATTCTCCATAGAGAAATTACTTCCAGGGGATGAACGAGTGACGTCAGGACTTCTGTACTCTATTGTTTATTACGGATCCCCTTTAGTCCTCACCACAGTGAAGACTACTCTTCCAAACATTCACACTTCACAATCAAATTCAAACAATACAATGGAATTCTACATTACATATCGACGAGTGACGAGTGCATTTATAGGACAGAAGTATCCAGATGCTAAGATGATTTTTTTTTACTCCCTGTACCCCTTCTTGCCAACTTCTGCCTCGATTGATGCTAGTGACTGACCAAGAATATGGCTACTATGCAGACATAATGTTGGTCATTTCTTCTCATGTTTTTGTTACTTAGGCTTGTTTTTCTTGACCGCAATGTTAAGGATGCAATTTAGATAGCATGCTATTTAAATGCAAGGTTTGTTTACCTGGTATCCTATAGTGTCAATGTACAGATTATTATTTTTGATAGTTTATCGTTTAGACTGATTGTAGGTGCTTGGTTTATTTTCCTGTGGTCCTAGTTTACTGAGGCACTACGCTGTCTCTCTGCATGTGTTTACCTTGTCACTCTGGATAAGAGTGTCAAATGGCTAAATTGTAACTTGTAATTGTAAATTGTATGATTGGTCTCACATCGTCAGAATGGCTCGTACTTAGCCTAGGTTTGAATCCACCCTGGTGGATTCAAACCATAAACCATATAGCGATATTTGTCACTGCACATACTACAGTGGTTGTACCTTCAGAGTGTCCGGGGTGGCACCCCTCTGGTGCCTCTCTGGTACCACCTACTTTTGCGGTACCGCTTTTTTCTCTGTGGTGCCACTAGATGGCGGTAGAGAGCAACTAATGCCCAGACACAGGCATGTTGTGTCTATTTGAGACAGGGCTGCTTCCAGTCAACAGAGGCTGCAATTGAAGCTGAACTTGTTGAGAAGTGAAACAAATAATTGTATGGGTTATATTATCAAGAAGTATTTTGGTAAATTGCACTCAGTGGGCTTTGAAAGTAGCAATTATTTCTTTAAACACAACTGTGTTTCATGGTGGAAGAAGTGCACAGACATTTTACTTAAGTAAAAGTAGCAATACCACAATATAAAAATACTCTATTTTATATGTACTTATTTTTAAATATACTTACCAAAAGCTAATGTTCTACAATGTTTGAAAGTAGCCGATCTAGCTTGTAGATCGGCTATTTTCAAATGGCTGTGCTATAACATAGGGCTAAAGTGGTTAATATGTATGTTTTATTATATAACAATTTATATCTGCAGAGTAACTAAAGTTTTCAAATAATTGTAGTAGTGGAGTAAAAGTACACTATTTGCCTTTGCAGGCGTTGTGGAGTAGTAAGTGAAAGTGCACTAATACTCCAGTACAGTAAAAAGAAAACACTTCATCATTTTCCCCAAGATTCTATGGAACCCAAGCGGGATTCGTACCCCGTCCTCTCACCTTTCAGACACATATGACTAACCGCTATGCTATCAGCTCAGTTGACAAAATGGCTGTATGTGATGAGAAGACACTGCACACAGAATGGGGCATCTAACTTCCAGCTGAACCAGTGCTATGTTACTTGAGTAAAAGTACAAAGGTATTGGCATCAAAATATACTTAAAGTACCAAAAGCTAATGTTCTACAATGTTTGAAAGTAGCCGATCTAGCTTGTAGATCGGCTATTTTCAAATGGCTGTGCTATAACATAGGGCTAAAGTGGTTAATATGTATGTTTTATTATATAACAATTTATATCTGCAGAGTAACTAAAGTTTTCAAATAATTGTAGTAGTGGAGTAAAAGTACACTATTTGCCTTTGCAGGCGTTGTGGAGTAGTAAGTGAAAGTGCACTAATACTCCAGTACAGTAAAAAGAAAACACTTCATCATTTTCCCCAAGATTCTATGGAACCCAAGCGGGATTCATACCCCGTCCTCTCACCTTTCAGACACATCTGACTAACCGCTATGCTATCAGTTCAGGTGACAAAATGGCTGTATGTGATGAGAAGACACTACACACAGAATGGGGCATCTAACTTCCAGCTGAACTAAAAAACAACAACAACATCAATGACCAAAAAAAATGAAGATTAACCATCCAATTCATACTTGATCATTTTTCCCCTTTGTTTTAATGTTGTTCGAGCAAACAGATGTTTAAAATCATCTTCTTCTGTTGGCCTCTTCCTGTGAGTTCAAATTAAATAACTTCTGTAACTGTTTTGGCAACCTTTGTTGCCTGCTTTGTACACGACTAATAATGTTCGTAGCTCAATTAAATCCATTATTTTCAACAAACCTGATAAAATAAAAAGTCTGTTAGTATGTGCTCTGAAATCCTCTTTGTAAATAATTCTTAAAGCTCTTTTTTGTAATCTAACCAAAGGACTGGTGTTACTCTCATTCCAGACATTTGAGGTAAGGGGGGAGGGGATCTTGTAGTGAATTGATCTAATGTACCAAGCCAAAACAGGTTATGCTAATGCACAGGCTGTCTGATCTCACAAGAACATGGGCTTCACAGTGAAACACATCACAGCAAATGAATACAGTACAGTATTGTCCTGCTTTAAGACATTTTATTCAAGAGGCACTGCATAAAAAAGTGTCATACAATACACAAGTAAGTACAGTGGCATAAAAAAACATCATACTGTATTAATTGCAGTCAGTCAATGTCACCTTGCAAAACGCAATGAAAAAAATATATAGGTATATATATTTAGGTCTTTGTCAACCATGTTGGGATACTCTCTGCTCTATTGCATGCTTTCTGTCGTTCAGCTGTGTCTCTCTGTGAAGCAATGCTCTCTGTCTCTGCACTAGCTCAAGCCCCCCCTCTCTCTCTGTCTCCAGTAGCCTACTAACTGGGCATCAACTGCCCTTCTCAGGTCAACCCTAAATGCATCTAATTCTCTCTGGTGGGATGTTAGTAAGTCTGATAGTATCTTTCTGATGCTTCTCTCCAGTGGAAGAACAGGGTTCGATTCCTACTTGGGGCACCATGATACAGATTACATTACACAACTGTTGTTTCTGATGTGTTTGGTTTGTCTAATATTCTAAAATAATATATCAAAATAGCATTTCATTGAAAGGCAATTCTGTGTGTGTGTGTGTGTGTGTGTGTGTGTGTGTGTGTGTGTGTGTGTGTGTGTGTGTGTGTGTGTGTGTGTGTGTGTGTGTGTGTGTGTGTGTGTGGCCTATTTACATTAACCTATTCATCACAATACACCCAATTTGTGAAGCACCCCCAACACACTCAGAGGCAGAGCCCTGTTCTTCCACTGGAGAGAAGCATCAGAAAGATACTATCAGACTTACTAACATCCCACCAGAGAGAATTAGATGCATTTAGGGTTGACCTGAGAAGGGCAGTTGATGCCCAGTTAGTAGGCTACTGGAGACAGAGAGAGAGGGGGGGCTTGAGCTAGTGCAGAGACAGAGAGCATTGCTTCACAGAGAGACACAGCTGAACGACAGAAAGCATGCAATAGAGCAGAGAGTATCCCAACATGGTTGACAAAGACCTAAATATATATATACCTATATATTTTTTTCATTGCGTTTTGCAAGGTGACATTGACTGACTGCAATTAATACAGTATGATGTTTTTTTTATGCCACTGTACTTACTTGTGTATTGTATGACACTTTTTTATGCAGTGCCTCTTGAATAAAATGTCTTAAAGCAGGACAATACTGTACTGTATTCATTTGCTGTGATGTGTTTCACTGTGAAGCCCATGTTCTTGTGAGATCAGACAGCCTGTGCATTAGCATAACCTGTTTTGGCTTGGTACAAGATCCCCTCCCCCCTTACCTCAAATGTCTGGAATTATTTACAAAGAGGATTTCAGAGCACATACTAACAGACTTTTTATTTTATCAGGTTTGTTGAAAATAATGGATTTAATTGAGCTACGAACATTATTAGTCGTGTACAAAGCAGGCAACAAAGGTTGCCAAAACAGTTACAGAAGTTATTTAATTTGAACTCACAGGAAGAGGCCAACAGAAGAAGATGATTTTAAACATCTGTTTGCTCGAACAACATTAAAACAAAGGGGCAAAATGATCAAGTATGAATTGGATGGTTAATCTTCATTTTTTTTGGTCATTGATGTTGTTGTTGTTTTTTAGTTCAGCTGGAAGTTAGATGCCCCATTCTGTGTGTAGTGTCTTCTCATCACATACAGCCAATTTGTCACCTGAACTGATAGCATAGCGGTTAGTCAGATGTGTCTGAAAGGTGAGAGGACGGGGTACGAATCCCGCTTGGGTTCCATAGAATCTTGGGGAAAATGATGAAGTGTTTTCTTTTTACTGTACTGGAGTATTAGTGCACTTTCACTTACTACTCCACAACGCCTGCAAAGGCAAATAGTGTACTTTTACTCCACTACTACAATTATTTGAAAACTTTAGTTACTCTGCAGATATAAATTGTTATATAATAAAACATACATATTAACCACTTTAGCCCTATGTAATACCACAGCCATTTGAAAATAGCCGATCTACAAGCTAGATCGGCTACTTTCAAACATTGTAGAACATTAGCTTTTGGTACTTTAAGTATATTTTGATGCCAATACCTTTGTACTTTTACTCAAGTAACATAGCACTGGTTCAGCTGGAAGTTAGATGCCCCATTCTGTGTGTAGTGTCTTCTCATCACATACAACCAATTTGTCACCTGAACTGATAGCATAGCGGTTAGTCAGATGTGTCTGAAAGGTGAGAGGACGGGGTACGAATCCCGCTTGGGTTCCATAGAATCTTGGGGAAAATGATGAAGTGTTTTCTTTTTACTGTACTGGAGTATTAGTGCACTTTCACTTACTACTCCACAACGCCTGCAAAGGCAAATAGTGTACTTTTACTCCACTACTACAATTATTTGAAAACTTTAGTTACTCTGCAGATATAAATTGTTATATAATAAAACATACATATTAACCACTTTAGCCCTATGTAATACCACAGCCATTTGAAAATAGCCGATCTACAAGCTAGATCGGCTACTTTCAAACATTGTAGAACATTAGCTTTTGGTACTTTAAGTATATTTTGATGCCAATACCTTTGTACTTTTACTCAAGTAACATAGCACTGGTTCAGCTGGAAGTTAGATGCCCCATTCTGTGTGTAGTGTCTTCTCATCACATACAGCCAATTTGTCACCTGAACTGATAGCATAGCGGTTAGTCAGATGTGTCTGAAAGGTGAGCGGACGGGGTACGAATCCCGCTTGGGTTCCATAGAATCTTGGGGAAAATGATGAAGTGTTTTCTTTTTACTGTACTGGAGTATTAGTGCACTTTCACTTACTACTCCACAACGCCTGCAAAGGCAAATAGTGTACTTTTACTCCACTACTACAATTATTTGAAAACTTTAGTTACTCTGCAGATATAAATTGTTATATAATAAAACATACATATTAACCACTTTAGCCCTATGTAATACCACAGCCATTTGAAAATAGCCGATCTACAAGCTAGATCGGCTACTTTCAAACATTGTAGAACATTAGCTTTTGGTACTTTAAGTATATTTTGATGCCAATACCTTTGTACTTTTACTCAAGTAACATAGCACTGGTTCAGCTGGAAGTTAGATGCCCCATTCTGTGTGTAGTGTATTCTCATCACATACAACCAATTTGTCACCTGAACTGATAGCATAGCGGTTAGTCAGATGTGTCTGAAAGGTGAGAGGACGGGGTACGAATCCCGCTTGGGTTCCATAGAATCTTGGGGAAAATGATGAAGTGTTTTCTTTTTACTGTACTGGAGTATTAGTGCACTTTCACTTACTACTCCACAACGCCTGCAAAGGCAAATAGTGTACTTTTACTCCACTACTACAATTATTTGAAAACTTTAGTTACTCTGCAGATATAAATTGTTATATAATAAAACATACATATTAACCACTTTAGCCCTATGTAATACCACAGCCATTTGAAAATAGCCGATCTACAAGCTAGATCGGCTACTTTCAAACATTGTAGAACATTAGCTTTTGGTACTTTAAGTATATTTTGATGCCAATACCTTTGTACTTTTACTCAAGTAACATAGCACTGGTTCAGCTGGAAGTTAGATGCCCCATTCTGTGTGTAGTGTCTTCTCATCACATACAGCCAATTTGTCACCTGAACTGATAGCATAGCGGTTAGTCAGATGTGTCTGAAAGGTGAGAGGACGGGGTACGAATCCCGCTTGGGTTCCATAGAATCTTGGGGAAAATGATGAAGTGTTTTCTTTTTACTGTACTGGAGTATTAGTGCACTTTCACTTACTACTCCACAACGCCTGCAAAGGCAAATAGTGTACTTTTACTCCACTACTACAATTATTTGAAAACTTTAGTTACTCTGCAGATATAAATTGTTATATAATAAAACATACATATTAACCACTTTAGCCCTATGTAATACCACAGCCATTTGAAAATAGCCGATCTACAAGCTAGATCGGCTACTTTCAAACATTGTAGAACATTAGCTTTTGGTACTTTAAGTATATTTTGATGCCAATACCTTTGTACTTTTACTCAAGTAACATAGCACTGGTTCAGCTGGAAGTTAGATGCCCCATTCTGTGTGTAGTGTCTTCTCATCACATACAGCCAATTTGTCACCTGAACTGATAGCATAGCGGTTAGTCAGATGTGTCTGAAAGGTGAGCGGACGGGGTACGAATCCCGCTTGGGTTCCATAGAATCTTGGGGAAAATGATGAAGTGTTTTCTTTTTACTGTACTGGAGTATTAGTGCACTTTCACTTACTACTCCACAACGCCTGCAAAAGCAAATAGTGTACTTTTACTCCACTACTACAATTATTTGAAAACTTTAGTTACTCTGCAGATATAAATTGTTATATAATAAAACATACATATTAACCACTTTAGCCCTATGTAATACCACAGCCATTTGAAAATAGCCGATCTACAAGCTAGATCGGCTACTTTCAAACATTGTAGAACATTAGCTTTTGGTAAGTATATTTAAAAATAAGTAAATATAAAATAGAGTATTTTTATATTGTGGTATTGCTACTTTTACTTAAGTAAAATGTCTGTGCACTTCTTCCACCATGAAACACAGTTGTGTTTAAAGAAATAATTGCTACTTTCAATTCATCCTAAGGACTCATTCCCTTATTTTCTATGTTTACAAAAAATAAAAATAACATTAACTTTAAATGCATTCACCCTTCCCCTGTTGCTAATACTGTACTGTAGAGCTCATGAACTCACATGTGCCACATGGTGGCCGTTCAGCCACACTACACCTTAAAAAAAGGTGTCAAATGCGGCACCACCAAGTAGTAGTGGCACCTCTGTGGCACCACAGAGGCACTCAGATGGTATTACTGCCATTCTCAAGTGCTAACCACTGTACGTGCTGGCGGCGGAGCCTGTCAGCAGGTAATGTACACAGAAATGCGTAGGGAGGGATTCATTGGCCAAAGTTTATTAATTCATTGACAAAATTAGGGGAAAAAGGGGTAAAACGTAACGTGAAAAAAAAAAGTTTCATACTCCTAAAGTTAAACAAATCAATTATTAAGTAGTATTAATTGATTGTATTTAATCCATTTTGGGGGATTTTCTCTTCGTATTTGCAAAAAAAAAACCAAAGTGTGTGCGCTTGTGTGTTTTTTTTTATATTTTATATTTTCCATAGATTTTTTCTTTAATTTCCACATACAACAACTGACATAGACATACTCTTAACAGAACAAAACCAACAAGAAGAAAAAGGTAGGGGGGAGGGACCTCCAGTTCCATTGTTCATCAACACCATCAGTAAAAAAAAAAGAAAAAAAATAGCCAGTCACCTAAGACACAAGTCACCACACTCCACATAGCTCATAATCACACAGATGCATAGGCACCAAAAAGCAACCATATTCAAAGTCTATCTATAAGGGGAGGGTTCAGGCCCACAGTGCAATGAACTTTTAGAAGGATCCGAGAGATTTCGGTGGGGAAGTAATCCATTAGCAGGGCCCACAACTTTAGAGAAGAAGCTTCATTGCCTCTGTATACTGCACACAGTCTTTCAAGGGGGAGCACGCCAAAAATGTCTTTATACCAGAGTTGTCCAATAGGCTCTATGCACAGCAGCCATATTATCACTTCCTTCCCAGGTGTTACCAATGATACTAACGAAGGCTCTGTTCCATTTAGTGTAGCACAGTGGTTTCCACGACCCCCATAACTCTGAGAGTGTACAAATGGAACCAAATGGACCCCAACATGCACAATATCAGCACCCTGACTCTGTTTGACCAGAATGGAACAGAGCCTTCATTAGTATCATTGGTAACACCTGTGAATGTCTTCATAATATGGCTGCTGTGAATAGAGCCTATTGATCAAAATGCATTTTCGAGCTAATAGTAAGAATTTATCAAATAACTTAAATTGTGAGGGTGTCAAATGAATCTCTTTTGAAGGGAGTCCCAAGATGAAAGCTCCCGGATCCTTCTTTATTTGAACCTTAAAGATATCGCTTAACTCCCATGCCACAGAACCCCAAAACCTGGATATACACTTACATTCCCAAAAGTAGTGGTAGTAAGTTCCAAGATCTGTATGACATTTAGAGCACAGAGGGGATATTGAGCTGTCCATTTTGTTTAGTATCACAGATGTGATGTGTTAGTCTGTGAAGGATTTTATGTTGTGTTTCTCTTAATCTGTTACAGGTGAAAACATTTTTAACAGCGTCAATGGCCTCTTGCCAGTCATCCTTGATGTATTGTCTCCGCCAGGAGACTATGTTTTCACTTTCCGTCCCCCCCCTCGGCCAAGCTAACATTGGTCAAGCCTCACGTGACACGTGACAATACGTTGAAAGAGTGTGCTCTGATTGGCTAGTGAGACGCATGACGTATAGCGGCCTATAAATAGATGTGTCACTTTGAAAGAGTCTTGGTCTCTTTCAAAGTGAGGCAAGACAGGAATAATCACGAAATGGCTGAGAAATGGCGGAGCAATACATTATGTAGACACACTGGTGTCATCACAATACGTAATATAAATAGCTTAGACAGGATTAATCAAGAACAGTACTTTCCAGTCACAGTTGATGAAACAGTGCAACTAACTCTTATTATGCAAACTGAAGAAGCTAATCATTGTTTGCAAACTGATGAAGAAGCAAAGGCGCAACGCCTATCATCAAAGTTCCAATCTTGGAATAAATTCCAATATTTGCTGGCGGAGATTTGTGCTCCGAGGAGCACATTTTCTAGTTCATTATCAAAATCGTTCTCCGACTTGCGGAAGGAGTGTACCTCCAGGGAGTCCAGTGAGTATAACAAGGAATAGAAGGATAGATAGAGATAAAGATAAAGTGATAAAGATAAAGTGTGATACATCACTACGTTTACATAAGAAATCCTCCACTTTGTTATAAAGGGATCCAAGTGGTAGGGGAAAACGTAATGAATTAATATAGTGACGTGTTTGCCGAAAACCAAAAAAGAAATCCCATGGGAGATTGAATTGCGTCTGTAGCTGCTGAAACGACATCAGAACACCATCTTTAAATAAATCACTCATTACTCTAAGCCCTCGAGAATGCCAAGTCTTGAAGATAGGCGAGCTACTAGACCCTGGGCCAAATTCATGATTACTAGAAATGGGTGTTAGCAGGGACCTTACCGTCCCCTCAACTTACATTAGTGTAAATCTGACACCATATTCTGATAGAAGTATATATAATTGGGTTTCCTTGTATCTCCCTATGAATAGGCTCCATGCACAGCAGCCATATTGGGAATGAATTGGGCCCCTTCCTTACTTCCTTCACAGGTGTTACCAATAATACTAATTAAGGCTCCGTTGCATTTAGTGTAGCACAGTGGTTGTCTTATTTTCAAGGACCCCCATAACTCTGAGAGTGTACAAATGGAACCAAATGGACCTGTACACTCTCAGAGTTACACACCCACCATAAGGGGCCATTTGGGAACCAAAATGGAGTGTTTCTAGTGAGCCAACATGAACGATATCAGTACCCTGACCAGAATGGAACAGAGCCTTCATTAGTATCATTGGTAACACCTGTGAAGGAAGTAAGAAGAGGCCCAATTTCTTTCCAATATGGCTGCTGTGCATAGAGCCTATTGTATCTTTATTACAAGTTGCAAGGGCCCATAGTGAGTTTGGTGCGCAGCCCCACAAATCCACACAGTTCTTATTGTGTAAATAGGCTTGGAGCCATTCCCAGATAAAACAAGCATGACAAGCCCATGTAGAAAAGTACATTTGGCATGGCCAGGCTTTACTAGTTGGTAACTGCAAGATTTATACATTTTTTGGAGAGTGTCGGCCTGGTATAAAACCCGACTGCTCTGGATTTATTATAAGAGGCATCAGTCCCTCCATCCGTTATCTTATCAAGAAAGTCTTTCCTCTGCTGATCAGAGGTCCCACACTCCGATGAATATACATTTTGGTAGAAAGATGTCATAACTCTATTTATATCCTTAGAAGTACGAGGGCTGACAACATTGTCATCTTTAAGGGAGCATATTGTATTAGAGTTGTGTTTACCTTTAGCAAGGCGAGCTGGGAGTCGACCGGGTTTATTTCTTGATTCATAGAGCCGATGCTTTGCAAAAAAGATGGTGGACTCTGCTTCCCATGTCAGAATCTGATCTAAAGCTGATCGGGCGGCATCTAACTGTTTTCCCAAATTATTAGAGGGTGAAAATTTTAATTCTGTTTCTAATTTAAAATACATTTTTCAAGTTCTAATTGGTTTCTGAGAGCCTCCTACCGTTGAACCGATGTATACGAAATTATGTATACATCCAGGGACGTCACGGGCTCTCAGAAGGTGGGGGGGATGGACTTTCTGTGGACTATACTATACCCTTACTTTACACTTTGGCTATTCAAAAATAGCAGATATACAAGCTCATTCAAGCTATGAGCTTGCAGATCTGCTATTTTTGAAAAAGCGTGAAAAACATTTGTAACTGTCAAATTTAAACAAATTCTGTATTTTCAAAAGTTTTTATGGCGGATTGTGTTAATTTTTTCGTGTTTTGGTTACTTTATTTCGGTTTTAGGGTTAGGGTTAGGTTATTTCATTCTTATTTTTGCCTGATTTTACCGATTTATTATCAAAAATATATATATATTTTTTATTTTTTCAAAAAGTGGGGGGTATGAAATCACAGATCTGTGTGAGTGAGGGTGTCGCGTCGTACGCACAGTGAATGGCCGTGACGCCCCTGCATATGTGTGTATACCTGTATAACAGTCTTGGCCAGTGTGATGTGGTATTCTTCTATATGTAGCGTTTCCATCCATCTCTTCTCCTCCTCGTCCAAAACTTGAGACAGCTCTGTGGTCACCTTAGCCTGGAAACACAGGTGGAACGTTACATTAAGGGCATTGGACCTCATTCACTAAGCGTGGACCTCTGTGCAGAGGTTGTACTTACGCGCAGATCCACGCCTTTCCGCACGTCGGATTCATTCACTTTTTTTGTCAGTGGATTTTGACTGACATACAACTCAGTGGTGGAAAAAGTACAAAAATGTTGTACTTAAAGGACGACTTCACCCATTTTCAACCTATCTTCATATAATAGGTCCTCACTAATGCTCATGATAAAATGCTACCATTTTTTCTACTCAGTCTGTGTCTCAGAGGAGGGCTGTGGACAGTTCAGAAACCCATCTATCCCATTTCAAGTGTTGAAAAAAACAACTAAATAGCAGATCTACAAGCTCACAATGCATTGCATCGCGACACACTGTGAGCTTGTAGATCGTCTATTTTCAAATGGCCAAAATATATATAGGGCTGATGTGGTTAGTGTATGTTTTGTAATAACTAGAAGCTCGGCCCTGCTACGCAGGGCCTCGCGTCTAGCCCGCCGCCACGCCCACGTAGCGCCCGCGGCCACTTGGCAGCGCATATAAGTGGCATAGCGTCATGAGGGCCAGTGGGGCCGTGGCTCGGTCAGTGAAGACCCTGTAGCGCAGATGATATGTGGCATAGAGGGGCAGATTTTAAATCTCCAGAGGAAACATCCGTGGGCTACCATTGGTTCAGCGATGTGTGCGGGCGCCCTGCGGGCCCTCCTCCTCCACCAATGTGCAGTATTGAGAGCCCTGACAACATTTGGAGCGATGGGCACTGCACTCTGGTTGGTTAGGGTACACCTAGGGCCCAGGTAGAACCCAGTTAAAGCCTGCATGGGCAAACCCAGTTAGGACCCGCCTTGGTCCCACATAAACGTGGCTAGTTGGGGCCCACCTAAGGGCCAGGTAGAAGCGACTTATAGGCCGCATGGGCATCGCAGTTAAGACCCACCTCGGCCCCACATAGAATTGCCTAGGTGGGGCCCACCTAAGGGCCAGGTAGAGTCGGTGGGGACCCCCCACAGGCCAATGTTAAAATGGTATCACTTGTTCCTCAACATAGTGTGAATGTGCGTGCAAAGTTGACCACAATCGGACGCTGCATTCATGATTTGCGGCATTTTGTGCAAACTTTAGATGTGAATCTTAGCCAATCGGGATGGAATATGAAAGATTAAACAGATCCGTCTTGATCACATGACTATAGAGATCATGTGTACCGATTTGCGTGAAATGTAGATAAAATCGGAAGGAGTAATGTAAAGAAATATGTTGTACATAAGGCGGCCTCCTGGTGGAGCTATAAAAGGTAGATGTGAGAAATGCAGGGGAAAGGTTTTTCCTTGACCTCTAGAGAGTGCACATACAAAGTTTTACACAGATTGGTGCAGGTATAGGTGAAAACACAAATCGGACTGTTATAAAGCCACCATGAGACTGATTCGAAAAATCTCAAGTGGAATTTCTTGCTCGGCATAGTGGGAATGTGGGTGCAAAGTTGCACGGAAAGTGCATGCTGTGTTCATAATTTGAGGCATTTTGGTCAAAACGGAGCAGTCCTGGAAACTTTGGAAGGCATTTTTAGTCAATCAGGATGGAAAATGAAAAATCTGAAAGACCGTGTTTTTTTAAATGACTATAGAGATACTGTGTATCGATTTGCGTGATGTTAGGACAAAATATGTAGCAGTACTGTGAGAAAATGTGTTTTGCAAAAAGCGGCCTCCTGGTGGCACTATAACAGGGCCATGTGAAAGAAATGGGGCAGAGGTTCTGAATTGGCATCCAGGGAGTGTGTGTGCACAGTTGCGCTGCGATCAAGCCAACGATGCGGGAGATTAGCTATCCACAGACCGTCGGACGGACAGGGGGTAAAACATACTCTCACGCCATCCCTTTCGGCCTGGCGGAGACAATAAAAAAGCTAAAGTAAAGGAAAAGACCATTACTGCAACAAAAGTAGTCAACAAACTATACTATAAAACATTGGCCACATTGTCAAATAATTTAAGAAAGAGGCAAACATGTTGAAAATAGCCGATCTACAAGCTTACAACGCCTCTCAACGTGAGGCGTTGTGAGCTTGTAGATCTGCTATTTTCACAATATTGACTTGTGGAACGGAGTCAAACAAAATTGGGGGGGTCCCCAGTTCAAATATGATTATTTGGGGGGGGGGGGGGGGGGGGGTTGCCACTGCCCTAATCGGACCGAAATGATCTGAAATTACTACATGACCATAATGCAGCCTAAACGTGCGTTGCACGGGGCGGTCCTGCCATTACGTTAGTTACTGGAGTTGCTGTGGAGCTACACCAGAAGACACACACAACATACACCATCTACAATGGAGTAACGGAGCAGCAATAAGAACAGTTACCGCACGAACGTGCATTGTTGACAAAGTGATTGCACAGCCGCTGCAGGCATGACAACCACGTTAGCGTTAGCTCCATGCCAACTATCACAGCGCCCTGTCCGTCGTCGCTGCGACTGACTCTGATGGCTACAGCCATAGATGTATAAACACTACAGCAAGCTCTCTGAGATGCCATTGTCTGGGAACTGCTCTTAGCGTGACACGACCAATGAGAGTGAGCGCTTTCGTTGTTGCTAAGATACGGTGCATGGCACACGGCGTCTCTGCCCCATAGCTTGTAGATCTCTCACACATGATTGGCGTAGGCTGCGTTGCCGTCGACGCTGATTGGCTGCATGTTGCTGTGACGTTGAAATGGGGTGCCAGGTCTGCTTTGTGTGTAAGCAATTTTGGGCTCATTTGGGCGCGCTTTTGGGCTGTTTTCCATAGAGCACGGCAGGGCTTGTTTCTGTCCCGTGACGGATGTGGCAAGGTGCAAAACGAACCATCCGGAAGTAAAGTGCGAGATGAAATATATAGCACTTTTTGATTATTAGAGAAGGAGACAGATGTGAAGGTGGAAAATGGAATGTAGGAGATTATATAGTTTTTCATGAGCGATTTTTGTAGCAAGTTGTGAGTGAATTGGGCCACTCCTGTGGGCGGGGGGCTGATTAGAACCATTGGGGTTTGGGAAGGAGACGCTCTCTGTTTGAGTGGTAGGATAATCAAAATCTACAAAATAACTTAACTGAAGTTTTCAAATAATTGTAGTGGAATAAAAGTACAATATTTGCCTCTGAGATGTAGTGGAGTACAAGTAAAAGTACTGAAAATTGGCAAACTCCAGTAAAGTAAAAATACCTCAAAACTGTGCTTAAAGGACGACTTCACCACTTTTCAACCTATCTTCATATAATAGGTCCTCACTAATGCTCATGATAAAATGATACCATTTTTTTCTACTTGGTCTCTGTCTCATAGGAGGGCTGTGGACAGTCCAGAAACCCGTCTACCAGTGACATCATCGTTAGGACAGCGGATAGGATATGTTCGTCGAAAGGACGTATTTCCCCTAATCAATAAAGGTCTGATCATCAATAATTATCGGATATTGGCGGATTCCAGCATCATCTTTCCTTCCAAGTTTTATTAGCCGTTGGCCGTGAGGTTAAACTTTGTAAACTTCTTATTCTCATTACACATGCGAGTAGGCTATGACTTTATTAATGTTAAAGACGGGGTGCCATGATTTTCAGTGATTTTTTCCCCCCCTAGAACATAATCATCAGGTATTATGGTTATACTAGGAGGAAGATTTTTTTCAAAAAAGTGTACAGAAATTGTTAAAATTATGTTTTTATGTGGACACGCCTCCAGTTCATTAAGTATACCTGGTTCTCACCTTAGCACCTCCTCCACCACCTTAGCACCACCCACCTGTCCTAGTCCCTCCTCCTCCTCATGCCCACACCTGTTGTGTTATGATAATGAGGGGGAGGGTATATTTTCACTATGTCACTAAAGCGCTGTTTTTCTATTGGCACGTTTAACCCTCAAGGTTTCAGCCTTCAGGTAGAAACTCAAAGTAGTCAGAGAAGACATAAAACACCATAAAAACACCACCAGGGGGCTTAATGAAGTTCTATCAACCTCATAGACACATGAAAAACTGAAAAAGTGCAAAACCATGGCACCACCTCTTTAAATGGACCCATCGTGTGAGGGACTCACATGCTAAAATACACTGATCTACAAGTTGTCAAGGCGGTGCGATGTGACAAATAACGTTTTTTCGTCTGACGTTGGACGTTTCCGGTTGCCTTTGATGGTGTTAAATGGGGGCGTGGAACGAAGCAAAGGATCTTCACGGGAGCACGCTTGTGATAATGCGATCAGCTGGGATTCATCATGAGATACACCTGCGATCTGCTCAAGGCTCTGCACCCTCTTCCATGAATAGGCTCTATGCACAGCAGCCATATTGGGAATGAATTGGGCCCCTTCCTTACTTCCTTCACAGGTGTTACCAATAATACTAATTAAGGCTCTGTTCCATTTAGTTTAGCACAGTGGTGGTTATTTTCAAGGACCCCCATAACTATGAGAGTGTACAAATGGAATTGGTTCCATTTGTACACTCTCAGAGTTACACACCCACCATAAGGGGCCATTTGGGAACCAAAATGGAGTGTTTCTAGTGAGCCAACATGCACAATACCCTGACCAGAATGGAACAGAGCCTTCATTAGTATCATTGGGTAACACCTGTGAAGGAAGTAAAAAGAGGCCCAATTTCTTTCCAATATGGCTGCTGTGCATAGAGCCTATTGTCAGGACTTAGGAAATATACACCACACTCTAATATAGTCGGAAATGTACGAACAGCTTAGTGAATGAGGCCCAATTACTCAGGTTACTTTAAGATACTTTTACTTCACTTGAGTAGTTCCATTTTTCAATACTTTCTACTTGCAATTGTTTGAAAACTTTAGTTCAAAGTTGCTTTGCGGATTTACATTATGAGATATTGTTTCGTGTCTCACCCTGACAGAGTTGAGGCAGTCGAGCTCCAGTCTGTCCACGGTCTCCGCTGGCAACAGGGGGGTTAACTGGGAGCGGTTGAACGGACTGGTCATACACACTGTCCCCAACACGTCCCTGTAGAGAAATGACAAAATACACAACTTTACTACACACTGTCCTCAACACGTCCCTGTAGAGAAATAGGCTCTATGCACAGCAGCCATATTATCACTTCCTTCACAGGTGGTGTTACCAATGATACTAATGAAGGCTCTGTTCCACAGTGGTTTCCACGACCCCCATAACTCTGAGAGTGTACAAATGGAAGTCCATTTGGTTCCATTTGTACACTCTCAAGAGTTACACACATGTAAGGGGGCATTTGGAAGCCCATGAGGGTCCCTGGACCCCAACTGTAGACCCACTGGTGTAACAGAATGTTTCCAGTGGGCCAACATGCACAATATCAGCACCCTGACTCTGTTTGACCAGAATGGAACAGAGTCTTCATTAGTATCATTGGTAACACCTGTGAATGTCTTCATAATATGGCTGCTGTGAATAGAGCCCATTTACTACACACTGTCCCCAACATGTCTCTGCGTGTGTGTGTGCGTGCGTGGTTTGGCCTACCTGTTGTAGATGTTGTACAGCCAGTCTAGCAGACTGTAGATGTCAGTGATCTGCAGCTGGTCGTCTGTGATGGCTTGCAGTCGCCTAGCAACCGCCTGGTGGTAGCTCTGGACGTACACCTGGACAAAAGGTCAAAGGTCACACATAAAAATGCTGGCTGTTAAGAGTTTATTTGTTATTAAGAGAACATTAGATTCATAATTTAGGTTGCATTTGAAGCTTATTAGATTGCTAATACTTTTTTCTTAGCCATATAAGGCAACTTAAATATAAGAATATATATCCCACGCAGGCAGGCAGGCAGGCAGGCAGGCAGGCACGCACGCACGCACGCACGCACGCACGCACGCACGCACGCACACACACAATATATAGCTGTGTACGCTACTTTTGCGTGACTTACTATAGTACGAAATAGTGCATTTAATTTACGTATGGAGATACAAGGTTTCTGAGCGACAGTACAGTATTATGCTCATGGCTTCAGGTCCCAATGTGAGACATATTGAGTTGAGTTTAGACCATAATACATGAATGTTTGTCTTCATAATTATGTTTAGCTTGTGAAAACAATGTTGTCACCAACAGATGGCACTGTTGCACACCCTATCACTCACATATATCTATAGCATATCTCCTATCTCCCTCCCTCCCTCCCTCCCTCCCTCTCTGTCTACCTCCCCCCCTACCTGGAGCGGTGTGTACTCCTCGGGGTAGACGGGCATTATGTTCCTTCATCTCTCCCTCCCTCTCTTTCCCCCCGTTCCCTTCCTGGAACGGTACTCCTCCCTCCTCCCCTCCAGGGACGTGCAGAGGGATTCGGAGAGGCAGGGGCTGGAATTTCAAAAGGGCACCTATTGCCGGCCGGCCCGATTACCATACTTGTAGGCCCGAAACCCCCAAAAAACGAAAAGGTGTAATAGCGTACTTAATGTCCTCAAAGTCACGCATCCAACACGATTTGAACTGAGCAGATTGGACTTTCCGTTCGAGAGATAATGGCCAAAACGTCTTGAAAACGGCCACTTTTGCCAATTTTCGATCACTGATTTTCGATTAAGTTTTGGCCACTGTCGCCCGTATTTCTTCAATAACACGGGCTAGGAAGGTCGGACGGCGACGAACTAGATACCTGAGGAAAGTTCACTTTGAGCTGCATCCAACACATCCACTGCCATTTCCGTCTGCCTTACCGTCAGGCCGCTAGGGGCAGTTGAGTCTGGACTAAGTGCCCTCTAGTCTGTAGAGGGCACTTTTTTACCGACGGGTAAAAGGGCAGGTGCTCAAGCCCCCTTTAATTTGTATGTGTGCACGTGCCTGCTCCCCTCCCTACCTGGAACGGTGTGTAGTCCTCGGGGTAGACGGGCACCACGTTCCTCTTGGCGGCCCCCAGGTCCTCCACGGTCCGGGCCCTCAGGCGGTCCAGGTAGGAGCTCAGCTCCCCGGCCACCAGCTCCGTCCGGTGGGACGGCAGGGAGCCGTCGGCGGCCTGCTCCACCGCCTCCCTCCACCGCTGCTTCAGGTGGCGGGGCCGGGGGCCCCCGGGGGCCGCGCGCTCGCTCACCGCCCACTCCCTGTCCGCCTGCTCCTCCTGCTGGAGCACCTGGATGAGGAAACGGTAACGGTAACGTTATAGAGCAAGTTCGTTCTCGAACTGTTTAGAGAAATTATTACGACGTTTTCCCGGGACCCAAGCTAGTGAAAATAGCAGATATATGAATACATAATATATGTATTTTTATTATTTGATTTTTAGATTTAATTAATGCAATACTTTTGAAAACATTTGGAATTCTTTTTAAACTTTTTCAAATATTTTGAAATACTACAACTGGCCAATCACAGTGGGTCTTTTCCGGGACTTGTCAGAATCAAATTGTATAAAAATATCCTGTTATATTTTTATACAACTAGATTCTGCCAAGTCCCAGGAAAGGTCGCGCTGTGATTGGCCAGTACTAGTCAGGAAGCTTGACTATTCAGGAAGCTTGCGCCCGAGATACAGACGCCTCAGAGCCGGAGGAGGCGTCTACCTATATATGTCTATGGGCCCACCCTAGCCCTGGTTCAGAGCGTTATTGAGTTCCCTCTTAACGCCCTGAAAGACCCTGGGCTCTGCGCTTGTACAAGGAATTCCACTGCCCTGCGAGTGCTCAAGAGTAGTGAAAATAAACAAAACCATTTCGCTACTCACCGAAACAAAGGCTGTTTTGTGAGGGAAGCCTCTCAGCACCCCACCTACTCTGTAAAATACACTTTTTGGGCAGAAAATAAAATATGTCCACGAGACGGAAATTATTTTTATTTACTCCACTGCGCCCTCTACAGATCTGGAGGATTTGAACTTACCATTAACCAAATCTGTAAATGTTTTTGTGCTGTCCCAGGCATCTAGTCTATTGTAGATGGGTTTGACACCCCCTAGTGGGGAGTATTGTTTGCATTTAATGTTGACTTGTGATGTGCAATTAGGAGAACAAATTTCATGTATGTGCTGTTTAGCTAATTGAAGCAAGTCATGTCAGGTGTGCAGCCAAGGAGCAAACACACACACAAGCTGCTACTGCCTTTCTTTGTTTTTGGTTTGAAACCATCTCTTGTAAGTTTTTGTTTGTGTACATTTACCATGAAAACAGCTTTGTTTGAGAATTGTGTTGTGATATATGTGGGATGCTTAAAGGACGACTTCACCACTTTTCAACATATCTTCATATAATAGGTCCTCACTAATGCTCATGATAAAATGATACATTTTTTTTCTACGTGGTCTGTGTCTCATAGGAGGGCTGTGGACAGACTAGAAACCTGTCTACCAGTGACATCATCGTTAGGCAAGATTTTTTTTCCAAAAAGATTTTTTTTTTAAATTCAGACTTTTATTAAGGCGAGAACAATGTGATCTATTATTGCATTGCAATTTTCCAGGAATACAAAGCCTGCAGTTTCTATTAGCTTGGATTCCCCATCGATGATGTCACTGGTAGACGGGTTTCTGAACTGTCTACAGCCCTCCTCTGAGACACAGACTGATTAGGAAAAAAAATTACCATTTTATCATGAGCATTAGTGAGGACCTATCATATGAAGATATGTTGAAAAGTGGTGAAGTCGTCCTTTAATAACTTTAATGATTGTTTGCTTGCCTTGTGTGGGGTAGAGTGTTACATTATGGGAAACGTTATTGAGCTGATTGTGTATTTTTGGTTTCTGTTCTACAGTTTCACTCCTTGTATAGTAAAGCTGACCACCGGCATCTTAATAAAAGCAAACTGAGATGAATCCTGACTTTCATTGAACGGAGTTTGGCTGACTGTTGATTTGTGTCAGGGACGACACACTGAGAACAGTTTTGTTTATTTTTCGCCCAGGGTCTTCCAGGGCGTTAGAGGGAACTCACTAACGCTCTGAACCAGGGCTAGGCCCACCCTAGTAGGGACTCACCTGTACCACCAGTC
Organism: Gymnoscopelus microlampas; assembly: GCF_963454915.1. Taxonomy (NCBI): domain Eukaryota; kingdom Metazoa; phylum Chordata; class Actinopteri; order Myctophiformes; family Myctophidae; genus Gymnoscopelus; species Gymnoscopelus microlampas. The sequence goes on from NC_139945.1 coordinate 57,611,894, forward strand.
CCAGGTTGGGCCCTGCCGTAGGGGACCTCAGGGACTCTCTCACCACGCTCCATAGCTCCCTCTGCAGGGCCTCGTACAGCAGCTCCACGTCCTTGGCTTTGCGACGCCCGCTGTCCTTCCCACCGGCGGGACTGAGAACGCTGTCCCTCCCGCCGGCGGGACCGAGGGCCTCCCCCTCCGCGTGCGTCGCCGTCGACGACGACGGCGGATGAGGAGGGTTAGTGGCCCCGTCGGGCCCCGTCGGTGCGGTGGCGACCACGACGACAGTGAGAGCCTCGTTACACTCCTGCTCCAGCTCCAGGATGTGGGTGTCGGCCAGGAAGAGATCCCGTTTTGTCACCAACTGTAAGATCTCTAGCACTGTGAGAGAGAGAGAGAGAGAGAGAGAGAGAGAGAATCAGAATCATCTTTAAAATTAGTGACCCCATATCTTATCATTATAAAACCCTGGAGGGCCAGTTCCCTCAGTCAACTGGTCCTGACACTTCGAACATCGGTTCTCAACCTGAGGGTCCACATGATATTGGGGGTCCCCAAATGACAGTGAAGTGACAATTTAAGGACTTTTAAGACCTTTTAAATATACTTTTTATACCTAAAAAGAAATTAAGAAAAAAAAGAAAAAATACCATTCCTGCATCAAAAGTAATCAACAAACTATGAAAACTGATCAAACATTGGCCAAATAGTCAAATATTATAAGAAAGAGGCAACAATAGCCAATCTATTTTCACAATATTTATCTGTGGAACCAATGTCAAACAAAATGTAATGCCTCGACTCGACTCCTACAATTACAAGTGCTTGTCAGGGTGGGGGGTCCCCTGTTCAAATATGATTCTTTTTGGGGGGTCGCGGCCTGAAAAGGTTGAGAACCACTGGCTTATAGAACACTAATATCAGCCCCTACTAACAATACTAACGCTACTAACACCAATAGGCTCTATTCACAGCAGCCATATTGTGGCTGCTGTGACATTCACAGGTGTTACCAATGATACTAACTGTGCATAGAGCCTATAACAACCAGCTTCGGGACAGTGACATCATTCCTCCACAAATCCCACCCAACCAAGTTATCAATCAAGCAAAAACATAATGATGAAACCTATTGGATTGAAGCATTTATTACATAATAATAAACTTTTCTTTATTTGTATAGCACCTTTCATGACATGAAATACAGCTCAACGTGCTTTACAGAGCAAGAATGCAATTACAGAAAAAGGTCTTGAGCTGTGCATTAAAGCTATCTGCAGAGGCTGCCTGTCTTAGGTGTAATGGGAGTTTATAGACCATATTCACACGGCGGCCATATTGCTATTAAGTTAATGAAATGCCACCCCCGTTGCCATGGAAACGGGGTGGCACTTTCATTGTAAAATTCCAAAATGGCCGCCGTGTGAATATGGTCTATTCCACGCCGTCGGACCGTAGAAGCAGAATGCTGCTTCACCGTGTTTTTTATATGTCACTGTAGGCACCTCGAACAGGTCAGCACTAGAAGACCTGAGGGGCGGTTTGGAACGTATCTAGACACAGTGGTTTGGAACGTATCTAGACACCGTGGTTTGGAACGTATCTAGACACCGTGATTTGGAACATATCTAGACACCGTGATTTGGAACATATCTAGACACCGTGGCAAAACATAAATAGACACCGTGGCTGAATATTTGACCACGTTGACTGATGACAAACTGCCCTGAGAAGAGAGGCAATGAGTGGTGGACACCGAGCTCCACTTCTTTGTCTGGTGACAAATGTAAACACATAAGAAAAGAACACCACCCACAATTCACCAAAACAAATATATTTTTACTTTACTTATTAGGTGATAAAGACGAATGTTTTTTTGTATCATATCGTTGCTATCAGGTGGAAACCTTATATTTCCAAAAATGTGTTCCAACGGATCCAATGTAGTCATTACTGCTCTGTTAATACTTTGAATTGGTTCTAGCCTACGTATATAAAACCCAGACTTGACCACTTTCACTTTCAGAGAGAGAGAGAGAGAGAGAGAGAGAGAGAGAGAGAGAGAGAGAGAGAGAGAGAGAGAGAGAGAGAGAGAGAGAGAGAGAGAGAGAGAGAACGCTGAGAATTGAGCCATCCAAACGGATGAATGAAGGAGATGACAGATGCTTGTGATCAGAGCATTTCCTCATCTGTGATAAATTATTCCAGCTCTGGTCTTGCAAACCACATGGGCTTTAAGTATGGGAAGATCTGTTCCCACACTGAAGCCCCACTGTCATTCATTATCATAACATCCACACACACACACACACACACACACACACACACACACACACACACACACACACACACACACACACACACACACACACACACACACACACACACACACACACACACACACACACAGTCGTGAAAAAAGTACTCAAATCTTTTACTTAGGTTAAAGTGTCAAAACTGCAATGTACTGTAGAAATACTGATGTCAACAAATAAAGTCACAAATAAAAGTACGGGATTAAAATGTTACTTGAGTATAAATACAAAAGTATCGGTATTAAAATGAGAAAGTACTCTTTATGCAGAATGTCCCATTTCACAAGTTTTCAAAATGTATAAAAATCATTTGAAAATTGCAGATGCGACGTATTGTGAGCTTGTAATTAGTCTCTTTTCAAATGGCCAAAATGTATATAGGGCTGAAGTGTCTGTGCAGTGGTGTAAAGTAACTAAGTAGATGTACTCTACAGTACTCAAGTACAATTTTGAGGAATATTATTGTATTTGTAATAATAATCCAAATCTACAAAAGTAACTAGTAACTAAAGTGTTCAAATAATGATAGTGGAGTAAAAAGTACAATATGTGTTTCTGAGTAGAGGAGTAGAAGTAAAAGTGCTGACAATTTAAAATACTCCAGTAAAGTCAAAATTCCTCAAAATTGTACTTGAGTACTGTAGAGTACATCTACTTAGTTACTTTACACCACTGCACAGACACGTGTGCCGCAATATACAAGCTCATAGTGCGGCACGAAGTAACACGCTATATGAGCTTGTATATCTGCAATTTCTTTAACAGCCAAGTTTAAAATATGGTTAAAGTGGTTACGTGTGTGTCCGTGCGTGCGTGCGTGCGTGCGTGCGTGCGTGCGTGCGTGCGTGCGTGCGTGCGTGCATCTGTGTGTTCAACCGCCCCAAGTTCTCCCACACAACTATCCTTCTCGGTTCTCTACACTGGCTCCCCGTAGCGGCTCGCATCCAGTTTAAGACCCTGGTGCTAGGGTCTTAAACTTTCACTGCCCCTATAGGGCAGTGAAAGGAACAGCTCCTTCTTACCTCCGGGCTATGGTCGATGCCTACACCCCTGCCCGACCACTTCGATCTGCCACCTCGGGGGGCGACTGAAAACCCACATCTTCAGGAAGCACTACCCTTCCTCTTCGCCTTGCCTACTTGTTGTTAACTAGTTGTACGAACTCTTGTTTTATTGTTGTATTGTTTTATTGGATCTTGTTTAGTCGATACACTTATTTGTTTAAGCTCATGCTCATTTGATTTTGCTATTTTGTCTCATCTGTTTAAGAAAGTAGGTAGCTGATATATTTTTACCTTAGCGCTAGGTATACTCTTGGTTGCTTGTTTTTGCTGGTGATTAGTAGTTTTCGTTCCCTACCTATGTTGAATGTACTTATTGTAAGTCGCTTTGGATAAAAGCGTCTGCTAAATGACTGTAAAGTAATGTAATGTGTGTGAGTGTAAAGCACTTTGGATGAAGGTGTTATATAAATACACCGTCTATCTCCGTAATAATAAAATATAAAAACTGTTCATTTAATATAGTTGCTGTCGGGCAGAAACCTCATATCTCCATAATATGTTAACGTTGTATGTTTTGTTGTTGTTGTTGTTGTGGTTTATTTTTTATTCAGTAAATGAATGCCTTACTTTGTCATACACGAGTGCCAAGCCAAAATTGTGAAAATTGCTACATTTCTACAAGCTTGTAGATTGGCTATTTTCAAAGAGCCAAGGTATAAAATAGGGCTAAAGTGGTTAAATTATATGTATTTGGCCGCGGACCCCCATCAAAATATTTTGTTCCAGGGACCCCCAGAAACAAAGATTTGAGTTAAAAATGTTCGCTTTAAAAATATATATATTCAAAGATTTGCACACATTTTCACGATTTTTCAAAAATAGCAGATCTACAAGCTCGAGTGCTGCACTATGAGCTTGCATATCTGCTATTTTTGAATAGCCCAAAGTGTAAAATAATGCGTTTTAGCTCAAATCAAAAAATGACACAGTTCCAGGTCTTGTTAATGGGTTAATGTATGTTTCAAAAATCATAATTCATACCTGCAAGGTAACTAGTAACTAAAGTTTTCAAATAATTGTAAAAGTAAAAGTACAATATTTATTCGCCTCTGAGATGTAGTGGAGTAGAAGTAACAGTATGGGAAATTGGAAATACTCAAGTACAGTACTTAAGTAAATGTACTTAGTTTACTTTTCACCAATGAAATAGACCAGCCTCGTCCATTCAATGTGGACACAGTAACAGTTGAGATGGAATAATGTGGTTAATAGGCTCTATGCACAGCAGCCATATTGGGAATGAATTGGACCCCTTCCTTACTTCCTTCACAGGTGTTACCAATAATACTAATTAAGGCTCTGTTCCATTTAGTTTAGCACAGTGGTGGTTATTTTCAAGGACCCCCATAACTCTGAGAGTGTACAAATGGAACCCTTCGGGTCCATTTGTACACTCTCAGAGTTACACACCCACCATAAGGGGCCATTTGGGAACCTAAGTGGAGTGTTTCTAGTGAGCCAACATGCACAATATCAGCACCCTGACCAGAATGGAACAGAGCCTTCATTAGTATCATTGGGTAACACCTGTGAAGGAAGTAAAAAGAGGCCCAATTTCTTTCCAATATGGCTGCTGTGCATACTGTAGAGCCTATTGTACTCACGAGTAGAGTAGCACCGCATGGCCAGCAGATGGCGCTAGCTCACCACGTGGATAGAAGAAGGACTTAATTACTAGGCCAGTATTTGTAATTATCCAGTTAAAACATTTGACCATTTAAAAAGGAATGAATTATAAGATGTTGTGGACGCATGCACGTGCAAAATCACAATAAAGACTTGAATTCATGGAGATGTTTTGTTTTTGTCGCATTCCTAAGCCAATAATTTGATGACCGGAGACTTATTGGAAGTATTGTCTTAGGAATGCGACAAAAACAAAAAAATGTCCTTGAATTCAAGGCTTCATGGGGTGTGTAATTGATAGAAAATAAGTCATTTTTTAAGGGGTTAATTCATATAAACCGCTCACAAAATGTAAGGAAACTTGAATTTGGGCCATTATATCTCCCCTTTACTAATACCAATCAGTAAAGTGTTATATATCATTTTTATCGTTGATTAGTCACCTTCAACGAGGTACAGCTTGTAAGCATCGGGCATTCATAGAATGAGCAACACAAGCAAACGTGTGGGTAGCGCCGAGCAAAAATGTGCCAAAATGGCCTGTTAGACTTTTCTGCTGACATTCAATGTTGTGACATTCATGACATTCAATGGGCTTCAGGTGTGTGCCAGTCACAGGTGTGTGACTGTCTCACAGGTGAGTGACTGGCACCTGAACATGGGTTCTGCAACTTTGTTGAGTTTGTGTATGCTCCAAGCAGCAACACTGTCCCCATGGAAAGATGCCACTTTTGTCAGGATAAGGCCCGTGCAACAGGGCAAGTGAAGCTGGTGTTCCGTGAGTGACAGCATTATTTGGTGTTAGCCCTGGTACCATTTCCAAACTTAGGGTTAAGTTCTGTGAGACTGGTGAAGTCAACAAGGAAGACAACAACCCAGACCCCTTGCTTCACTGAGGAAGATTTACAGGCAAGATTTGCACAACGGTACCAAAGACAGATGTCAAAGTTGCAGGGCCCATGCTCAGGTGCCAGACACACACCTTTGACTGGCACACATCGGCCTGCAAATGGTACCGGGGCTGACATCAAATAATGCGTAGTCTGCGTAACGGAACACCAGCTTCACTTGCCCTATTGCACAGGCCTTATGCTGAGGGGACAAACGTGGCATCTTTCTATGGGGGCAGTGTTGCTGCTTGGAGCATACACAAACTCAACAAAGTTGCAGAACCCATGTTGCAGAACGCAAAGTTGCAGAACCCACCTCTCAGCAGGTGTGTGCTGGGGGTGCATTTCTCCTTTCCGACATGTCGCCTTTCCGACGTTGACGAACCCTATACCTAACCCTAACCCTAACCCTAACCGCACGCGGAAGCCACTAGTCGGAGTGGTGAGATGTCGGAATGGAGAGTGAACACCGTGTGCTGGCAGGTCGCTCAAAACAAGAGCGATTACCAGCGAAAGCATATTGGGTGATTTTGGCACACTTTTGCTCGGCGCTACCCACACCTTTGCCTGTGTTGCTCATTCCATGAATGCCCGATGCTTACAAGCTGTACCTCGTTGTAAAGGTGACTAATCAACGATAAAAATGATATGTAACACTTTACTGATTGGTATTAGTTAAGGGGATATATAATGGCCCAAATTCAAGTTTCCTTACATTTTGTGAGCAGTTTTAGTTTTGTAAATGTGGGTCCCAAGAGTCCCTTCCTCGAAATGTATCTGAGTCAAAAGTGCAATATTTCTATTTGAAAAGTTGTATGCTTTTAAAAAACAATGACCAGTCTTGCAGCTGTGAACAAAGCTGCTGTTCCCTCATTTCATGTTAAAGTAATAAGGCCAACGTTTCAAGCTGCCTGCATAACAGTCAGGCTGGGTAAATACAGGTTGTAGAGCCTCAGGGCTACATGTGACACTGCTGATGGCCTGTATGTGTGCTTTCACAATGGAGAATGAGTGAGCAAGTGAGCAAGTGAGCGACTGACTGACTGACTGACTGACTGACTGACTGACTGAGCGAGCAAGCGAGTGATTCAGTCAGTAGTCAGCAGTTGTGGAAAAGTACTCACAGTGATTATTTAAGTAAAAGTATCAATAATGCAATGTAGAAATACAAGCTAAAGTCCGGAATTCAAATTTTTACTTGAGTAAAAGTATAAAAGTATTGGCATCAAAATGTTAGTACTCATTTATGCAGAATGTCCCATTACAAGTTTTCAAACATATACAAAATCTTTTGATAATAGCAGATCTACAAGCTCACAATGCGTCGCATCGCGATGCATTGTGAGCTTATAGATCGGCTATTTTCAAATGGCCGAAATGTATATAGGGCTGAAGTGGTTAATGTATGTTTTGTAATAATAATAAAAATCTACAAAGTAACTAGTAATAGTAAGTAGTTTTCAAATAATTGTAGTGGAGTAAAAGTATAATATTTGCCTTTGAGATGTAGAACTGAAAATCGGAAACACTCCACTAAAGTAAAAATACCTCAAAATTGTACGTAAGTGTACAGTAAATGAGTAATTGTACTTAGTTACTTTACTGGTAGTCAGTCAGTCAGTCAGTCAGCAACCCACATTCACTATTTGACTATTATAGGCCGTCACCTCCAGAATCTGACAAAAACTAAAATAACAGAAATAACACACACAGTTAAAAACACCAGCCTACAGAACAATAAGCCTATCATAAGCCCACATGGGAGTGAATGGAAGTTCCACAGCTGACAGGGAGCTTGGCATCAGCCAGAGGCAGGAACACAAGGATTTATGGGAAACGCGGTCCCACAAAGAGACGATGAGTCACTGCTGTTCAACCATCATGCAACTGCCGTCCGGACATGATCGGGGGTGAGCTGACTGACTGTCCATTCAACAGTGTTCAAATTAGCACTGCGTCTCCAACTTAAAGGAGTAGTTCACCCAAAAAAATCGCCATGAATTCAAGGCTTCATGGGGTGTGTAATTGATAGAAAATAAGTCATTTTTTTGGTGAACTACTCCTTTAACGATGTGTCAAGACGCAAACAGTTGCTAGATTGATTGAATACTTTATTAACAGTTTGCAAAAAAAGGTGGTGGCAGAGTGGCACCGATTTATACAAAATAATGCTAAAAGGATAACCCAATAACCCAATAAGGGCTTGTTTCCATTGAGGTCCATGTGTTTTCAATTCATAAATGCTGTAATGAGAAAAGAGAGATAATAATGTCTCAAGCATTAGGTATGAGTAAAACAGCAACAGTGGCTCAGGAGGTAGAGCAGCAGTTTGAGAATCATGTGCTACCAATGTTACTAATTAAGGCTCTGTTCCATTTAGTGTGGCATAGTGGTTGTCTTATTTTCAAGGACCCCTAAAACTCTTGAGAGTGTACAAATGGAACCAAATGGACCCGTACGGGTCCATTTGGTTCCATTTGTACACTCTCAGAGTTACACACCCACCATAAGGGGCCATTTGGGAACCAAAATGGAGTGTTTCTAGTGAGCCAAAATGCACGATATCAGCACCCTGACCAGAATGGAACAGAGCCTTCATTAGTATCATTGGTAACGCCTGCGAAGGAAGTAAGGAAGGGGGCCCAATTCATTCCCAATATGGCTGCTGTGCATAGAGCCTATTGCTCCTGATAAGCAGGTTTGGTGCCTTGCATGGTTTTCCTCTGCCGTCGGCGTGTGAATATCTGTGTACTTGTGAACGAATGGGTGAATGTAATGCACTTTGGATGAAGGCGCTATATAAATGCACCATATAATATAACATTACATACATACATAGACCACAAGCCAAAAACTCCCCATAAGGGCTCTGATTACGCAATCTTGCTGAGAGAGAGAGAGAGAGAGAGAGAGAGAGAGAGAGAGAGAGAGGGGGGTGGATGGACAGACAGACAGGCAGGCAGACAGACAGACAGACAGACAGACAGACAGACAGACAGACAGACAGACAGACAGACAGACAGACAGACTAGTGTCCTCCATCACCACTACAACCATTGATGGAAGTTGAAAGGTTCCCAGTGATGTCATTGGCCACCTCCTCTGTGAGCTCATTAATTTCCTGTTAACAGCGGTTAAAGCACCAACCAGGGGATTGGCTGGAACCAGGCCTGCTCTATACTCTGTCAAGACTCTATTATAGGATGTATACTCCCTAGTACCACGCTTTCACAAACACTGGGTCGGGACCCTTCTGCGAGTCACGGACACATTGTTATGGGTCGTGAGTAAATATCCTATTTTGTTTTTGTTTTTCCAAAGTATCTCAAAGAATTACAAAAAAGGAAAATCACGGATGTTCAGTCAATCAAGCATTGTTCAAAAGAGAAATCTAAGAAAAATCCAAGAAAAATCTAAGAAACATCCAAGAAAAATTCAAGAAAAATCCAAGAAAAATCTAAGAAGAATCTGAGAAGAATCTGAGAAAAATCTAAGAAAAATCCAAGAAAAATCTAAGAACAATCTAAGAACAATCTAAGAAAAAATCAAGAAAAGCCAAGAAAAAGCCAAGAAAAATCTAAGAAAAATCTAAGAAAAATCTAAGAAAAATTCAAGAAAAATGAAAATAGCCGATCCACAAGCTCACGTGTCACATCGGGACACGTTGTGAGCTTGTAGATCGTCTATTTTCACTATAGTTTGGGTCCCGGGGAGACTCTTCTCTTTTGGGTCTCGAGCTACAACGTTTAAGAACCACTGCCCTAGTACCACGGTTTAGGTTCAGGTTTATTTGTCATTTGTATGGTTCACATAAAAACTAAATTGTGTATCAGTGCACAAATGTAACTTTACCAGATTAAAAAAAAAAATTAAGAAATCAACCATAGAACAAGCTCACAAGCTCACAATACGTTGCGATGTGACACGACGCACTGTGAGCTTGTAGATCTGCTATTTTCAAAACATATTATACATTTGAAAACTTGGACCTTGGCATAATGAGTACTTTTACTTTTGGTACTTAAGTACATTTTGATGCCAATACTTTTGTACTTTTACTCAAATACATGTGTTATTCCTGACTTTTACTTGTAACAGTTGCAGTATTGGTACTTTTACTTAAGTAAAAGATTTGAGTAATTTTTCCACCACTGCTGGCTTGCCAGAGCAACCCAAACACAGCGCTGGCAACAGACAGACATTTCTGATAAGTCTGGGAAAGACAAGACGTGTTGTACAGACAGTCAGTCGTGTTCTTGTCCCATATGGACAAGTCTAAGCTCGTCTTGGTTTTGATAGGCTCTACGCACAGCAGCCATATTGGGAAGAAATCGGGCCTCTTCCTTACTTCCTTCACAGGTGTTACCCGAAGGCTCTGTTGTTCCATTCTGGTCAAACAAGAGTCAGGGTGCTGATATTGTGCATGTTGGCTCACAGGAAATACTCTGCTACATTAGTGGGTCTCAAAGTGTGGTCCAGGGACCCTCATGGGCCCTTGAGGGGGTTCCAAATGGCCCCTTACAGGTGTGTAACTGAGAGTTATGGGGGTCCATGAAATGAAAACATTTGAGAACCACTGTGCTACAATAAATGGAGCAGAGCCTTAATCAGTATAATTGGTAAGACCGATGGAGGAAGTAAGGAAGAGGCCCAATTTCTTTCCAGTATGGCTGCTGTAGAGCTTGTAGATCTGATATTTTTGAAAAATGTTGATTTCTTTTGCAAATCTTTGAATATAATAATATTTTTAAGGCAAACGTTTTACCTCAAATCTTTGCTTCTGGGGATTCTACAAATGTCCTCTAAATCCTGACAGTTCTTTGAAAGAACTTATGTTGCTATAATGTCAGTGGTTCTCAAACATTTTTAATCTCAAGGCCCCCGAAAATGATATGTATTTGGCCGTGGATCCCCATCTCAAAATATGTTGTTCCAGGGACCCCCCATAAGCACAGATCGGAGTTAAAAATGTTCGCTTTAAAACATATTCAAAGATTTGCACAAATTTTCCACGATTTAATTTAATTTTTTGCAGATCTACAAGCTCATAGCGCGGCGCTCTGAGCTTGTAGATCTGCTATTTTTTAATACCTCTCAGGTGTGAGATATACATTAAAAAAAGATATATTTTGTATAAATAAAATACAATAAAATAAAAACTTTAATCATGATTCGATTGCTCCTTCGCCCCAGACAGAGGGGGTGTAATCCCTATGTCTCGCCTCCTCCAGGGGGGGGGGGGGGGGGGGACGAAATGGGGTGGGGCTGTTACGAGACCCCTGAGCGACCCCCGGTTCAAATCTCAAAGCCTGAGTGTGTCGTCATTGTTAGAAAACATTGCTTTAGACCACAGAACACTGATTGCAGTTTTATGCTCACTTTGGATGCATTTCCTGAAACTCTTATAAACTCATTCCCAAAAGGCTAAGTGCAATCCCCAAAACAGTAAAAGCATTTCTAACCACAACTATACCACCCAAAAGAAACTAGAACAATCATGATAACCACATGCAGGCTTGTTTCACTGGAGCACAACCCCACAACTCTGGGGGGAAACAACTATACAGTCAAATTGTATTACACTCTCATTATCTCTGACAGGCTGGAGATGATGTTTTCAACCCTGTCCATCTGTCCGTTTGTCCGTTTGTCTGTAAACAGTTCATCTCAGGCACCGCTGGACCGATTGGCGTGAAACTGTGCACGCACATCCCCAGTAGGCCAAGGAAGAACCTCTGTATTATAGGCCAACCTTTTGGCCTATAATTGTTGAACCTATTAGGTAACACTATTTTCCGCCTTTTTCCACCACTGTATGTTTGTGAGTATGGTGTTGACAGTTTGCACCTGTGGGATGGAGCTCACAGCACGTGTTCTCCGTTAGCTCGTCCATTGTGTGAAGGGAAGTTAACAGCTTGTCTCAATTGCTTGGATGCATTTCCTGAAAGTCTAACCTCATCCCCCCAAGCTGTGGATGATTTCTCATCAACACTATAGCACCCGTACTCAAAGAACCTCCACAACTTGACAGTCTTTTGACACGTGGTTATCATTTAGAACACGAGTCTTCAACAGGGAGTCTGGAACGTTCCCCTAGGGGGTCCTCAGAGTTAATACAGGGCGGCTGCCACGTCTTTGTGTGATAGATTTGTTTGCTTGTTTGTTTGTTTCACATTAAAGGGATAGTTCACACCCCAAATGTCTTTTTTTCCTATCGATTAAACTCACCCCATGGAGACTTGAACTCATTGATATTTATTTGTTTTTGTCACATTCCTAAGCCAATAATTTGATGACGAGCAGTGGGTTACGGTAGGAGACTCCTTTGTAGTCTCCTTTGTATCCATGAAATCAAGTGTCCATGGGGTGAGTAATCGATATAAAATAAGTATTTTTTTGCGGTGAACAATCCCTTTAAGCACTTGAATCCTATAGCATCCCTATTCTGGGGGAAAATGATCTACAAGCTTGTGGATCGGCTATTTTCATCGAGATTTGGTAAAGAGGGAGAAAAGGGCAGATAAAGTATAGAGAGTTCAAGTTTTGGGGGTTTGAATGGTTCATTGTCTGAAAATACACATTGCCTCTTCATGTCCTAATGGCTGCACCCAACAACTGACCCAGCCCTGCATGGTAGGCAACTCCGGCCTGACACTGTCTAGTTTATTTTGTATTTTTCACACGTTGTGACCAGTGACCACGCTAGACAAGAGAAATCCCCTCCTGAAATACTTTCGGTTGGCAACATTAGCGGAAGAATAGCAAACAACTCCAAAATTGGCTTTGTTTGAAGGTACAGCTCTAAATTTAGAGAGTGTGTGTGTGTGTGTGTGTGTGTGTGTGTGTGTGTGTGTGTGTGTGTGTGTGTGTGTGTGTGTGTGTGTGTGTGTGTGTGTGTGTGTGTGTGGGTGGGTGGTACTATGCCATCCTTTTCCTCTTGTGGGAATGTGACGAACGGACGGGTGAGCGACACCTAAACCCTCTCGCATCCTCACACACACACACGCGCACACACACACACACACACACACACACACACACACACACACACACACACACACACACACACACACACACACACACACACACACACACACACACACAGACAGACAGACAGACAGACAGACAGACAGACAGACAGACAGACAGACAGACAGACAGACAGACAGACAGACAGACAGACAGACAGACAGACAGACACACACACACACACACAGTGTGCAGTGTACGATCTCACAATAAGTAACAGCGTGTTGCACTGTGAGCCTGTAGATTGGCCTCTGGCAAAGACATTTGTTGTAGAGGGGGAAAAAGGTGGAGGGGGCCTAGTACAGATCCCTGGGGAACCCCGGTCAACGAAGTACATAGGGTTTAAGTGCTTAAGTGCAAACGCAGCATTTACGCCGTGACGCCCCCAAATGTATGGCTTTCTGTACCATGTGGATTGCAAGTGTGCGTGTGCGTGTGCGTGTGTGCGTGTGCGTGTGCGTATGCGTGTGTGTGTGTGTGTGTGTGTGTGTGCCAGATACACAGGCCTCATTGTTCCCTCCTTAACTCCGTTAGGACAAATCACTCCCAGCTGGACGTATGGGGCAGACAGACATAACTAACATACCTAGAGTAGGGAGCACCACACACCCTTCCTCCGTCTCAGCCAACACCACTGTACACCAACTGCTATTTATAAAGGTGAATGGATGTGGGGCTTCCCCTGACCAGTGGCCGGGACACACAAACAAAGTGCATTTGCTTGAGTACTAGTACTTTAAGGATATTTTATCTGTGTATCCAGTGGTGGGAAAAAGTACTCACATGTTTTACTCAAGTGAAAGTATCAATAGTGCAATTACATTACATTACATTACAGTCATTTAGCAGACGCTTTTATCCAAAGCGACGTACAATAAGTGCATTCAACATAGGTAGGGAACGAAACTACTAACTCACCAAAAGTCTTAAGTGCATTTCCTGCAAAAACAAGCAACCAAGAGTATACCTAGCGCTAAGGTAAAAGTGCTATATATCAGCTACCTACTTTCTTAAACAGATGAGACAAAATAGCAAAGTCAAATGAGCACGAGCTAATACAAAATGTGTATCGACTAAACAAGATTTTTTTTTTACATTGCCAACTCTCACATGTACATAAACGTTCAGATTACAAATATAAAGTGCTTACCCCCGAGCCACGGATGTTACAAGGCGATCCGGACCGCGATAAGTACCCATATCTCCCGTATTGTTCAATAAAAAGCATTTTTTTGGTAATGTATCAGAGTGCAATACACCTCCCAACCATTAGTGTCGCATGGTTGAAAGCATCGGAGAAAATTTGGAGAAAATAGCCGGCGATCGGATTAAAATGCTTTTTATTTAACAATACGGGAGATACGGGTACTTATCGCGATCCGGATCGCCTCGGGGGTAAGCACTTTATATTTGACATCTGAACGTTTATGTACATGTGAGAGTTGGCAATGTAAAAGAAATCGAACACCACTATAAAGCAGGGACTCTCGGCACCATGACTGTCATGGTATGCAGGTATGCCAGTCATGTTTCAGGGCTGAGTTTTACTTCATCAATTCATTCCATTGGGCGGCCGTCCCAAAACTCCCCGCCCCACGCACCTTTGGAGCGGGCCACCCGCGGCCGCTCCATGGTCGCTGGATTTTGACCCGGGGTGATTGTGTTTTAGGACGACAGACCCCACATTCAACCTGTGTGCGCGCCGTGTGCTCTACTCGGCGCAGAGAAAGAGGGTTTTCGTCACACAGTGAATGAGCTACTTTTCCCACCACTGTCTTATTAATTATGACATTATTTTGCCATAAATGAGCGTGCCTAGTTTCATAGACTGTAAGTGTTGCTCTCTCTCTCTCTCTCTTCATTTATTATTATAATGACCATGAGCGGTCCGGTGTATATTATTATATTATTGTCTCCGCCAGGCCGAAAGGCATGGCGAGAGAGTATGTTTTACCCCCTGTCCGTCCGTCCGTCCGTCCGTCCGTCCGTCATTCGATCTGTCTGTGTACAGCTAATCTCCGGCACCGTTGGCGTGCTCGATGCGAAACTGTGCACACACACTCCCTGGATACCAGAGCAGAACCTCTGCCCCAATTTTTTTTCACAGGGGCTTGTTATAGCGCCACCAGGAGGCCGATTGGTGCAAAACACATTTCTTGACAGTACTCCTACATATTTTGTTTAAACAGCACGCAAATCGGTACACAGTATCTCTATAGTCATTAAACGAAACGTGTCTTTCAGATTTTTTAGATTCCTTCCTGATTGACTAAAATTGCCTTCCAAAGTTTGCAGAAGTGCTCCGTTTTGAACAAAATGCCTCAAATCATGAACACAGCATGCAATTTCCGTGAAATTTTGCACGCACATTCCCACTACGTCAAGGAGGAAATGCTACTTGAAAATTTTAAAATCAGCCTCATGGTGGCGCTATAACAGGCCGATTTGTGTTTTTTCCTATAACTGTACCGATCTGTGTAAAAATTTGTATGCACACTCTCTAGAGGCCAAGGAAAAATCTTTGCCCTGCATTTTTCACATCTGCCTTTTATAGCGCCACCAGGAGGCCGACTTATGTAAAACATTTTTTGATTGTAAGCCTTCAGATTTTATCCAAATTTCACGTAAATCGGTACACAAGATCTCTATAGTCATGTGATCAAGATGGATGTGTTAGATGTTTCATAGTCCATCCTGATTGACTAAAATTTACATCTAAAGTTTGCAGGAGTGGCCCGTTTTGAACAAAATGCCGCAAATCATGAACGCAGCGTCCGATTGCAGTGAAACTTTGCTCCCACATTCGCACTACGTTGAGGAACAAATGCCACCATTTTAACATTGCCCTATTATAGCGCCACCTTGAGGCCAATTTTTGCAACAGTTTTCTTTTTTATATTACTCCTACAAATTGTGTCCAAACATCATGCAAATCGGTACCCATTATCTCTATAGTCAAGTGGTCAAGATGGTTCCGTCTGATTTTTCATATTACATCCTGATTGCCGAATTCCGAACATTGCTGCCCCACAATAACCTACCTGACCTGGCGGAGACCTGTGCTCCGAGGAGCACTTTTTCTAGTTTATTATTATAATGACCATGTGTGAATGCGCGATGACGTCATCGTTTCTCAAAATCTCTGGATTACATGTCCACACAGATCCACTGAAACGCATGTTTAGGAAATCCTTCACTTATTTATCCGTTTACAAAAATATCCGTCTTAGCAGCCAAAGACACCGTTTGCGTGTGGCTGAAAGGCCCAAACGCACACAAAAATGTGCGTTTATAAAAAGATCCATGTACGTGTAGCCTAGCTGTAGACCCACTGGTGTAGCAGAGTGTTTCCAGTGAGTCAACATGCACAACAACAGCACCCTGACTCTGTTTGACCAGAATGGAACAGAGCCTTCATTAGTATCATTGGTAACACCTGTGAATTTCTTCACAATATGGCTGCTGTGAATAGAGCCTATTGTGTACAGACTTCTTGTAAATTAAGTAATGCAGATGTTTAACGATGAAGATCTATAAGGGTCCATTTGGTTTCATTTTACACTCTCAAGAGTTAAAGATCTATAAGGGTCCATTTGGTTACCAACTCTTCATCATCATTTAGCTGGGGGCCACCTGGAAGCTCCTCAAGGACCACTGGTGGTCCCCGGACCACCGGTTGATAAGCACAGCTGTAGAGTATATTACTGGAGAGACCAGGTGGTTTTAGGGGTCAATGCACAGACACAAGCTTGTAACAGTGCTGGACTCTACCTCTAAGTTCACTGGGAACTCTAAAACTCTCATGATGTAACCCAACCTCTTGGAATGAAGGCTGCACGCGCACACACACACACACACACACACACACACACACACACACACACACACACACACACAGAGCGCACACACACAGAGCGCACACACACAGAGCACACACAGAGCACACACAGAGCACGCGACAAACTGCTGACTGGGTTATATTATGTTTGGTGGAATTCATTAGAATTAAGATACGGCTTGCCCCAGAACACCTGCAGACTGGAACGGAGAAACCGAGTGTGCGCGCGTGCGTGTGTGTGTGTGTGTGTGTGTGTGTGTGCGTGCGTGTGTGCGCGCGTGTTCTTCTTAAACAGTGGGGGTATTGTGTGAGTTTTTGTACGAGCATGCGGCGGCTGAAATTAGAGCTCTTTTCCCTAACTCTTAAGAAATGCTGCAGTAACTGTCTGTCTAATAATAATAATAATAATAATCTACATTTCATACTGTGATTTTCTAAATATAAATTGCTGAATGGGTAGAGCGGCTTCCTAGGAAAAAGAAGGTCCCAGGTTTGATTCCCGGCTCCCCTGAGCAAAGACACTGAACCCCTAAAACAGAAGAACCTTTCCCCACGTGGGATCAAATGACTCTAAATTGTCATGAATTAATAATAAATTGGGCACAAAACAAAATAGCCGAAATCAACAAAGAGAAAAAATATGCAATTCCAATGATGACCTCTTCCGTCTTCTGGGTCTTACAAAGGAACGGCTGCAGTGGTTTCCTTTGATCAAGGAAGACAAGTCTCTCTTGACAGAAAAGCGCTGGTCACTGGGGGTGTTTGGAAGACAAAGCATACCAAAGTGTTGCTTCATCGTGTTTGGAGCAGCGGTGGTGTCCACTTTGTAGTGACAGGACGTCTTGTCACTGACATCTCTGTGACCCGGCCGTGGCAAGACTACACACAGAAGAAGTACTCAGATTTTGGAAGAAGTACTCAGATTTTGGACTTAAAGGACCGCTTCACCCCATTCTCAACCCTTATCTTCAATACAATCGGTCCTCACTAATGTTCATTATGAGGAGAACTTTTAACCTAAAGTCCACAAGGGTGTAATCTATGCATTGAGGTTCCCAGACGTGGGAACCAAAAGCCACTTTTTTCACGGTTCACATTTTGGCCTCCATGTGATGATGGCTCTGATCATTGGGATACTAGGGATGATTAAAGGGGCAGTTCACCCATTTTCAACCTTATCTTCATATAATTGGTCCTCACCAGTGGTGGAAAAAGCACTCCATTTATTTTTTACCTAAGTCAAAGTATCAATACTGCAATGCAGAAATACTCTGTTACAAGTATAAGTCCTGTATTCAGAATGTTCTGCAAAAGTGTTGGCATCAAAATGCACTTAAAGTACCAAACGTAAAAGTACTCATTATGCAGAAATCTTCCATTTCATGTTTTCAAAATGTATAAAATCATTTGAAAATAGTCGATCTACAATCTACAAGCTGTGAGCTTGTAGATCGTCTATTTTCAAGTAGCCAAAGTCTATAGGGCTGAAGTGGTATGTTTTGTAATAATAATGTTGTATATTGGCCCTTATTTGCTTGTTTTATGAACGGTATGCAAGTCAAAAATCAGATAAAAATGATAGAAGTTATTTTACTACAGTCAGGAGTAGCCATGTGCTGTAGACAGACACAGTCTAACTGTCTGCACTTCTGGGCTATTCAAGCACATGATGTTAATGTTGACCTGTTGTTCAAGAGGAAGTCTGCAGGTGTGAATGGTGATTTGCATCTCTTTTGTTAACCTGAGAGACAACAGGCCTTTGTCTTCTCTTCCTGGACAGGGGGGGGGGGGTGTTATTGGTTGGTGAGTGTATAATTCAACTGTATTCTTTCAGCTTCTATTGTATTAGGGTGGACGCTTGTTATGATCCCTTTCTAGGTAAAGGAGACATTCGTTCATACCAAAATATTTATGGTTGGCTGATTAATATTTTATCCCAGAGTTTAAGGTTAACAGAGAGGCCTGCACACTGATTGGAAGGGGAATGCATTTTGATGCGACGTGAGCATTTGATGTATTTTCTCGGAATAAGATTTTCCAGGTGTTTTTATATTTTAAGCTTGTTATATTTTTAAATAGTCCGAGTCTTTGCCTTCTGTAGTCAGTCGAAAGTCATGTGACCCATGACATACGCAACAGATGTAAGCCGATATTGGTTCTAAATACTGATATTCTTGCATGATTTGTGAAACAGTTTGTCTATTTTTATTTTGAAATTGAATGTAAATCACCTTATGACTACTGTGTAATTTCGATGCCTGTATCTAAGTTGTTCTGTTTGATGTGGTGTTTGATGTTTAATCTTATACTGAATGTCTTTTTGTTAAACTTCCAGCCGGTGGTCGTGGGGGTCGTAAGTGGGAGTTGATGATGTTTTTATGGAATAATGTTATTATTTGATGTTTTTTCTTGCAAACTGTTTTAATTAATATACGTGGTTGCGAAAGATGGCCTGTTGTTCAAGAGGAAGCCTGCTGCCAGGTGTGAATGGTGATTTGCATCTCTTTTGTTAACCGGAGAGACAACAGGCCTGGCCTTTGTCTTCTCTTCCTGGACATACCTCGACAGCAGGATGACACTGATCAAAGCAGTTGATCAACTGGTGGGGTATTCTCATTGACCCCCACCCACATGAACCGTCTGTATTGTAATGTGAACCTAGAGTATAAGAGTGACTGTAAATGACTTGTGAGTGAGTACTGACCACGCCGTGAGGCTGGGGGTGGACAGGGGCTCTGCCCCTGGAATCTTTGCCTTTGTGTTTGTTGTTGCTGAATAAACCACT
>NC_139945.1:57638919-57726419 GCF_963454915.1 Gymnoscopelus microlampas
CTCTGTTACTAAACAAACACTATAGCAATGATTACTATCAGAATATAGAGCTTTAACCTTTTAACAAAAAAGGTTTTGTTTTAACCACTACATTTCAAAGGCAAAAAAATGTACTTTTTACTTTACTACAATTATTTCACAACTTTAGCTACAAGTTACTTGGTAGATTTTGATTCTTAATGCAAAACATCCGTTAACCACTTAAGCCCTATTTTATAGTTCTGATCGAAATCAGCCAATCTGACAAGCATGAGCTTGTAGATTGTCTAGAGGCCACTGACGGTGGATATCTGGCCATCTAAATGGAATAACAGACGTACTACAGCGCTGTAATGATATTTGTGTGTGGGAGTCAAACACTGTATACTGCATGTCTTCACAGGGAATTTGAACCTAAAACCCATCTTGGAAAGCAACTAGCAGAGTTACCTAACCACTACACCGGATGGATACTGCTTAATCACAAGACGCGCGCACACACACACACACACACACACACACACACACACACACACACACACACACACACACACACACACACACACACACACACACACACACACACACACACACACACACACACACACAGAGCAAGACCTTATGAAGGGTAAATTCCACTGAAGAGGACACTGTGTGTGTGTGTGTGTGTGTGTGTGTGTGTGTGTGTGTGTGTGTGTGTGTGTGTGTGTGTGTGTGTGTGTGTGTGTGTGTGTGTGTGTGTGTGCATGTGTGCGTGCGTGCGTGCGTGCGTGTGCTAGCTTTGTCCATCAACAGGCAGGTTGAACATTAATTCTCTTTCATTCATTAAATTGCAACAGTGCAGCGTCTATAATACACACTTTAAGACACTCTTCGGGCCAAACACAAGAGGACTTGTGTCAACCTGTTCACTAACACAATGTTTAGACAGCGGTACTTGAGTCAAAGTATAGACACAGGTCAAATATTACTCCACTACAAGGGAAATTAGCTCTGTCAAATGTGTACTTGAGTTAAAGTACTGGAGTATTTGCTTTTGAGAATTAAAAGCAATTAAAAGCATATTCAAAATTATATGCTTTTAAAGTATGAAAAAGTACAAATTACAATGTACATTTTCTTTTTAATATCAATACATTGCTGTATTGTTTTCACAATGCATTTACAGAATATAAAGACTCATAGAAATATCATTGAATCAGCAAAAAAAGGATAGTTGTTTATCTTTGTTTTACCCATCAGATTCTATGACCGACCCTTACTGCAGTGAAGGTACACAGGTCACACAATCTCACAGGTAACCAAATGTGGTGTAACACAGCAAGAGGCGGCCAATTTCATTTTAGAAAAGAAAAAAATGTAATCAACAGCTGACTTCAAAGCTAAGCTTATGCCTAAAAGTAACAAGTAATGACAACCTTAAATGCAGTGGAGACAAGAATAGTACATTTGTCTTTGAAATGTAGTGGAAGACATTTCCTTTGTTACTGTCTACTACTGCTGAAAGAACGTTTAAGACAGTGGTTCTCAGATTTTTTCATGTCAAGGACCCCCCGAGTTAATATGAAATTGGCCGCAGACCCCCATCTGAAAATATTTTGTGCCAGCAGGGACCCCCATTCAAGATTTGTGTTGTTAAAATGTTCAATGCGACACGTTGTGAGCTTGTAATGTAGATCGCCTATTTTCAAATAGCTGATTGCGAACGCGGGGCCTACTATGAAACTCTGCTCGGCTTGTGTCTCTGTCTGTCTGTGTGTGTGCAGTATGTGTGCACTGCCTGCACTGCCTGTGTGCAACCGACAGAGTGCGCCAGAGTGCAGCTACAGTCAAAACACACACACACACACACACACACACACACACACACAGTCCGTAAATACACAATATTTTCGAGCTGCGTTCGCTTCCAGCGTTCGCGCGTCTTATGTGTACGTAGAGATTAAAGTGACTGTGATGCTATAGTAACTCATTTAGCTGGGGAGACCCTCAAGGACCCCTGGGGGTCCCTGGACCACACTTTGAGAACCACTGGTTTAGGACAAACCACAGAGGACTCATTTCAACTGGGATTGGGTTTTGTTCAATGTTTACAGGAGAAGAGATGAGATACTGCTTGTAAAACGATAGGCTTCATCATTCTAAATTCTATTGCATACGATCGATACCGATCAGAGATTAACTTTGGGTATCAAATGATTTTACCCAGTGAAAGCCTTTAGTGTTAATTTAACATCAAAGAGAATACAAGTGAAACCAAATGGACCCTTATTTATTCTCATCTGTTTGGAGCTATCACTATGTCACTGCAAAATGTTTACAAATGGTTCAAAAAGTTCAGTTATGGTACATTTCATCTGTCGGCCTGTCTGTCTGTGTGTATGTCTGTCTGCCTGCCTGTCTATCTGTCTATGGGACCGTTTCCACAGAAAGTGTTTCATGAGCTGCCAGCGAGTTTTTTTTGTTGTTGTTTGTTGTTGCTGCTTTTCTGCCTTTATTTGATAGCGTACAGTGGAGATGGACAGGAAACAGGGAGAGAGCGACGGGGAGAGACACGCAGCAAAGATCGTCAGGAGCGGGACTTGAACTCGCGATGCGCGTCCAAGGCTACATTAGAGCCAAAGTGCCCGGACCGGGTAGGCCAGCGGTCCGGGCAGCCATATTATCACTTCCTTCACAGATGTTACCAATGATGCTAATGAAGGCTGTTCCATTTAGTGTAGCACAGTGGTTTCCACGACCCCCATAACTCTCAGAGTTACACACCCGTAAGGGGCCATTTGGAAGCCCATGAGGGTCCCTGGACCCCAACTGTAGACCCACTGGTGTAACAGAGTGTTTCCAGTGGGCCAACATGCACAATATCAGCACCCTGACTCTGTTTGACCAGAATGGAACAGAGCTTCATTAGTATCATTGGTAACACCTGTGAATGTCTTCACAATGTGGCTGCTGTGCATAGAGCCTATGACTTTCTGCAATGTATTTCTAGTGGTAAAAACGCACAGCAGTGCTCTTTGCCCTCTCAGTGCCCAGCAGTTTTTTGGGCAGAGCGCCATTTTTATTTTTGCCTGGGCGCTTCGAGCAGAAAATATTTCAACTTTAGGAGAGAAGCGCCTGCTCATCTCAGAGGTAAATATTGTACTTTTACTCCACTACAATTATTTGAAAACTTTAGTTACTAGTTACTTTGTAGATTTTGATTATTACAAAAACACATCAGACGTATATACTTCGGCCATTTGAAAATAGCCGATCTACAAGCTCACAACGCGTCGTACTTAAGTAAAATATCGGAGTACTTTTTTCACCACTGGACTCGACTGTGTCTGACAACCCGTTCATGTTTGCTGTTGTTTCAGCTATAACCCTATTTGTCATAATAACACAGACACCATGTTCGAGCACAGCAAATGGTTGATAGGTTTGAACTTTGCAGGCATCAATGAACGCTCCGTGCGAGAGAGCTGTGGACATGATATCCAAAAGCACTCCTCCGCTCATAAAACACTTTTGTGTGGACACGCGGCCAAATGTAACTATCGTACTCATCTCTTCTCCCTTTCCTTAACTCTCTCCTTTCTCTCCATTCATGTGCCTCTCCTTATCTCCTTGCCATTGTGTGTGCACCGTGTGCCTGTGTGTGTGTGTGTGTGTGTGTGTGTGTGTGTGTGTGTGTGTGTGTGTGTGTGTGTGTGTGTGTGTGTGTGTGTGTGTGTGTTGAGCTTGTGTGCGCATGGCCAAAACAAGGCTGTTTACACGTTAAGCATGGTTTTTGGTTGTGTGGTATTTCAACAAACCATTTGTCCTGTACTTCACCCGTCATGTGTTCATGTGTTCCGCCAGCTGTCTCTGACCAGAACAAAGCCCTTTATCAGCTTCAGAACATCATTGAGAATTATGGGGTGTCAAAACAAGCATGTTGTGCCTAGCCCCTAAATATAGCCGATCTACAAGCTCAAAGCACGTCGCGGTGAGCTTTTAGGTCTACTATTCTTGCAATTGTGTTTTTCCTTCTGAAAGCAATCAGCTATAAGTTGCTTGATCTAGCAGATCTACAAGTTATATTAGTATATATATATATATATATATATATATATATATATATATATATATATATATATATATATATATATATATATATATATATATATTTTTTTTTTTTTTTTTTTTTTTAAACGACATTTTTTACGCAAATCGTTGCTTCTGAGGGTCCCTGGAACAACATATTTTGATGGGGATTGGCGGCCAAAAACATATAATTTTTGGGGTCCTTGACAAGAAAAAGTTGCGCACCACTAATATAGCAACAATAGTTTTTCTGAAAAATGAAGACATTTGAGAGTTACAAATGTTCGCTTCAAAAATATATATATTCAAAGATTTGCACAATTCCTTAGCAAAAAATAGCAGATCTACAAGCTCATAGCACGGCACCGAGTGCCGCGCTATGAGCTTGTAGATCTGCTATTTTTGAATAGCTAAGGAAATCTCAAATGACACAGATGCGTAACCGGATTGAATGGGTAACGTGGCCATAACTCGGTCACTATTGCTCTGATCGGCGCAATATTGGACTGGATTTGAAGGCCGCGTATCAACGGCCTGGGAATCTTGTCTATGTATATTTTGTCTATGTATATTTCTATGTATATTTCCACCACCAAATGATTATGTAATTATGTTAGTAGTTATGGCATGGACCACTAGTGGTCCGTGGACATGCTTGAGCGTGAGAGAGTGTGTCATGGATCGGTAGAACACAGGTATGTAAGCATTATGATGGAGGTCAGATTACAGTAAAGGCATGGTCCTGCTGGCCTGGCTGTTGTGTAATCACACACACACACACACACACACACACACACACACACACATACACACACACACACACACACACACACACACACACACACACACACACACACACACACACACACACACACACACAGAAAGAGCTGTTGCTACCCCCATCAACCTTATCTCCACACACACACACACACACACACACACACACACACACACACACACACACACACACACACACACACACACACACACACACACACACACACACACACACACACACACGTAAACTGATCTATTCCTACCTGTGCTGATGTGTCTGTTTAGCATCTACAAACATAGCACGCCCATCTCTCTCTCTTGTGTGTGTGTGTGTGTGTGTGTGTGTGTGTGTGTGTGTGTGTGTGTGTGTGTGTGTGTGTGTGTGTGTGTGTGTGTGTGTGTGTGTGTGTGTGTGTGTATTTCTCTCTATTTTATTGTGTGTGGCTTTGCATTCGGTTGCTTGTCATTCTCACAGCGGGTAGCTTGGTCGATAGAGCGCTCGCCTTTCAACCGCAAGGTTGTGGTTTTTATTGCGGCCACCACCAACAGTGAAAGAATAGCACAGCTTGGGTAATGTATAGCTCTTCAAATAGCTGATATATGTAGAGATTAAAGTGACTCATTTAGCTGGAACTTGAACTACAAGAAGTAAGTGAACAGTGCTGTGCTGTGTACTGCATGGTTTAAATATAATTTAAACCATTTACTGACTCAAAAACGTCTCATCTGTTGGAATAAAAACCTTCTTCAACATACAATTGTGTTAAAGGGATATTTCACTTTAAAAAAAACGTTGGGTCATTTTATCGTCTACTCAGGCCTTTGTCAGCCCCCCAGACCGTTTTTAAGTTGCTTGATTCAGTATTTAGATATTTGATGTTCATTTTGTCAGACACGCCCCCTTCCTATACAAACCCATTATGACTTCAAACTGGATTTTTAACATAGATTTTTCAAAAACACCAGTCCTTGGTTCTGGTGACTCACCCTGCCCTCCTAATACGCGAGGGGGCCGTGTTTTTTCGATTACTTTAAAAAAAAAAAAGTTTTTATTGTATTTAATTCTTTTCATTTTCCAAAAGAAATAGTAAAAATAAATGAAAAAAGTAAGTGAAAAAACATGGCCCCCTCGCGTATTAGGAGGACAGGGTGAGTCACCAGAATCAAGGACGGGTGTTTTTGATGAATCTAACATGTTAAAAATGGAGTTTGAAGTTATAATGGGTTTGTATAGGAATGGGGCGTGTGTGATTACATTAATATCAAAGATCTAAATACTGAATCAAGCAACTTAAAAACGGTCTTGGGGGTTCACAAAAGCCTGTGTAGACGATAAAGTTACCCAAAGTTTTTTTGAAAGTGAAATATCCCTTTAATATTACAAAAAAAGAAAAGCTAAATCGTAGCTCATTTGTGGCTTCTCATGACGGCCGAATGGAGTCCCTTTCCACTGGACCCGGACACATACTTAACAGGTTCTAGGTGTTTCAATACGCTACGACTGTTTCAGATAACCCATTAAGACCTGAAGCCGATTCTACAAAATAATGCCGTCTATATCAGTAGTTCTCACACTTTTTTTGTGAGAACCCCCAAAATGATATATATTTGGCTGTGAATCAAAAGTATTCAACATTTCCCAAACACTTTGAAGATTAAAAAAAAATTACAAAATAGCAGATGTACAAGCTCACAGTGCGTCTGTGCACTGTGAGCTTGTACATCTGCTTTCTTTGAAGACCACTGTTCTAAACCACTTTCCTAAATCCTAAGAGTTGTATGAAAAACCTATGTTGCTATTTATATATAGCAAAAATTGTTTTAATGGGGTAAGGTGCTCACAACCTAATTACAAAGACGATCCAATATCTCCATCCAGTTCTCCATTAAACACAGCGGTTCTCTACTCTGGAATACACACATACTTATTGCCAGCTCCTCATCTTCACTCAGTAACTTAAAACAAAGATTGAGGGCCAGCCTGACGAATCAAACATCTCCACATGCTTCTACCATAATAAAGCCCTCCATCCATCCTGTGTATGTGTATAAACACACACACACACACACACACACACACACACACACACACACACACACACACACACACACACACACACACACACACACACACACACACACACACACACACACACACACACACACACACACACACACTTCATTACAGTCGAAAAGAGTTCTAGGACTGGGAGCTGACGCTACAGGTGTGGCGCCCCCACCTCAGCAGTCCATCTCCCAGAGGGGTCTAAGCACCTCATAAAGGAAACAGACGCCCAGGTTGCTCTGCTGATACTGACAATAAGCCACTCCTAGCGACCTACTTACTTTCACACCAGACAGAAAAACTTGCACCCTACCAACCTTTCAGCTGTTTATTCTACTATATACTACTATGTCGTTGCTGTCTGGCAGAAACCAGCTAACTCTAGCTAATTTTGACGCTTTTGCATTTTTTTTCCATAAATCAGTGCTATTGAACACCCTTTACGTCTGTGTGTTGATTAAAAAAAGATTGAACCAATGAAAAGCAATAAAAAGCGCTTCTGACAAAACCAGCTAACTCCATTGGATCCTCAAACTCTCTGTTAAACCAGCTAACTCCGCCGGCGTTAGCTGGTTTTGCTGACTCCAGGCTCCACCCCCTTTTGACCTCCAACCTCATTGTGAGCTTGGAGGTCCATTCAGCTGTTCTTACACTTTTTGTTTTGTTTTGTTTTTGTCATTTCCTGAAAAATGAACATTTTGGAGTTAGCTGGTTTCTGGTGGACAGCAGAGATATACTAAATGATAAATGAGGAAAACTCAGACAACCTTCTGTCTGTCATTCTGCCTGCCTCTGCCCTCATCCATCTTTAACCAATCGATCTGAACTTGCACACACGCATGAGGAAGTCCATTTCTCACTTTTCCATAATTTAAGCTGTTTTTTAGCATTTCTGTGAACTCTCACTCACGCTGTGGGGGGAGACAGGGGGAGTGACGGGGAGTAACACCACAGCAGCACTGTGCTACACACACACACACAAGGTATAATCATTAAGTCATTATGGAGAAGGACCCCAACACAAAGCAGAGGGGTCTAATCACCTTGAAGGGGTGATAAAAAAAAAAACATTGAAGAGGTGGTAGAGAGAGGTAGAGAGAGAGAGAGAGAGAGAGAGAGAGAGAGAGAAAGAAAGAGAGAGAGAGAGAGAGAGAGAGAGAGAGAGAGAGAGAGAGAGAGAGAGAGAGAGAGAGAGAGAGAGAGAGAGAGAGAGAGACATCTCCCTAACTATTACCTGACAGTGGCTCCCTGGGCTTGACCTCCTCCACCACCTCCTCCACCACCTCCTCCTCGGGGCCCTGGGAAGAGGTGCGGTCCTGCATGGACTCCCTCTTCAGCTTGCCCCCCAGGCCCACCATCTTCATGAAGGAGAGCCGGCGGCTGGTGGAGTCTCCTCCCTCGCTCTCCCCGCCGTTCAGCTCCCCCCCGTTGGGAGTCAGGGACTCTTTGCGGGCGCTCAGGGAGTCGCGGCACTTCCCCGCAAACCTGGCAACCGGGAAGGAAAAACGCAAACGGACACGTTGTTGTCAGCGGTGGAAAGTAACCTGAGTATATTTACTCAGGTACTACTGTACTTCACCACTTAAACCCTCTAGACTTAGCAAATTGGCTCTATGCACAGCAGCCATTTTGTGAAGACATTCACAGGTGTTACCAATGATACTAATGAAGGCTCTGTTCCATTCTGGTCAAACAGAGTCAGGGTGCTGATATTGTGCATGTTGGCCCACTGGAAACACTCTGCTACACCAGTGGGTCTACAGTTGGGGTCCAGGGACCCTCATGGGCTTCCAAATTGCCCCTTACAGGTGTGTAACTCTGAGAGTGTACAAATGGAACCAAATGGACCCGTACGGGTCCATTTGGTTCAGGTGGCCAACATATTTCATGTAGTCAATGTCAGTGAATGGAGACAAAAACATTTTGTGACTATTATTGTTACTTGAAAGTATTTTGGTATGAAAATACGCATTTTAGATGTAACCTAATATAGGCCTACGCATTTGTGACAAACTTAACCGCTTGAAAATCGGTTGAAAATTCAGGGAGTTGTAATGATTTTAATTGTGGAGAGACTATGCTTCAATAGACATAAATGCATTAGAAGGCTCAGCTAGATTCTGACAAGTCCCGGAAAAGACGCGCTGTGATTGGCCAGTGGTCACTTTGAGTGGCAGCTTGCCTTCTCCAAAATGGTGGCCGTGATACAGGTCGCTCCAATGAACTGCAGAGGCCAATGAGGTATCTAGGTTTCTATATCACCATGTCGTCATAATCACAGATATAGAAACCTAGATACCTCATTGGCCTCTGCAGTTCATTGGAGCGACGTGCTTGGTATGGTGGCCACCATATTTCCGGGGGGAACGGGCACTGGCCAATCACAGCGTGTTGACTACTGGCCAACCACAGCGCGTCTTTTCCAGGACTTGTCAGAATCTAGTTGTCCCGCCCCCACCTGCCTCTGATTGGCCTACTGAACGCCCCCTTCTGTGACGCACACAGAAGTTTCCAGCTTGCCCCCCAGAAGCGGAAGTGTGTCCGAGATGCACACGCTTCAGAGCCAGAGGAGGCGTCTACCTTTATATGTCTATGGTCATAATCCTCACCTCAACAGGCTGCCCTCGGAGCTCCGCCTCCCTCTCTTCTTCTTCTCCGCTGGCGAGGGCGTTCCCTGCAGCGACCCCTGTGGTGAGGGGGTGGTACCGCTGGTCTTGCTGCTCCCCCGCCCAGAGATCCTCAGGTTCTTGCCCAGCTTGCCCAGGCTCTTCAGCGGAGAGCTGAACTTAAACGAGCCTTTTCCTGATCCTCCTCCTCCTCCTCCACCTGTGGGTGATGGCACCATCGTCACATATTAGTTGACAATTAATTGTCATACAAATAATAGGCTCTATTCACAGCAGCCATTTTATGAAGACATTCACAGGTGTTACCAATGATACTAATGAAGGCTCTGTTCCATTCTGGTCAAACAGAGTCAGGGTGCTGATGTTGTGCATGTTGGCTCACTGGAAACACTCTGCTACACCAGTGGGTCTACAGTTGGGGTCCAGGGACCCTCATGGGCTTCCAAATGGCCCCTTACAGATGTGTAACTCTGAGAGTGTACAAATGGAACCAAATGGACCCGTAAGGGTCCATTTGGTTCCATTTGTACACTCTCAGAGTTATGGGGGCCGTGGAAACCACTGTGCTACACTAAATGGAACAGAGCCTTCATTAGTATCAGGAAGTGATAATATGGCTGCTGTGCATAGAGCCTATTGCAATTAGGGGACAAGTCCACAGAAAGAAAGAAAAAGACAATCTAAAATTTCACAAAGCGTCGCGGTAGATCTGCTATTTTCACTAGCTTGGGTCCCAGGGAGACGTCACATTTCTCTTTTGGGTCTCGAGCTAAAAACGTTTGGGAACCAGTGGATTTACATGAATGGATATGAATGGGGGGAAAACATTTTCCTGACAATAATGCAAAATAATTGTGATTGTCTCAAATAATATCGATCAGGCATTAATGTAATAACTGTGAGAGCCCTACTGTACCTCATCTCTTCCCCTCATCGGCCTCATTCTCATCCTCCATATAATTTCTAAAGACGGGGTGCCGTGATTTTCAGTGATTCCCCCCCCCCCCCCCAAAACATAATCATCAGGTATTATGGTTATACCAGGAGGAAGATTTTTTTCAAAAAAGTGTACAGAAAGTGTTACAATTATGTTTTTATGTGGACACGCCTCCAGTTCATTAAGTATACCTGGTTCTCACCTTAGCACCTCCTCCACCACCTTAGCACCACCCACCTGTCCTAGTCCCTCCTCCTCCTCATGCCCACACCTGTTGTGTTATGATAATGAGGGGGAGGGTATGTTTTTACTATGTCACTAAAGCGCTGTTTTTCTATTGGCACGTTTGACCCTCAACGTTTCAGCCTCCAGGTAGAAACTCAAAATAGTCAGAGAAGACATAAAACACCATAAAAACACCACCAGGGGGCTTAATGAAGTTCTATCAACCTCATAGACACATGAAAAACAGAAAAAGTGCAAAACCATGGCACCACCTCTTTAAACATTTTATATTTTTTTAAATGGAAATAGCCGATCTACAAGGTCACAACGCGTCTCGGTGCGACGTGTCGTGATCTGCTATTTCCGCAATTTTTCAAGAGATGAATTCATACAGACGAATGGAAATGATTCGGAGGATTATGCAAGAATAATTCTGATTATCTCAAATAATTGCGTCCAGGCAATAATTATGACAATGCAATTATTCTGTAAACAAAATGTTACATATGATAATACAATATTACTTTGTAATTCTGGTCTATCTGCTCTTCAGGACATTTAGATCCATGGGTCTCGGCACTTGGTGCCGCGCTATGAGCTTGTAGATCTGCTATTTTTGAATAGCCAAAGTATAAAATAATGGTTATAGCTCAATTCTAAAATGACACAGACGCTCTCCTAGTCTTAATAGGCTCTATTTACAGCAGCTATGTTATGAAGACATTCACAGGTGTTACCAATGATACTAATGAAGCCTCTGTTCGATTCTGGACAAACAGAGTCAGGGTGCTGATATTGTGGATGTTGGCCCACTGGAAACACTCTGTTACACCAGTGGGTCTACAGTTGGGATCCAGGGACCCTCATAGGCTTCCAAATGGCCCCTTACAGGTGTGTAACTCTGGTCCATTTGGTTCCATTTGTACACTCTCAGAGTTATGGGGGTCGTGGAAACCACTGTGCTACACTAAATGGAACAGAGCCTTCATTAGTATCATTGGTAACACCTGTGAAAGAAGTGATAATATGGCTGCTGTGCATAGAGCCTATCGGTCAATTATTAATTACTGGACAAAGCAATGCTTATGCTTATACCTCTCTTCCCCTCATTGGCCTCGTTTTCATCCTCCTCGTCTTCGAAGGGGTTCCTGTCGGTCGGAGCCCCTCCGTCCAGGAGGGAGCCCCCCGGGGACCACTGGCTGCCGCTGCCCAGGCTGAGGCCGTCGTGGTCAGGATGGTGGTCCGGGGAGTGGTTGTTGAAGGGGTTGTGGTGGTGGTGGGGGTGGTGGGACGGGGTGAAGTTCAGACTCATCCTGCGGAGGATCAGAGCGTTCTCTAGCGTGGGGCCGCCTCCCTTCAGACGCGCCGGGAGGTTCTTGAAGATGGGCATGATGGGAAGGGGAGGGGGGAGGCTGCTGTTTTTTTTTTTTGAGGGAGGGAGATGGAGAGAGAGAGAAAGAGAGATGAGGAAACACAATACAAATATCAGTGGTGTAAAGTAACGAAGTGCATGTACTCAAGTACTGTACTTAAAGGGATAGTTCACCCAAAAATGGACTTATTGTCTATAAATTCCACGCCCCATGAAGCCTTGAATTCATGGATATTTTTTGTTTTTGTGGCAGTCCTATATCTATTTATCTATCTGCAAAGTAAAGTTTCCAAATAATTGTAGTGGAGTAAAAGTACACTATTTACCTCTGAGTACAAGTAAAACGTATAGACAATTGGAAATGCTCCATTAAAGTAAAAGCACCTCAAAATTGTACTTGATTAGTACTTGAGTAAATGTCCTTAGTTACTGTACTTTACACCACTGTGTATGACAAGTGGTTTGAAATGCTTTGTCAGAAGATCTGACAAATCTGTCATATATGGAACAGTCAGGGCAATAGACCATATTCACACGGCGGCCATGTTTCTATGAAGTCAATGAAAGTAGCCACCCCGGGTGGCGGCACTTTCAATGTTAAATTCCAATATGGCCGCCGTGTGAATATGGTCTATAGGCTCTATTCACAGCAGCCATATTATGAAGACATTCACAGGTGTTACCAATGATACTAATGAAGGCTCTGTTCCATTTAGTCTAGCATAGTGGTTTCCACGACCCCCATAACTCTGAGAGTGTACAAATGGAACCAAATGGACCCTTATGGTCCATTTGGTTCCATTTGTACACTCTCAGAGTTACACACCTGTAAGGGGCCATTTGGAAGCCCATGAGGGTCCCTGGACCCCAACTGTAGACCGGGAGGCATGCGTTAATCCGACAGACCTTTTCTCCGACTATGTGGCATCCGCGTGCGGTTAGGGTTAGGGTGCGGGTTTGGTTCGGGTTTACTGTTTAATGTCGGAGCACTGCGCTGTCGGAGGAATGCGCTGTCGGACTAACGTATTGCACCCCTGTAGACCCACTGGTGTAACAGAGTGTTTCCAGTGAGCCAACATGCACAATATCAGCACCCTGACTCTGTTTGACCAGAATGGAACAGAGCCTTCATTAGTATCATTGTTAACACCTGTGAATGTCTTCATAATATGGCTGCTGTGACTAGAGCCTATGAGGCGATACTCAAGTCAGTACGGCAAACATTCTTTGTGGCCTTGTGGTTATAGAGTGTCCGCCTTGAGATTGGGAGGTCGGGGTTCAATCCTGGGTCATACCAAAGACTATAACAAATCTTGTACATCACGTCCAGGCCCAGGGTGTTGTACTTGTTCATCAAGCTGCCTCAATTACTTTTATTTTTCATCGTTTTTGGGGAAAATGAAAAAGAAACAAATACAAAAAGATAATGAATAAAATAAAATAAATGAAAAAAGTAATCGAAAAAACACGACCCTTCCCTCACTCATTAGAAGGAGAATATCAGTCACCATATAAGAAGGGTGTTTTCGATGAATCTAACATGGTTAAAATGGAGGTTGAAGTTACAATGGGTTTGTATTAGGGGTGGGACGATATGGGGATACGATATCTGTGGCGATATTAGGCCCTCGATAACAATAATGTCACGATATTCGATATGTTGCGATATCACGATATATTTCATGATATTTCACCATCGATATATCACGATAGTCCTTGTATTCAATTCATAAACACATAAAATGGCACCAAACAGTTCAAAATCATCATCACACAAATACAGAGTCGGAAAAAAACTCACTTATAGGGGGCACCGCCCCCTATAAGTGAGTTTTGGACACTGACCAATCCTGCACCGTGATTGGCCAATAGTCTACAACGCAGTCTACACCCCTAACCCTTCCACAGTCAATGCAAATCTATACTTTTGCAAAGTCAGCCAATCACATTACAGCTAGTGTCATCACCACTAGCTATAATGTGATTGGCTGACTTTGCAAATTCATGACTGTGATTGGCTAGCGAAACACATGACACATGTGCAGCCCTATGAATAGCAGTATGGACTAAAAAAAAAGTCATTTATCCTTTTTTTTAAGTGAGTCATGTTGTGATGACCACACACCGCCCACTTCACACTGGGTGTGATTTTTGGGGCGGTGTAGCCGCCCCCTATAAGTGAGTTTTGGACACCCACCAAAAAATGTGTGTACCCCCTAACCCTTCCATTGTTAATGCAAATCGATACTTTTTTCATATCAGCCAATCACATTACAGCTAGTGTCATCACCACTAACTGTAATGTGATTGGCTGACTTTGCAAATTCAGGACTGTGATTGGCTAGCGAAACACATGACACATGTGCAGCCCTATGAATAGCAGTATGGACTTTAAAAAAAGTCATTTATCCTTTTTTTAAAGTGAGTCATGTTGTGATGACCACACACCGCCCACTTCACACTGGGTGTGATTTTTTTTACATATCGATATTTTTCGGCAGTATATCGATTATTTATCACGGGAGGAAGTATCGTGATATATCGCGATATCGATATATTGTCCCACCCCTAGTTTGTATAGGAAGGGGGCGTGTCTGATAAAATTAGTATCGAATCAGCTAAATATTGAAACAAGCAACTTAAAAAACGTCTGCTGTCCTCACAAAAGCCAGAGTAGACGTTGAAATGACCCCAAACATGTTTGAAAGTGAAATATCCCTTAATAAATCGACCAAGCCCGATTTATACTTTGTTGCATGCCGGTATTGCGCACCACATAACAGATCTACAAGATCGAAATGGTGTGCAACCAGGGGCGTCACGGCCATTCACTGTGCGTACGATGCGACACCCTCACTCTCACAGATCCGTGATTTCATACCCCCCACTTTTTGAAAAGAAAAAAAAATATATATATATTTTTTTTGATAATAAATCGGTAAAATCAGGCAAAAATAAGAATTAAATAACCTAACCCTAAAACCGAAATAAAGTAACAAAAACACGAAAAAAAACTAACAAAATCCACCCAAAAATGTTTTGAAAATACAGAATTTGTTTACATTTGACAGTTACAAATGTTTTTCACGCTTTTTCAAAAATAGTAGATCTACAAGCTGAGTGCCGAGTGCCGCACTATGAACTTGTATATCTGCTATTTTTGAATAGCCAAAGTGCAAAGTAAGGGGTATAGTCCACCAAAAGCCCATCCCCCCCACCTTCTGAGAGCCCGATGACATCCCTGTGTGCAACAAAGTATGAATCAAACCTAACATGTTTCCATGTTATGGCTAATGCTAATGGAAATGATAATGGCATGTGTGGTTGCATATTGATTGATGTGTGGTGGATGGGTATTGTATTGTTTGGTACAGATCTGATAACATTTACAACTGAATCTGCTATCATCTTGCTGTGACCTGTTTCATAACTGTTGGCATGACATTAGACAAGACTGCATTATGTTATCTATGGTACAATAGTGAGTCCCTCATATGTGTTGATCGGTTGAGAGACATTTTAAGGAGTGTATAAGTATCTCCTGATATCGCTGCCAATGTATATCCACCTTGTTTGCATTATCCTGTAACCTAGCAACGGATGCCAGTCACTTTGTTAATCGCAAAGTGCTGTTCATTTTATTTGCTTCCTCATCATAAATGTTTCTAATGAAACAGGTGCCAATGGCCACAGCAAACCAGTGCAATATGTCACAGACTCACAGTATATAGCATTGCTTAGTTAGAGCTACAATCCATATGTTTTGTGTCCATTGCAGCGGTAGAGGGAGGAGATTGTAATGATGTCCGAACTACAATAAAGATGGCAGGTTTGAAATGACCAAGGTTGGAAATGATCCTGAGTGAATATTTAATCAAATTGAATATCTTCTATTGTACACGATATAAAATGTATGTGGATCCCATTCCCATCAGAAATGACCCCAGCATGCAGGTCAATAACAGCTGTGTTCCTGTAAATCAAGGCGCTACCGTGTAGCGATCGTCCCGCCGTTATAAAACCACTGATACTAGCATGTTCACACTGTCATAAAGCAGTCTACATCGAGTTAATGATTGAAGGAGTTAAGGGCCCACATCCCATCATAAAACATGAACACATATTAACGCACACACACACACACACACACACACACACACACACACACACACACACACACACACACACACACACACACACACACACACAGCAAGCCGGAACCAGGATATCACACAGTTTGTCCACATCTGTCTGATAAAAAATAATAAATTTCGTCTTTATTTTTTCAAGGAAGGCCATTGAGAGGGAGCACTAGCCATTAGGCTGCCGTGTTAAAGTGGCAATATGTAATTTTTTTTTTTTTTATGAATACAAATTTGGTCCAATCTGTATGGTAGAGTAGGTTAATACAATATAACTTGTAAATATAATTGGGGTGGTTGTATTTTGTCTCCCTGCTCTTCTACTGAGACATTTAGATCAGGGGTGTCGAACTCATTTTGGGGTCCGGGCCACATTGGTCAAATGGTGACTTGATGTGGGCAGAAACCAGTTGCGGACGAGCATGTGCGCTCACACGCATTCAGTTATACAGCATTGTTTTTCAGTCTGTTGTCTCAGTCACTGCTACTAACTACAGTATCACCTTTAAAAACATGTTATTATGAAGAAGAATAGCTACTTTAATTATTGACATTAAAAACAAAATGTAATTTGTAAGGAGCATTCAATCCAGAAACGCATGTGTCTTTTTATATATATATATATATATATATATATATATATATATATATATATATATATATATAGAACCACATATTATAGCAGGATTTAGAAGACATTTGTGAAGACTTGCACAAATGTCCATGATTTTTCAAAAATAGCAGATCTACAAGCTCATAGTGTGGCACTCAGTGCTGCACTATGAGCTTGTATATCTGCTATTTTTGAATAGCTAAATGAATCTTAAAATGACAGATGCTTTCCCAGATTGAATGTTAAATAGCTCTGAGTTCAAGAGAGAGAGATGAGACACACACACACAGACAGACAGACAGACAGACAGACAGACAGACAGACAGACAGACAGACAGACAGACAGAGAGACAGAGAGACAGAGAGAGAGAGAGAACATGTCCGTGCTAGGCTGACTTCTGCGTGAGGATCAAAGAGTATAGCCATTACTACTCGACTAGCAGTTGAATAGACTGTTAACGAGCCAATCAGCCAGAACATTCCACAGCTGTGAAGAGACAATAGCGGGCCATCAGAGGTACTAGCTGCAGCGAGTGGTGGAGGGGGGAGAGCTCCTTGGACGCAATTTAAAGTGCGACTCTATGTCTGTTACATGTAGTATCAATTTACTATTTTTAAAAGTATTTTGCGGGCCGCCATGGACCTTTCCGCGGGCCGCAAAACGCCCGCGGGCCGCGAGTTTGACACCGCTGATTTAGATTGTGTCAAAGGTCATGTCTCACCTAGACACTAGCCTCGGAAACCCATGCCTTTTGTTTCAAAAGAAAAAAAGTCTGGGAGAACGGTGCAGGAACGCTGGTCTTAGGACCTTGTTATCTCCTAACCAATCAGAGTGCAGAGGGGCGTGTCGCTCTAAATTTGGTGACGTCAGCGTGCTCCGTGCACAGGCCGTGGGGGGGAGGGGAGGCGGGGGCATAGATTGGTGAAGCAATAGGAAGCGGCATTGGAATCCAGCGCCTGGGTTTGGATCCGCCCTTCTAGACCATCGATTTGGCTCGTTCTTTCAGTCTACCTAGACACAGGATCTGACACGAATTTTGACCAGATGCTCAAGATTCAATTTATTCTCTGAGCAAGCAGGCAGGCTCTATTAGGGGTAGGGTAGGGGAAAAAAAGTGCAGCTTTAAGTGGTCAGATTTATGTGTTTATTTTAATGATCAATCGATCAGCGATTGTGTTCCAACTTGGATCAATGGAACATAATAGTAACATAATAGTAACTTACTTTTTTATATTAACACATTAAAACCGGGAAAGAATTTGGGTGATTTTCGAAATGTTGCACATTGGTTAGCTATTCCAAAATAGCAGATGCTCAAAAATCATGAAAATGTGTGCACACCTTTGAATATGTGTATATATTTTTAAAGCAAACATTTTTTACTCAAATCTTTCTGGGTGTTCCTGAAACAAAATATTTTGAAATGGGGGTCCACTGTCAAATACATACAACTTTGAACACCACTGACATAGTAACATAGGTTTTTCAGAAAACTGTTGTGTAGAATCAGACTCAGGTCTTTATGGATTAATGCTACATTTTACCAAATATTTGGGGTCCCAGTTGCAATACCCTCACGGCCCACCGGTGGTCCAGAGACCGCATGTTGAGAAGCAGTGCTGTAAAGCGTCTATTGTTAGTGTTTCTGTGACAGACTCTTGAAGAAAACATGTTTTCATGTTTCCTTCTGCTGGAGTATTTATGGGCCCACTGAATCACTTCCTGCGTGTGTGTGTGTGTGTGTGTGTGTGTGTGTGTGTGTGTGTGTGTGTGTGTGTGTGTGCGTGCGTGCGTGCGTGCGTGCGTGCGTGCGTGCGTGCGTGCGTCTGCGTCTGCGTGTGCGCGTGCGCGTGCGCGTGCGCGTGCGCGTGTGTGTGCGTGTGTGTGTGTGCGTGTGCGTGTCCTTGTATCACTAATACTTGTAAGGACCACACAAGCAAAGTAGGATTGAGAAATAAATGTGAAGAAGAATATCACAAGATGGGGGTTGATTTTATGGTTTACAAAACCTAAAAGGATTAGGATTAGACATTTAGAGGTTTAATTTAGGGCTGGGTTAGGGTTAGGATTAGACATTTAGAGGTTAGGTTAGGGGTCAGGATTAGAGTTATGACTGATTTACACTTAGTTGTGTGCTGATGTCACATACCAAAAATAGCAAATACAAATTTGCCATCCTAACATTTGTTGGCCTCAAAAGTATAGTAATACAAACATGTGTGTGTGTGTGTGTGTGTGTGTGTGTGTGTGTGTGTGTGTGTGTGTGTGTGTGTGTGTGTATTTGAGCGTGTACATTCTAATGTGCTATTGAGCACAGGAATAGGTGCACACACCTTATGTGTGTGTGTGTGTGTGTGTGTGTGTGTGTGTGTGTGTGTGTGTGTGTGTGTGTGTGTGTGTGTGTGTGTGTGTGTGTGTGTGTGTGTGTGTGTGTGTGTGTAACTGTCCATGGGTCTATTTTAGGCAGCGCTACTGTTGTTCCGCTGTAAAAGGGGGTACTGTGGGGTGTGTGTGTGGATATCCTGCGGTGAAGAGAGTGTTGGCTAACATCAACAACATCCGCCCGCGGGCAGTGAGCTAGCATAGCACCCACACCCACCCACACACACACACGCACACGCACACACACGCACACGCACACACACTCACACACGCACACGCACACGCACTCACACACACACTCACGCGCACGCGCACGCACACGCGCACGCGCACACACACACACACACACACACACACACACACACACACACGCGCACACGCAGCCCTGGCCGAGTCTTACCAAACAATAACAAAATATTACCTACTATAGAACAACGGCTTGCATCGGATGCATTGTGAGCTTCTAGATAATAATTTATACATTCTAGATCACTGGGACCCATCTGTGGGTCGCGGACCAATTGTTATGGGTCGCAAGTAGGCCTACATATCTCCTTTTTTCTACATTAAAAACAACTTATAAAGGTTTTTCATCAATTAAAAACAATTCTTTTTTTTCTAACTAATTCTATATTTGTTTGTGGCAAGAAAACAATATTTTATTTAGGCCCTGGGATAGGCGGTGGGTGAGCCTGACGTTTGGGGAGGCTAATAATTAGACCAATTATACAGCGCCAGCCGCCAGGATGAAAGTGTCTGACCATGAAATAAAATAAATTGATTTAGCCTACAGTATCTATTAATCAGACCACTTGAATGTATGAATAATAGGCTATCTGTTCAAATCAGCTGCGGAATGTGCCTATAGGAAGCTATCTCTGTCTGCCCATCTGTCTGTCTCCATTCGTTTTTGCTTCGGTCTGTGTGTATTGGGAGGGAATGGAATTATTTCTATTTACATCCACAAATAGCAGCCAAATGTTCTCGTTCTCGATAGACAGACAGACGTACGTCTATCGATCTGTTCCGTTTCAGTTTTGCTGAAGACCGGGAACGCATGTGTCATTTTCAGATTTCTTTGGCTCTTCAAAAATAGCAGATATACAAGCTCATAGCGCGGCACCGAGTGCCACGCTATGAGCTTGTAGATCTGCTATTTTAAAAATAATTGTGAAACGTTTTGCTAATCTTGGAATATATATTCTTTAAAGCGAACATTTGTAAAATATTTTGTTCCAGGGACCTCCCAGAAGCAAAGAAACAAATGTTCGCTTTTAAAAGCTACAAGCTACAAGCTCATAGTAGCGTGTAGCTACTTGGTGCCGTGCTATGAGCTTGTACACCTGCACTTTTTGAATAGCCAAAGAAATAAAAAAAATGACAGAGCGTGGGTCGGATTCTGCACGTAGCGTTACCGGTCATCACTCCTCACTGTAGTCATGCAGGGAGCAGGTGATTCGGTGTAGAAAGAGCGTGCTGCGTGCAATAGGCTCTATGCACAGCAGCCATATTATCACTTCCTTCACAGGTGTTACCAATGATACTAATGAAGGCTCTGTTCCATTTAGTGTAGCACAGTGGTTTCCACGACCCCCAAAACTCTGAGAGTGTACAAATGGAACCAAATGGACCCGTAAGGGTCCATTTGGTTCCATTTGTACACTCTCAGAGTTACACACCCATAAGGGGCCATTTGGAAGCCCATGAGGGTCCCTGGACCCCAACTTTAGACCCACTGGTGTAGCAGAGTGTTTCCAGTGAGCCAACATGCACACAATACCAGCACCCTGACTCTGTTTGACCAGAATGGAACAGAGCCTTCATTAGTATCATTGGTAACACCTGTGAATGTCTTCATAATATGGCTGCTGTGAATAGAGCCTATTTACTCCATTACTCCATTACTCCATTACCCCCCCCCCCCCCCCTGGGCCCTGGGTCTTGGAATGATATTCAGACCCGAGTCAAACTGACATGCTTGGTTTCGTTAAGGAGTTTTAGAAGGATTATCACGTAAGCTCTTACCAGTTGCCGTTCCTGCTTTGACATGTAATTGTTTTAACCTTTTAAATTGTATTTAAATTTCTCTTATGTGCGTGATTTCGGCAGTTTTTAAAATGTTGTGTTGTCTTCTGTTTGCTCTTTGTGTGAATGTGTAACTGATTTGCCTCTTGCCCAGACGCAAAGAGGACACAATGTGATTCACCGTTCAACTATGGGAGGGTGTGTGATAGATTATAAATCAATAAACGACTCTCCCTCTTTGTTAACTGCCCATAAAAAATGAGATTGTTTCTGAGCCTGTAACGGTTGCTTCAAGTCTCCATCTGAGCTGTATTTCCTACACAGTCTCCCTCTCAGCTGTCCTACTGTCTGTCTCTCCTACACTGTCTCCCTCTCGGCTGTCCTACTGTCTGTCTCTCCTACACTGTCTCCCTCTCGGCTGTCCTACTGTCTGTCTCTCCTACACTGTCTCCCTCTCAGCTGTCCTACTGTCTGTCTCTCCTACACTGTCTCCCTCTCAGCTGTCCTACTGTCTGTCTCTCCTACACTGTCTCTCTCTCAGCTGTCCTACTGTCTGTCTTTCACACTGTCTGTCTCTCAGCTGTCCTACTGTCTGTCTCTCCTACACTGTCTCCCTCTCAGCTGTCCTACTGTCTGTCTCTCCTACACTGTCTCCCTCTCAGCTTTCCTACTGTCTGTCTCTCCTACACTGTCTCTCGCTCAGCTGTCCTACTGTCTGTCTCTCCTACACTGTCTTCATCTCAGCTGTCCTACTGTCTGTCTCTCCTACACTGTCTCCCTCTCAGCTGTCCTACTGTCTGTCTCTCCTGCACTGTCTCCCTCTCAGCTGTCTTACTGTCTGTCTCTCCTACACTGTCTCCCTCTCAGCTGTCCTACTGTCTGTCTCTCCTACACTGTCTCCCTCTCAGCTTTCCTACTGTCTGTCTCTCCTACACTGTCTCTTGCTCAGCTGTCCTACTGTCTGTCTCTCCTACACTGTCTTCATCTCAGCTGTCCTACTGTCTGTCTCTCCTACACTGTCTCTCTCTCAGTTGTCCTACTGTCTGTCTCTCCTACACTGTCTCCTTCTCAGCTGTCGTATTGTCTGTCTCTCCTACACTGTCTCCCTCTCGGCTGTCCTACTGTCTGTCTCTCCTACACTGTCTCTCTCTCTCAGCTTTCCTACTGTCTGTCTCTCCTACACTGTCTCCCTCTCAGCTGTCCTACTGTCTGTCTCTCCTACACTGTCTCCCTCTCAGCTGTCTTGTTGTCTCTCCTACACTGTCTCTCTCTCTCAGCTTTCCTACTGTCTGTCTCTCCTACACTGTCTCCCTCTCAGCTGTCTTGTTGTCTCTCCTACACTGTCTCTCTCTCTCAGCTTTCCTACTGTCTGTCTCTCCTACACTGTCTCCCTCTCAGCTGTCCTACTGTCTGTCCCTCCTACACTGTCTCCCTCTTAGCTGTCCTGTAAGGTGTACCTTACAGTTAATGTATGTACCTCATGAATAAAAAGGCATTATTTAATTTCATATAGCCTAGTATTGAAAGGACGATAAAAAATACATGATTTTTGTAAGAGAAATAATCAAAGTTTTCAGTAATTTGTCTGGAAAATTAGTTTGTTTAAAAGATCGTGAAAAATCGTATCATGAACCTAGTATCGTGATTCAAATTGTATTGTAAGTTGAGTGAATCGTTACATGCCTAGTTTCTATTACTGTAGCTTGGAATCCCCATCGATGATGTCACTGGTAGACAGGTTTCTGAACTGTCCACATCCCACAGATACGACAGAAATGGTGCCATTTTATAATGAGCATTAGAGGACCAATTATATAACTTATGTGTCATATCTGCCCTGTGCAACGTTTATTTAAAAAGCTTAAAAGGCACCAAATGCACTTTTTATTTCTATGCTCCAATGTTCAATGCCAAAAACACAATGAAATCGTGAATACAATAATAATTTGTATGACAATGAATTTTTCAACTAATATGATGGGGACAGCCATACTCCAAACACAACAAGTTTGTAATACAAATGTCCACAATAACAATAACGTTGGCATATGATGTGGATTTGTGGGTAATAACATCTTAACAACATTTCGACACTGTCGGGCAGAAACCTTGTATCTCCATACAGTATGTCAACTTTTTATGTTTTCTTTGTAAATGAATGAAACTTCGTCATACTACAATGTCACCCAAAAGTAGCAAAATTAGCCATTCTACAAGCTCACAACGCGTCACGATGTGAGCTTGTAGATTGGCTATTTTTGCTATTCAGGATTTTTTTGTGAAAGTGAAAGTGACAGTGGTTAAGTGTCTGATGTAAAGTAACTAAGTACATTTACTCAAGTACTGTACTTTTTTTTTACTTGAGTATTTACAATTTTCAGTACTTTTACCTCCTCCACTACATCTCAGAGGCAAATACAATTATTTCAACAAGCAAATACAATTATTTCAACAAGCTCACAACGTGCCGCGATGCGACGTGTTGTGAGCTTGTAGATCGGCTATTTTCAAATAGCCTATGTATAAAATAGGGCTAAAGTGGTTAGTGGTGTTTCATTATATCATAGTTTATATCTGAAAAGTAACTAGTAACTAAAGTTTTCAAGTAAATGTAGTGGAGTAAAAGTACAATATTTGCCTCTGAGATGTAGTGGAGTAGAAGTAAAAGTATTGGAAATTGGAAATACTCAAGTAAAGTACAAATACCTCAAAATTGTACTTAAGTACAGTACTTAAGTAAATGGACTTAGTTACTTTCCACCACTGGAAGTAAGTAACAGTTTTGTACATACGAGTTTTCCACGTGCCAGCGTGCCTGACATTCCAGTGTGTGAAGCCATTGTTGTGACTTCCTAACCGACAGAACCTCTGGACATCTGGGACAATGCAGGTAATCCATTCATCATTACTAATGTAGCCGCCGTAAAATTAATCAGACAAATGCAGCTGAATAATATTTGTATGTATACAACAACTTATACTTTATCAAGCTGCCTCACGCCACAAGAAACAGGAGATAGGCTCTTGACCTATATGGGCCACATACATGGCCTATATGGTTCCCAAGTCTACTTATTTTCGCTGGGTAAGCCATTATCTGTTTGCCCTGGATGTGGGGTGTGATTGATTGATAGACAGACAGACAGACAGACAGACAGACAGACAGACAGACAGACAGACAGACAGACAGACAGACAGACTCTGGTAAAGTAAAAATTCAAAACGGTACTTAAGTACAGTGGTGGAAAGTAACTAAGTACATTTACTTAAGTACTGTACTTAAGTAACATTTTGAGGTATTTTTACTTTACTTGAGTATTTCCAATTTCCAATACTTTTACTTCTACTCCACTACATCTCAGAGGCAAATATTGTACTTTTATTCCACTACATTTATTTGAAAACTTTAGTTACTTTTCAGATATAAATTATGATATTATGAAACATACAGTAACAACTTTAACCCTATTTTATAGGCTATTTGAAAATAGCCGATCTACAAGCTCACAACGCGTCGCAATGCGACACGTTGTGAGCTTGTAGATCTGCTATTTTCAAATATTTAGTACTTTTACTTTTGGTACTTTAAGTACATTTTGATGCCAATACTTTTGTACTTTTACTCAAGTACATTTTGAATTCTGGACTTTTACTTGTAACAGAGTATTTTTATATTGCAGTATTGGTACTTTTACTTAAGTACCACCACTGCTTAAGTACAGTACTTGAGTAAATGTACTTAGTTACTTTACACCACTGGATAGATAGATAGATAGATAAACTGTCACCACACACGCTGAACACAGCAAACAAAGTGACCCCGCGTACAACTCCAACCACACTTGGCCAACAAACACAGTGGCTTGAGAGTGTTGGTAGAATTCTTGGCCTAGAGTTCATGCTGTTGTAAACACATCAAAACAAAATGCAGGGCAGACAACAGCATTGAAGAATGAGTGCGTAATGGCCATGTTGGCAATGGTGGAATGTGCATTAACTTAAGTACTGTACTTATTAAGTAAATATTTTGAAGTACATTTACTTCGACTCCACTTCATCTCAGCGGCAAATATTGTACTTTTTACTCCACCACAATCATTTGAAAATCTGTGTTA
The DNA here is from genome assembly GCF_963454915.1 of Gymnoscopelus microlampas. NCBI lineage: Eukaryota > Metazoa > Chordata > Actinopteri > Myctophiformes > Myctophidae > Gymnoscopelus > Gymnoscopelus microlampas. The sequence continues at coordinate 57,664,251 of NC_139945.1, forward strand.
CAAGTTACTCTATAGATTAAAATGATTCATCTTTATAGATTATAGATTATAGACTTTATAGATTTAATTATTCATCTATAGAGTATCTGGAAATATCATTGGACATTACAGGGACTGAAATACATAAAAAATAAAAGCAACAGACAAATGAACAAACGGAAACACATGAAATTAGTTCCCTTCTTTTCCTGATAATTTCCAACGCACTCTCTGACATCAGTTAAAGTGAGCATGTCACACTGGTACTTAGATACAGATGTGCCATTTCAAAACTTCAAATGTCCTGCCATCGCCAAGACAGTACATTTTCAGGGGATTCCCAGGGCAATAAGAGGGACAAAGAAGGGCATTTAAAATGCTGAATTATTTTGATGATCACTGCTTTTATGATGCTAATTAATTGGAGCAACTGGTCAAGGACCTCTTCAAATCACCTTTCGCCTCATAATGAGTCTGACACCTTCTTCAACACACATTCTTTTGTTCTCATGTATATGGATGTCTGTTGAAGGGAAAAACGGGCGTGTGTAGTGACAACTTCTTTTCAGGGGTAAAACAGTGAATTTTTAAGGGCAGAACAGGGAGGAAAAAATGCATTTTCAGGGCACTTTCAGGGAAAGAACAGTAACGTGTGAAGTTTTGAAGTGGCACATCTGTATGTGACACCGAATGGTCAAACTGTGTTACCGGACCTCATGAAGTCTGCCATTTACTACTTACTGTAACTCAAGAGTTGAATCTGTGGCTCTCTATAGCCGTAAATAGAACAATTTGACTTACATTTTCCTATGTACCCTCCCTGTTCTTTTTAAATCAACTCAAGGGGATTTAGAAAGTATAATGTAATCCACCGTAAGTAGGGTTGGGATCCGGAGGAACCAGGTCCAACATTTAGGAACCGGAATCGGTTCCATCACCTTTGGAACCGTTTCAAGAACCGGGTTTTATCATACTGTCAGAGCTGGTATATACCTATGTGGACGTGCTGAAGAAAGTTGCTGCCGCGGTAAGCACAAACAAGCCGGACAGATGTATGGACACAACTGTTGCTGCTGCTATTATTGCTTTTGGTTGTGTCTCCGTCTCTGTCTCTCTCTCTCTCTGTCTCTCCTTGTCTCTGTCTCTCTCTCTTTCCTCCCCGACACAGTCGAGGCAGAAGGCTGCCCACCCTAGAGCCTGGGTCTGCCTGACGTTTCTTCCGTTTTTTCATTGCCACCGTCACAAAAATGGCCTACTAAGGGTGGGACAATGTCGGGTCTCTGCTCTATATGTACAGTAAAGTGTCTTGAGAGAACTTGTTGTGATTTGGAGAGGACTGGAGACGCTGGTGGAGGGCTGGTGGAGATTACCATAATCACAGTAATCCTTAATCATATTCCATCATATTCAAGGACCTTTGCAGACAGACTCCAGTCACTTTCAAATTATATTAGGGCACTGCAGAGGGCAGGTGTGTCTGTGTCCAGCTGACACTTGTTGACGCTCGTTAATGTTATAGGCAATTATGCTTCCGCACTGTCAAATAGGCCAACATCTAATCTAAGATTAGTGGGACTCACCAGTGAGTCACAGGACTCACTTCATTGAAAAAAAAAATCACTGTATTTTGGATATTATATTGATATAATAGCTATTTTCTCCAGCTCCCAGTGGTGCATGAACCCCCCACCTCTATTGTGTGGGGTGGGTCTATGATGGACCCACCACGCACAATAGTGGTGGTCCCCAAGTTGCTCTTAGTCAGGATGGTGGTCCCTGGGTCAAAATCAGTTGAAAACCCCTGATCTAATGTAATCCAAAGTTTTGGCTAGTCAACCAGTCAAGGGTGTTTGGAATGCATAGTTTCATGCTAACCACAAAACCATTACCAAAACTCAACCATAATCCAGCCTCTGTGACTGTTAGCATTGAAACCAACACACATCATTTGTCAAAAATGTGCTGATGCGCCTGAACCTCTTTAGAAGATGGAATGTGGGAAAGATATTAGATATTTTCATGTTATGGCTGCCATCTCTCCCTTAGGGACAGGCTGGGAAGGTCAGTCACCCGGGAGAGACTGGGAATAGACCACCAAAGTCCTGACGTCACTCGTTCATCCCCAGGTTCGTAAAGTAATTTCGCTATGGAGAATAACATTGGGTCATCATAGAATCGTCTCATATAAGAATTGTGGTCCAAAAATAAACAAGCTGTCTCGGCGATATTGTCAGGGAGGAGGTTCTGTATCGTTTATGATAGTCAGTCACTTATATTTGATACAGTCTGTTTCTGGCGAAAATGTAACTAATTCGGCGGAAGTAACATTATCGTTTTCTCACCGTCAGTTGATGCTTCATATCCATAAGAGTCAAACCGCCGGGGTCTCTTGTTTATTTTTGGAACACAGTTCTTATTTGACGCGATATTAAAGACGTCTATGGGATTCAGAATAGGGGTGGAGTCACAGGACTCACTTCATTGAAAAAAAAAATCACTGTATTTTGGATATTATATTGATATAATAGCTATTTTCTCCAGCTCCCAGTGGTGCATGAACCCCCCACCTCTATTGTGTGGGGTGGGTCTATGATGGACCCACCACGCACAATAGTGGTGGTCCCCAAGTTGCTCTTAGTCAGGATGGTGGTCCCTGGGTCAAAATCAGTTGAAAACCCCTGATCTAATGTAATCCAAAGTTTTGGCTAGTCAACCAGTCAAGGGTGTTTGGAATGCATAGTTTCATGCTAACCACAAAACCATTACCAAAACTCAACCATAATCCAGCCTCTGTGACTGTTAGCATTGAAACCAACACACATCATTTGTCAAAAATGTGCTGATGCGCCTGAACCTCTTTAGAAGATGGAATGTGGGAAAGATATTAGATATTTTCATGTTATGGCTGCCATCTCTCCCTTAGGGACAGGCTGGGAAGGTCAGTCACCCGGGAGAGACTGGGAATAGACCACCAAAGTCCTGACGTCACTCGTTCATCCCCAGGTTCGTAAAGTAATTTCGCTATGGAGAATAACATTGGGTCATCATAGAATCGTCTCATATAAGAATTGTGGTCCAAAAATAAACAAGCTGTCTCGGCGATATTGTCAGGGAGGAGGTTCTGTATCGTTTATGATAGTCAGTCACTTATATTTGATACAGTCTGTTTCTGGCGAAAATGTAACTAATTCGGCGGAAGTAACATTATCGTTTTCTCACCGTCAGTTGATGCTTCATATCCATAAGAGTCAAACCGCCGGGGTCTCTTGTTTATTTTTGGAACACAGTTCTTATTTGACGCGATATTAAAGACGTCTATGGGATTCAGAATAGGGGTGGAAAACCGCGAACCAGGTAGACAAGCCAAGGATGTGTAAATTACGTCAGAGTTCGGTGGTCTATAGAGCCTTTGCTTAGTTTGCTCCTTTACATGGAAAAAGAACAGCCCATCTACAAGCTCATAACCTGTCGCATCACAACCCGTTGTGAGCTTGTAGAGCTGCTATTTTCGAGTAGCCTAAAGTATAAAATAGCACTTAATTGGTTAGAATGTTTATAATAATAATAATCTAAATCTGCAGAGTAACTAACTAAAGCTATGACATAATTGCAGTGGAGTAAAGCAAAACATTTGTTGTGAGTTGTAGAAGCTCTTAATACTTTCAAGTGGTCAAATATTTATACGACTCACGGACACACTTAACCACTTTCAACCTAATCTCTCAAGAACAGATTCCGACCTGCGGTGGAATCTGTCGGAGCGGTTCGTCCTAACCAGTGCGCATTGTATACAAGTGGGCGTGCCTTCAGATCAGGAAGTGGGCCGCGCTTTACCCAATCAAATGTAGTGGGCGGGATTCACGTGTCCATCCACCATGATCCACCCTCCCCCCCTCGAAACTAGCCGAAACTAATTTAACAATAGCGTCCTCGGAGCGGACAAAACCACGGAAAGATATTCACAATTTAAATTACTCTTTCATCATAGAAACAAGTGGGCTTATAACCAAAACCATCCATGTTCTCTGGGAGAAGTGGTGTTAGTGTTCCGTGTAGAAATATTGTTAGTGGGAATGAAAACATGGTCGCACCAACCGGAAGTGATGCGCTATAGGCAGACATGAAACCGGTGTTTCCCTGCGCTCTAGTCTAACATTATACTCCTGCCAGACTCCACAGAATATCAGAAAAGCAGAGGTCGCTGTTTTTCATTTTCTGTGGGGTCTGGCTACGCGAGACTACTTTCAACCAGACTTATCCCAACTTATTAAAAAATAGCAAAAATAGCCCATCTGATTTCCATTTTAACATCAAATTCATCTTTTGTTCTTCTGTTTTACAAACAAAACCAATGGTGTCAATTTCTGCGGAGGCAGGAAATTACTCCATGGCCAGACATCACACATGTCCAAAGTCCGGCCCGGGGGCCGGTCATGGCACAAGGGCAGATTTTATATGGCTCACAGCTTCCTTCCGTTATTGTATTATTTGGTCCACCAGTATAGTTAGGTCAAAGTCATAGCCTACGTTGAAGTTTCTGAATGTTTTGAAATTAACCTGGGAAGATTAACTGTCCTAATGTTGTTTCATTCTCAAGATGTGAAAAGGGCTATTTGTATTTGTTTTTAAAGCTGGAAAAACAAAAGATTTTCTCTTTTGGTTTTGTTCACAGTACAGATGATTGGCTTAAATGTTGCTACACTGCCAATACAAGACTATATATTGATATTGAACTGTAGTTAAATACAACTGTTGTAATGCATTTGTATGTGACTTTGTTATGGTCTAAGGCAGGCGTTTTCAGGCCAAGGACCCCCTAGCTGAGAGAGAGATGAAGCAGGGACCCCCTCTATATTGTATAAAATTGTGTTTCAGATTCAACTTTTTTTGTTCACTTGGTCTGCTCTTTTTTCCCTCTACACCTATACCTCTTTGCCAAAAATAGCCGATCTACAAGCTAGATCTACTAGATCTGCTATTTTTGGCTAAAGTTCTCTTCAGAAAAGGGATGCTAGGGTTCAAGTGGTTACGGTAAAAAAAATAATCATATCACACAAAGATTTGGCGGACCCCCTGTAGTAACTCTGAGGACCCCCTAGGGGTCCCGGACCCCCTGTTGAAGACCCCTGGTCTAAGGCAGTAGTCTTCAACAGGGGGTCCGGTGTTGAAGGTTTAAGTGGTTAACTGTTTGAAAATACACATTAACATGAATCCAACACAACGCTACACACTGATAGTGTTGTCAAACAAGTCTATGAAGCTATCTATGAAATCTATGAAAAAGTTTAATCTGCAACACATAGTGGCTAGTGGGGGGTCCCTGATTCATCTCTCTCTCGTGGGGGTTCTTGGCCTGAAGAACGTTGAAGACCCCTGGTCCTTAGTATTTTCATATTTTCCAAATATGCCCTCCTTTGTAATAGCTCTGGACACCCTGAGTCACAGCGTGTCTCAAAGTGAGCGACAGCTCGACGCTGCCAGTGAGTCAAGTTTATCAAGGTCGTGACTTCACACAAATACATAAATAGCTTCGCCACAAACAGGAAGCTGCTCCAACTGAACAGGAAATGAAAGAGATATCCAAGAGAACAGCCAACGCAAAGCTCAGCCTTAACCTCTGGCTCTGTGTTCGTCTTTGTGTGTGTGTGTGTGTGTGTGTGTGTGTGTGTGTGTGTGTGTGTGTGTGTGTGTGTGTGTGTGTGTGTGTGTGTGTGTGTGTGCGTGTGCGTGTGCGTGTGCGTGTGCGTGAGACCCTTAGGGAAATAGCTGTGTGTCTCTCTGATAGTATTGTATCCCATCCACCCCTCCACTCCATCATCTTGAATAATAGCTCCACAGATTATTCAATATTAATTGCTAGAGGAAGTGTCATTTCACTGTACATACTGTACTTGACTTGTATGAGACATGTAAAAACCTCACACACAACTCTTTTCCACACTACACACAACTAGCGTTGGGATCAGGAACCGGAGCAAACGGAAGAAACAGATCCGACATTGAGGAACCAGAATTTGATTGAATCACACTTTAAGAGCTGGTATGTGGACTTCACGTCTGCTGTACAATTACGATACCAGTGGTTGTCAAACTACTTAAATGTCAAGGACCGCCATAACTCTGAGACTGTACAAATGTTCCAATTACACTCTCAGAGTTAATAATACAATATTAAACAAAACATACGTCAACAAATCTTTATAGGGTATGGTGTCCTCTGGCCTAGCAGTCCAGGCGCATACCATGTATGCTGGTAATCCAGCTTGACAGCGTGTCGCGGGTTCGACTCCCGATCCCGATGACCATTGCTGTGTGTCACCCCCCCATCTCTCTCCCCATTTCCTGTCAGGCTACTGTCCTATCAATAAAGGCAGAAAAAGCCTAGAAAAATAATAATAATCTCTATGGGGAAAATGAATGTGGTTTCTATCTGTGTAACCACAAAATGGCCACCACTGCTATGCCCTGATATATAGATAGGTAGATAGATAGATAGACAGATAGATAGATAGATCCGTTACCAGTAAAAGTCAGAATTTCAGAAATTGAAAGTACTCGGGTAAAGTAAAAATACCTCAAAACTGTACTTAAGTACTGCACTTAGTTACTTTACACCAGTGCTAGAGGGCTGTGCAATTTCCCTTGCACCTGAAAAAAAAAAAATGGGCATACAGTATTATGGAGATACAGAAATACACATTCCTAGAATGTAGAGCATAGATGTGTGTGTGTGTGTGTGTGTGTGTGTGTGTGTGTGTGTGTGTGTGTGTGTGTGTGTGTGTGTGTGTGTGTGTGTGTGTGTGTGTGTGTGTGTGTGTGTGTGTGATATCTGAAGTGACATGTCCACATTCCATATTTCAGAATGACAGCATGGGACACAGTGGGCGACGATGTGACATCAATCAAGAGGTGTCCTGGCCACAGTGACGAGGAACGTGGTTATGTAACGATAAGAACCGGTCAAAATGCTTCCTCCTCATTATGCTTATCACACTGTGTGTGTGTGTGTGTGTGTGTGTGTGTGTGTGTGTGTGTGTGTGTGTGTGTGTGTGTGTGTGTGTGTGTGTGTGTGTGTGTGTGGGGTGTGTGTGTGTGTGTGTGTGTGTGTGTGTGTGTGTGTCCGCCAGTGAGTGCGTGCGCGTGTGTGCGTGTGTGCGTGCGCAACTCGCAACGCGTGCGTGTGCATATGTGTCTGCCAGTGCCATTGCATATCAGTGTTAAGTGATGGCAGAAGTGTGGCAGACAACAAGTGAAGCTTCACACACACACACACACACACACACACACACACACACACACACACACACACACACACACACACACACACACACACACACACACACACACACACGCACGTACGCACAACACGTTAAAATAATGACTGTAGCTTTCAGTCGCTTCTGTCTCAGAAATGACCGTGAGTCATGTGCGCACACGTGCATGGGTTCACACGTGTCTCAGAAAGTGACACAAAGACGTACACGCGCGTGCACTTGTGCTCCTTATGCTGAGTAGGTAGCCCGACTGGCCAAAATCGGGGACACATTTTTACTTTTAATCAATGTTTAAAAAAAATGTGTAACACTTGAAAGCATGAAAGAAAAGGTGGCCAGTTCAAAGGCCAGACCCCATGACTTGTGTTTGTGCCACGTTTAGAAGCAATTGTACTTGGCTCTCATGCATTGAAGGAGGCATGTGCTCGGCCCTGGCCTCCCTAGGCTGGTGAGGGAAGTGTAGTGCCCAGGACCACTTAGAAAATTGGCACCGGGTGAAAAATAAGGGTTACAAAATCAATTATAAATATAGCTGCAAGCAGCAATGAGCGGTTTTGAGAATAATGGCAGACTGGCAGACTGGCAGACTGTGACAGAGTGGCAGACTGGCAGACTGGCAGACTGTGACAGAGTGGCAGACTGGCAGACTGTGACAGAGTGGCAGACTGGCAGACTGTGACAGAGTGGCAGACTGGCAGACTGGCAGACTGTGACAGACTGTGGCAGACTGGCAGACAGACAGACTGTGGCAGACTGGCAGACTGGCAGACAGACAGACAGACAGTGACAGAGTGGCAGACTGGCAGACTGGCAGACTGTGACAGAGTGGCAGACTGGCAGACTGTGACAGAGTGGCAGACTGGCAGAGTGGCAGACTGTGACAGAGTGGCAGACTGGCAGACTGGTAGACAGACAGACTGTGGCAGACTGGCAGACAGACAGACAGTGACAGAGTGGCAGACTGGCAGACAGACAGACTGTGACAGAGTGGCAGACTGGCAGACAGACAGACAGTGACAGAGTGGCAGACTGGCAGACTGGCAGACAGACAGACAGTGACAGAGTGGCAGACTGGCAGACAGACAGACTGTGACAGAGTGACAGAGTGGCAGACTGGCAGACAGACAGACAGTGACAGAGTGGCAGACTGGCAGACAGACAGACAGTGACAGAGTGGCAGACTGGCAGACTGGCAGACAGACAGTGACAGAGTGGCAGACTGGCAGACAGACAGACTGTGACAGAGTGACAGAGTGGCAGACTGGCAGACTGGCAGACTGGCAGACAGACAGTGACAGAGTGGCAGACTGGCAGACAGACAGACAGTGACAGAGTGGCAGACTGGCAGACAGACAGACAGACAGTGACAGAGTGAGAGAGAGAAGAGAGAGAGAGAGAGAGAGAGAGAGAGAGAGAGAGAGAGAGAGAGAGAGAGAGAGAGAGAGAGAGGGGAAAGAGAGAGAGAGAGAGGAGAGAGAGAGGGAGAGAAAAGAAAGAGAGAGAGGGAGAGAGAGAGAGAGAGGGGGAGAGAGAGAGAGAGGCAGTGAGAAAGAGAGGCAGTAAGAGAGAGAGCGAGAGAGAAGAAGTGAACATGCATTAATTAACAAAGTCATGATTTTTGTTCAGTAAATTATATTTGGACCGGTTAAATTGGGGTTTGAACCAGGGACCTATAGACTTGTGGGTAGACAGTGTAAAGGATAAGGATAATTCCAGGTCCGTTCATGAAAGTCCTTGCGGTCTTGTTTCCAATGAGGGCCTGTGAGCAATTAGGGGTTAAGAGTCTTGCTCAGGGACAAATTTCATCGACACATTTGCTGGCCTGGCCTGGAATCGTACTTGGGGCAACCAGGGCTTCTGGCTCCCTAGGTGGGCTCACTAACCACTCAGCTATGGCCACAGTACAGACTGAGCCATTGGATAGACAGAATTGGATTTCATATGTGGTAAGTTATCATACAGCATGGGTTGCTTATTAAATACATACAAGCTCATAACGCGTCACATTGTAGATCGGCTGTATGTGGTTACTGTAGGTGTTGTATTAATAATTACATCTGCAAAGTAACAAGTAACTAAAGCTGTCATCTGCTGTAATTGTAGTAGAGTAGAGTAGTAAAGTAAAAGTACCTAAAAATTGTACTGTGCATGTGGCAGGTGTGATTGGTGATGAGTGAGAGCAGGTGAGAGGGGTGGATCCAATCCATGGGAATAGGGGGAATTCCAAATGATGAACACCTCAACGCATTGTTGGGTACAGGGATCGAACCAGCGACCTATGGATTCACAGGCTGCCTCTCTTCTCATTGAGCTAAAGATATGGCCTCCCTGATGGTGTCTGTTGATATCTATAGGTTTTTCCGTCCTATAGGTTCTTCCGGTGTGAGATTGTAGATCAGCTATTTTCACAAGAAAGTATGTCATACATAAAAACCAACTACTCTCAAAAGCATTTCATGTTATTGTTTAAAAATTGCACATGTCTGAATTAACAGGGTCATGTTTTGTACAATGCAATTTAAATGTAAACTGTGACGAGTGGGGTTTGAATGAATGAATGAATGAATAGTTTATTTCGGTCATTTAGCCATGTACAGAATTTGTCATTTGACATTTCCAAGGAAGAAAGGGTTTGAACCATGGACCTCTGGCACATGAGACTAACAGTGTATTGATCAAGCTATGCACAGCCTTAGTCAGTGAAAAAGGAGAATCCAACAAAACAAAACAAAAGAGGGAATGAAGTACATCATACATTGAAAATAAGTACTCTCAATAAGCATTTCATCTATCAATTGCATGTTTATTCATTGATACAATCATGTTGTGTGCAATGCAATTGAGTTGAAGTCTGCATGACGTGGGATTTGAACCGGCGACTCTGCGGTATCAAGGCAGATGATTAAGCCATTGGGCCAACGGACCTGTACTAGTGAAAAGGGAGTTCACACACATGACACACTTTCACGCAAATTGCTCAGAAATCCTTGGTTTAAATGTTTTTCAAACTGCTCAATATATTTCGGAATGGAAACTAGTGGAAAATAGTCGATCTACAAGCTCACAACGCGTTGCTATCTAAAAAGGTGTGAGATTGTAGATCGGCTATTTTCACAAGAAAGTATGTCATACATAAAAAACAACTACTCTCAAAAGCATTTTGTGTTATTGTCTAAACATTGCACATGTCTGAATTAACAGGGTCATGTTTTGTACAATGCAATTTAAATGTGAACTGTAATAAGTGGGATTTGAACCAGGGACCTTCGGCACATGAGACTCACACTCTACTGGTGGAGCTATCCAATACACGGCCTTAGACAGTGAAAAGGGAGAATCCAACAAAACAAAACAAAAGGGCGAATGAAGTACGTCATACATTGAAAATAACTACTTTCAAGTATGCATTTCTCGTCATCTTTAACAATTGCACATGTATTCATTGATATAGTCATGTTGTGTGCAATGCAATTATAATGAAGTCTACCTGAGGTGGGATTCGAACCGGCTACCCTATGGTTTCAAGGCAGATGATTAAGCGATCAAGCTATTGAACCAACACACCTGAACCTGTGAAAAAGGGCTTCAAACATGTATTTGACACAGTTTCACGCAAATTGCTCAGGAATCCTGGATTTAAATGTTTTTCAAACTGCTCAAAATTGCAGACAATCTAAGGGCAGAGCTTACTGGTCAAAGTGATACATGTGTTCCTCATGAGTCAAGGCACATGTGTAAGCAGGTTTAACGGCTGTCGGCCAAACGAGGCATGACTTTTGCCTGTTTAAAGTTTGCATTTTCAAAAAATTGCTATAGCGCCCCCCTTTGACCAATTGGAGTAAGATTGGTTTCAGTGATACTTGGAATGACCCTCTACAATATTGCAAAGTGTCAAACAAATGTGAGTCTGCATGTATGTGTTAGGGGCAGATGAATAATCGTCATAAAACATGCAATTTTCATTGGCTTATAAAAGCTTAACGTTTTCACTTATGGAAAATCCGCTTGCTTAGTTCTGTCGGCATTGGTCCAAAGTTCATGTGTAGACAGTTTCGTACAGATTGCTCAAAAATCCCAGGAGGAGTTTGATTTTTACTGCTTTTTACTGCTTTTCATAGAATTCGAAATGGTGGGAGATCTAAAGGTCAGAGGTCAAAAGTCAAACAGTGAAAGTTGTTAGGCATGAGGAGACGCATGTGTGTATCAAAGTTTCATGGCTGTAGGTCAAACAGGGCATGAGCTGTACCTGTTCAAAGTTGGCATGTTCAATTGAGTGCTACAGCGCCACCCTTTGGCCAATGGTTGTGAGTTTCGGGTTTTCGCCGTTTGGCATAGCCCTCTACCATATTGCCGAATTTCATAAAAAGTGACCAGGCGGTTAGGCCAGAACTGGCAAAACCGGCGGAAGAATAATAATAGTGAAAGCCTAGTATCCCAAGAAAGGCTTTGAGCCTGATGGCCTCAAAACCTTAAATATAGCTGCAAGCAGCGATAATACGGGGCCAGTGAGAGAGAGAGAGAGAGAGAGAGAGAGAGAGAGAGAGAGAGAGACATGGATACTAGAGAGAGAGAGAGAGACATGGAAACTGGAGAGAGAGAGAGATAGAGAGAGAGAGAAAGAGAGAGAGAGAGAGAGAGAGAGAGAGAGAGGAATTGTATGTCTCCTCGCAACCGAAAACAGTGAAAGCAGCCGATCTACAAGCTCAGAAACACGTTGCTATCTGAAAAGTTTTGAGATTGTAGATGGGCTATTTTCAGAATGAAGTATGTCATACATTGAAAAAACGTACTCTCAAATAAGCATTTCAGGTTATTTTTACCATTTGCACATGTATTCATTGATACAGTCATGTTGTTTGCAATTCAACTTAAATGAAGTCTGCACCAAGTGAGGCTTGAACTGGCGACCTTGAGATTGTGAGGCACTCATTTAAGGGAGACGCCATTGGACTAACAGACAAGTACCTGTGAAAAAGGAGAGCACATAGATGATACAGTTTCACGCAAATAGATGAAAAATCCTGCGTTTAAGTGTTTTTCAAACTGCTCAAAATTGCGGACAATCTAAGGGCGGAGCTTACTGGTCAAAGCGATAGATGTGTTCCTCATGAGTCAAGGCACAAGTGTAAGCAAGTTTCACAACTTTCGGCCAAACGAGGCATGACTTATGCCTGTTTAAAGTTTGCATTTTCAAAAAATTGCTATAGCGCCCCCCTTTGGCCAATTGGAGTAAGATTGGTTTCAGTGATATTTGGAATGACCCTGTACATTTCTGCAAAGTTTCAAAGAAATGTGAGTCTGCATGTATGTTTTAGGCGCAGATGAATAATTTTCATAAAACTACAATAGTTAAAATCTATGGAATCCTGGGATTTTGGAGCAATCTGCACGAAACGTTTAACACTTGAACTTTGGACCTCTGCCGACATAATGATGGGAGCGGATTTTCCATAAGTGAAAAAATGCAGAACTTAGGAGCCAAAGACTGTTTTTCATATAATTCAAAATGGTGGGCGATCTAAAGGTCAGAGGTCAAAAGTCAGACCACGAAAGTTGTCGGGCATGAAGAGACGCATGTGTGTATCGAAGTTTCATGGTTGTAGGTCAAACAGGGCATGAGTTGTACCTGTTCAAAGTTGGCACTTTCAATTGAGTGCTATAGCGCCACCCTTTGACGAATGAGTGTGAGAATTATTTCTTGGTAGTTTTTCATGAGCATCTACCATATGGCCGAGTTTCGTAAAAAGCGTATGCACGGTTAAGCCAGAACTGGCAAAAACAAGTATTTTTCAAACTGCTCAAAATTGCGGAAAATCTAAGGGCGGAGCTTAATGGTCAAATCGATATGTGTGTTCCTCATGAGTCAAGGCACATGTGTAAGCAAGTTTCACGACTTTCGGCCAAACGAGGCATGACTTATGCCTGTTTAAAGTCTGCATTTTCAAAAAATTGCTATAGCGCCCCCCTTTGGCCAATTGGAGTAAGATTGGTTTCAGTGATATTTGGAATGACCCTGTACATTTCTGAAAAGTTTCAAAGAAATGTGAGTCTGCATGTATGTTTTAGGCGCAGATGAATAATTTTCATAAAACTGCAATAGTTAAAATATATGGAATCCTAGGATTTTGGAGCAATCTGCACGAAACGTTTAACACTTGAACTTTGGACCTCTGCCGACAACTTCTAGGCGGCGGAATTTCCATAAGTGAAAAAATGCAGAAGTTAGGAGCCAATGACTGTTTTTCATATAATTCAAAATGGTGGGAGATCTAAAGGTCAGAGGTCAAAAGTCAGGGGTGAAAGTTGTTCAGCATGAGGAGACGCATATGTGCATAGATATATATAAAGGCTAGATGACTCACCCGCGCTGCTGGCCAATGGAGTACGACGTCGCCACATGGCGGCCATCTTGGGACGGTCATTCATAACATTATGTCTATGGTGCATATACTTTGAAATAACCATAGCGTGCTCAATTTTCATCCGATTTTCAAACGGTTTGGTGTTTTGTAAACACCAATGATGTAGTTATGATATTATTGTATAAAAAAAAAACATGATTATGCAGTATCATAACTACATCTTTGGTGTTTACAAAACACCAAACCGTTTGAAAATCGGATGAAAATTGAGCACGCTATGGTTATTTCAAAGTATATGCACCATAGACATAATGTTATGAGTGACCGTCGCAAGATGGCCGCGGTTGAGCTACGCTTGCGCCGCCCCCTTGAGCCATCTAGCCTTTATATATATCTATGCATATGTGTATCCAAGTTTCATTGCTGTAGGTCAAACAGGGCATGAGTTGTACCTGTTCAAAGTTGGCATTTTCAATTGAGTGCTATAGCGCCACCTTTTGACGAAAGATTGTGAGAATTATTTTTTGATCGTTTTTCATGACCATCTACCATATGGCCGAGTTTCGTAAAAAGCGACAGCACGGTTCAGCCAGAACTGCGAAAAGTGGCAGAAGAAGAAGAAGAAGTGACAGAATACTGCCAATAACAGGTCCAGAGCTGAGCTCTGGCCCCGTAAAAAAAAAGAAGCAATTGCACTACTGGACGTGGGATGCGAACACACAGACTATTATGACCACTAGGGGTGATCCCATTTATCAGCCACCAATATAACTCAGCATATTGGAGGGCATATTCAAGAGTTTAATGACCACCCACCAGTGGTGGAAAAAGTACTCACATGTTTTACTTAAGTAAAAGTATCAATACTGCAATGTTGAAGTACTCTGTTACAAGTAAAAGTCTGGAATTCAGAATTGACTTGAGTAAGTTAGAAAAAGTACAAAAGTATTGGTATCAAAATGTACTTAAAGTAGCAAAAGTACAAAGTACTCATTATGCAGAATGTCCTATTTCACATGTGTAAAATGTGTAAAATGTCAACAAATCTTTTGAAAATAGCAGATCTACAAGCTCACAATGCTTGTAGATCGGCTATTTTCATATGGCCGAAATGTACTGAATATAGGGCTGTAGTGGTTAAAATATGTTTTGTAATAATAATCAAAATCTAAGTAACTAGTAACTAAGTTTTCAAATAATTGTAGTGGAGTAAAAGTACAACAGTTGCCTCTGAGATGTAATGGAGTAGAAGTAAAAGTACTGAAAACTGGTAATACTCCAGTAAAGTAAAAAAAATACCTCAAAATTGTACATAAGTACAGTACTTGAGTAAATGTACTTAGTTACTTTACACCACTGCCACACACACACATGCACTTCACGAAACACGCATGCACGTGGACCGCTACACGAACACGCAAGCGAGACGCACGAGACAGCTCACAGCGTGTCATCACGAGAATCAATTAAGCACTTAGCCTGTTGACTTTGTGGATGCAAATAGAACCTTCCGGCCCTAATTACATTCTGCCCCGTTAACGCAACCCACAGACAACAACAGCAACGAGGGGGAGACAGTTATTAGTCTCTTAAGTTGTGAGTTTGTTTCTGAAGTCTTAGGGTATCGTTTATTTAATCATTGTGTTAGCTTTGGAGACTTCTTTTTCCCATGCCAATAAAGCCCATTTAAATGGAATTGAATGGGCTCTATGCACAGCAGCCGTATTGGAAAGAAATTGGGCCTCTTCCATATACTTCCTTCCTTCACAGGTGTTACCGATGATACTAATGAAGGCTCTGTTCCATTCTGGTCAAACAGAGTCAGGGTGCTGATATTGTTGCATGTTGGCTCACTGGAAACACTGTGCTACACCAGTGGGTCTCAAAGTGTGGTCCAGCGACCCTCATGGTTCCTTGAGGGAGCTTCCAAATGGCCCCTTACGGGTGTGTAACTCTGAGAGTGTAACGGGTCCATTTGGTTCCATTTGTAGGCTCTCAGAGTTATGGGGGTCCACTACATTAAATGGAACAGAGCCTTAATTAGTATCATTGGTAAAACCTGTGAAGGAAGTAAGGAAGAGGCCCAATTTCTTTCCAATATGGCTGCTGTGCATATTGCCAATTGAATTGAATTGAGAGAGAGAGAGGGAGAGGGAGAGGGAGAGAGAAAGAGAGACACACACACACACACACAGAGAAATGCAAACAGCTGTTAGTGTGAATAATGCGATACATCAGTCAGTGCGTGCGCTGTGCCGCATTGCTTCACATCAGATCACCTCGGGTGTCATAGCTGGGAAACACAGGGTCCCAGGGTAGATTCCCCGTCCCCCGGTTATGTGTCGAGGTGTCCATGAGCGAGACACTTAATCCGTAACTGCTCCCCCTAGAGCGCTCATCAGCACCATCTGAGCAGCAATCAGCTGGGTGGAGCTGAAAAACGGAATCCCCCCCGGGATTAAGCTTTCCCTTTCACCCTCACCTGGTGCTCCTATGATCATTTACCAGTTGAAATGGTCGCTTGAGTTGCAACAGTCCTTATAGGCTCTATGCACAGCAGCCACATTATGAAGACATTCACAGGTGTTACCAATGATAATAATGAAGGCTCTGTTCCATTCTGGTCAAACAGAGTCAGGGTGCTGATATGGTGCATGTTGGCCCACTGGAAACACTCTGTTACACCAGTGGGTCTACAGTTGCGGTCATGGACTTCCAAATGGCCCCTTACAGGTCTGTAACTCTGAGAGTGTACAAATACGGGTCCATTTGGTTCCATTTGTACACTCTCAGAGTTATGGGGGTCGTGGAAACCACTGTGATACACTAAATGGAACAGAGCCTTCATTAGTATCATTGGTAACACCTGTGAAGGAAGTGATAATATGGCTGCTGTGCATAGAGCCTATAGGTAAGTAGCCATGTGGCCCTTAGCTCAGGAGCCTTTCTCCCATTTCTGTAGCCTCAGGCGGCTTGATGTACAAGAACTAGATGTTCCACCATTTTGTATTTTCTCGAAAACACACATGTTGCTGCTTCTCCTACAGATGTCCATCAGCCATTAATATGAATGTGTTGAATGACACAACACATCATCCCTGTCTGTCACATTGTACCAAAGCAACATCTGCACTCAGCAGAGCTCCCCTTTCTAGTTTAGTATATATTATCACAGTAGTTCTCAAACTTTTTAGTGCCAAGGACCCCCAAATTGATATGTATTTGGCCGCGGCCCCCCATTTTGAAGATGTTTCTAAAATGTTCAAAAATAGCACATCTGCTATTTTTGAATAAATGGATAAAGTGGTTCAACAATGATCGTGATGCTGTGTTATCACACATTGAGAACCAATGTATTATCATATACCTAAACCTTTTGTAAATCTCTCTGTCCTCAAAAGGCCTTGTCTTTTACCATGCCAAAATGACAATCTGTTCTTAACTCATTTAGAGTAAGTGAAGCTTACATAAAAAAAAAAAATACAAATCCTAAAAGTTCTAATACGAACATCTTGAAAAATCATAAATAATTGTGAAATCATTTAAGTATATATTTGTCATATCACCCATTCCTTGTGCACACACAAGCACGCATGTGTGTGAATGCGTGTACGCACGCACGCACACGCACACACACACACGCACACACACACACACACACACACACACACAAACACACACACACAAACACACACCACACACAGATACTGCTTGACCTCCAACATTGTCCGAAACTCCGAATGAAGAGACACGCACACACCACACGCCATCATTGTTTTGTTTTGTTTACACACACACACACACACACACACACACACACACACACACACACACACACACACACACACACTCCATGTCCCTGGACAGAGCAGCAGGACACAGTGTGCTTCTGAATAGACAAGTGGAATTTTACTGAGAGACACATTTCTGTTGGGAAATCACTGGAATGCTGAGTGTGTGTGTGTGTGTGTGTGTGTGTGTGTGTGTGTGTGTGTGTGTGAGTGAGTGTCATTTATAAACCTTCTCAATGACTGTGCAGTCTATCATTCACATCATGACACACCATTCCTTTGCCCCTTTAGCTGTCTGTCTGTCTGTCTGTCTGTCTGTCTGTCTGTCCTACACTGTCTTTGTCAGCTGTCCTACTCTCTCTCTCTCTCTCTCTCTCTCTCTCTCTCTCTCTCTCTCTCGCGCGCAGCACGCACGCACGCACGCACGCAGGCACTGCTTGCACTGGTATCTGTGAGTGACAAATAAACAAATAAACTTCTTTCAATCTTTGTATTTGTAATCTAGCACAGATGGAGGAACTGTATTGTAATAAAAGCAGTAGCACTTATTCTATTCTGTTTATTTTGGTCCTTGGTTCCAGTCTATAATATGTTCCATTCAGTTTCCCATTTGAAGCATTTGTCCGATAAGGCTTATCCACAGGGATTTAAAATACATCGCCTCTCTATTGTATCGCGTTGTGTTAGTCATTCTGTTGAACATGAATGGTCATTCAGAGGAATTGAGCCTCTGCCAGGGTGTAAACCAGCCTCAGAGCACCTCCCATTGGGTGGTGCTGTGCAAACTTTTTTGAATGAATAAAATGCAATTTTGTCCAATCTAGATCTAGATGTTTCACTGCTTCAGCCCAGCCCTGCACATGAACTCTGCAGCCGCACTGAGGCCCCTGCTGGAAAGCATCCCAGCCCAAACATTAACGTAACTAATAATTGGGCCGCGCGACCCGGAAATGACCGTAATAATCCTAAAACGGGAGCGAAAATATTTTTTAAAAAAAAGGGACCCCAGAAGCAAAGATTTGAGTTAAAAATGTTCGCTTTAAAACTATATATATATTCAAAGATTTGAATATATATATAGATTTGCGGGGCGGCAGTGGCTCAGGGGTAGAGTGGCCGGGTAGAGTGAGCTGGAAAACCGCAAGGTTCCCAGTTCGATCCCGGGCTGGGGCGCTCCCCTAGAGTTAGTGTCGAAGTGTCCTTGAGCAAGACGCTGAACCCCTAATTGCTCCCGATGAGCAGGTTGGTGCCTTGCATGGTTTCCTCCGCCATCGGTGTATGAATGTGTGTGTGAATGGGTTAATGGCACGATCAATGTAAAGCGCTTCGGATAGAAGCGCTATATAAATGCACCATTTACCATTTACCACACATTTTCACAAATTAAAAAAAATAGCAGATCTACAAGCTCGTAGCGCGGCACTCGGTGCCGCACTATGAGCTTGTATATCTGCTATTTTTGTATAGCCCAAATAATGCTTTTTAGCTCAAATCTAAAAATTAAAATCCCTGCCAGCTTGTGATGGACATTTCCATCAATATTTTATATTGCCACGTACATGCAAAACAAGTGATCAATAATATTAGCAGAAATACATAGGCCTAGCCCTAAATGTATACAGCACTAATGTACTCCTGATGTGTCATAGTGTCTACTCTATTCCACTGCACTACACATTTTAAAACGAGCCATGAGCCAATATATGCATACAAATACAATCTAAATTATTTTGGGGGAAAAGCCCAGGCATTTCAGGCATGGTGTGAGCTTGCAGATCAATTATTTTCTTTTCTTTTCCTATAATGGCTAAAATGGCAGGGTTAAAGTGGTTAGCTATACTTTAGAAAACCTGGAGACTGTGAAGTCGTCCTTTGTGTACTGGCAGCTATAGACGAATCCACAGACGCGCTGCCTGGAGCTGCCTGTAGGCGGCCATTGCTGCGGTGTCGCGTCCGCGTAGCGTTGACACCGCAGCAATGGCTGCGCGCAGGGCAGCGCTCCGTGGATTCGTGTATAGGGGGCAGTCCTGAGACAGGCATTAAATGTGGCATGGTCCAAGTATATTCCATGTTTGGGATTTCAATAATTGGGTCTTATAAGTACAGACAGTGCTTCCATCTTACATTGCAGGAGCAAAATGGTGGGCAACTTTGATGATGGAGAGGGCCACTCAGGCGCGGAAATCCCGGGAGGGACGGGTTTTTTTTGTCCCCCCCTAGCTTCAGATTGGACCCCCCCAAGTAATTTAGAAAACAGTATTTTTTTGAATAATAAATCAATAAGATCAGGCAAAAATAAGAATTAAATAACATAACATTTTTCGTAAATGAATGCCGTACTTCGCCATTCTATGTCACACAAAAGTAGCAAAAATAGCCGATCTACAATCTCAAAACACGCCGCAGTGCGACGCGTTTTGAGTTTGTAGATCTGCTATTTTTTGCTATTTTTGAATTGAAATCCTGAAAAGTAACATTTGTATTTATACTTATGTTAACTCTATGAAATTAAATACAAATATATTGGACATAAAAAAGACATTCATTTAAGCTACAAGACTGAAGTAATTAAGCGGGTCACGTTTGCATGTTTAGAATTGTAACAGCTGAAATCAATAATTTATCAGTAGTCCGATATTAACCTGCGGCCGTATTAAGTGAAGGTGGGGGCCGCATGTGGCCCCCGGGCCGGCAGTTGCCCATATGTATGATATAGACAGATGGCTTTTTCAGAGGACAGTGTTACTTGAGGACAGGAGGTGTCTCCTCCTGTCCTCAAATAGCACTGTCCTCCGAAAAAGTTCTACCAGCTAAACTCGTTTTTTGTTTGTCAAGGTAGCTTCAATAGTTTCCAGGAAGGTGAACAGGTATTGTAGTCTATGTTGAAGAGAAAGTCTATGGTATGCCAACTATGGAAAAAGATACTTGAGTGTCACAGCAGGTAATGTATGTACATGATGAGTGATTAATGAAGGGCATGACAGGATTTATTGGAATGCAGTGTCACAATAGGCTCTATTCACAGCAGCCATATTATGAAGACGTTCACAGGTGTTACCAATAAATGATACTAATGAAGCTCTGTTCCATTCTGGTCAAACAGAGTCAGGGTGCTAATATTGTGCATGTTGGCCCACTGGAAACACCAGTGGGTCTACAGTTGGGGTCCAGGGACCCTCATGGGCTTCCAAATTGCCCCTTGCAGGTGTGTAACTCTGAGAGTGTACAAATGGAACCAAATGGACCCGTATGGGCCCATTTGGTTCCATTTGTACACTCTCAGAGTTATGGGGGTCGTGGAAACCACTGTGCTACACTAAATGGAACAGAGCCTTCAATAGTATCATTGGTAACACCTGTGAAGGAAGTGATAATATGGCTGCTATGCATAGAGCCTATAGACAAAAATCAGCTCTACTTGTCCAGTTCTGCCCTCCTTTGCCTTGGTGCTCCTTCTCAACAGATGGCATGCCATCTGTTTTTGCTTTTCCTGCACCATTTTTCACTGTGGTCACTCACATACCGTTGACTTTAATTGTTTCATTGTCTGACACACCTCATCCACTCCATTAATCCATTGTCTTAAAAAAAATATATATATACTATCCCACAAAGGATTGAACGCACGTTTTGACATTTTCAGGGAATTAAGGCAGCTATTAGCAAACATTATTTCTAGCTGTCTTGTTGTCCTCACCTGACGCAAACATGTACGGTACAATACCACAAATCTCCTGCAACATATTAATGAGCATGTCAACACGACAATTTATCACCAAAATTATTCAAACACATTGTTGTTGTTTTTTTAAGTGCCACGGATATAGACAAGTCTGGCCACGGACTGCATTGTTTGTCCATGTACGGACATGTTGATGACCCCTGCTGCTCTTCTATAGACCAATTATTTGTTTACCAACATTGAGACTGGACGCACAGGTGATTGTTTCATGCAATCAATTCCCAACATATTGTTTTGCGGTGCGCTGGTTTCAGTTCATTCAACCCCCTCTTGTGTGTTGGCTAGTGAGGCGCGTCCTAGCGAGACATGACAGAATGGGTTTCATTTGGTGCCGGTGGTCAAGATTCAATTCATACCCTGAGCAAGCAGGCAGGCTCTATTAGCTCAATGGTACAAAATCTGGGGTAGAAGAGGAAAACATTTACATTTTCTTTGACACCTTTTGATTTTGTAGACAAATTACTGTCGTAGCGTAATCATATGTTGCTATTAACAAGTAGGCTACAAATACTGTACATGCTCATAAGTAGTGGGGACACTAAGAAAACAGCCATAAGGCCACAAGGACAAACCTCATCAGGAAAAAAGGATTGAGAGATTAAAGCCTTTTTGAAAAGCATTTTTTTTTATTTATTATGTGGGCGCTGACCATGTTGACGCATAACCAGGTATGTATTTGGGATGCAAACCCTGAGCCAGGCTGGTTGCAGACGTTAATGTTGGTCATTTGGGCTAGAAACCAATGATCACATTTATAGTTAAAGGTAGGGTAAGTGATTTTCTTTGGTTAAAATAAGTGTTAAATAGCTCTATATTCTGATAGTACTCATTGCTATAGAGTGCTTGTTCAGTAAAAGGAGTCTCCATGTCTCTCCAGCTCTTTATAAAACACAAAATGCATTTTCATTTCAGTTTCAGTTTAATTTCCAATTGTATCCCATCAGGATAGAGAACTCAATCAGGATATAGATTAAACAAGTGAAATTGGAAGTGATGACACTAAGAAATGAGCAGGCAAAATTGGAACTGGAACACTATAAAAATAAAGCTTAAAGAGGTGGTGCCATGGTTTTGCACTTTTTCTGTTTTTCATGTGTCTATGAGGTTGATAGAACTTCATTAAGGCCCCCGCTGGTGGTTTTATGGTGTTTCATGTCTTCTCTGACTATTTGGAGTTTTTTCCTGGAGGCTGAAACCTTGAGAGTCAAACGTGCCAATCCAAAAACAGGGGCATAGTGACATCACAGAGCCCCCAGAAAACATACCCTCCCCCTCATTATCATAACACAACAGGTGTGGGCATGAGGAGGAGGAGGGACTAGGACAGGTGGGTGGTGCTAAGGTGGTGGAGGAGGTGCTAAGGTGAGAACCAGGCATACTTAATGAACTGGAGGCGTGTCCACATAAAAACATTTTTTTTAACAATTTCTGTACACTTTTTTTTTTTGAAAAAAATCCTTACATAATAATAATACCTTATGATCAGGTTTTAGGGTTGAAAAATATCATGGCACTCCATCTTTAAAAATGGGTACTTTCTCCTGATTTGCTGAGATTTTGACACCTACCGGAATTCTTTTTTTCTGTTTATTAAAGAGCTGGACAGACATGGAGACTCCTGTTACTGAACAAACACTCCATAGCAATGATTACTATCTTAATATAGTGCCTTAACCTTTTAACAAAATAATTTTTGTTTTAACCCAAAAATATCACTTACCCTACCTTTAAAGATTCCACATGCCAGGTTAATTTGTAGACCTGGCATCCTATAGTGTGTATATAATAGTTTCAATGTACAGATTATAAATGTTTTGATATTATACTGTTTAGACTGATGATAGGTTCTTGGTTTACCTATGATCCTAGATTACTATTTCTATGCATTTGATGTATTACCTCGTGTTTACCTTGCTTACTGTAAATCGCTCTGGATTATTATGGATTATTATGGATTTTTTCATGCAAATAATATGTTTTTTTTTAAAACCGTATAAAGTCAATGCAAGCCTCCACATCAGTTTCACAGAGCGAAAAAGCGTCTTTTATTTATTCAGACCGAGTCCGAATTTTGCGTATATTCGCATAATTGCCGGTGTGTAATGACCTATAGAAGTTGTAACAGAGTTAAAAAATGTTTGCTTTAAAAAAAAAAACACTAGCCAAAGAAATCTGAATTCGTGACACAGATGCGTTCCCGCTCTTAAAGGGTTAAAGGCCAAGAACACTTTGGTGGAGGTTTGGGTTGTGTAGTTACCTTGGCATGATGTAACTCTAAAGGTGGACAAGAAATAATTGCTCCATTGATTAGAAATTGAGAATTCAAAATATGCTCCTCATTGACTTACATTGTACGGTAAAACAGCTCACAATGTCACTATTTTAGTACGTAAACAAACACAAACAAAGCTGATTCAGACAATATAGAACATCACAGAACCCGCAACTGTTTTTTTTTTTTTCATAAAAATGTTAACTTCCTGTTGATTTTGCTATTTTTTTTAGGAAGAAAACTCGAACTGGATTTGCGGTTCCAGAGCCGGATCTTCAAATAGTAATATTAACATAAATATCATACAAATATTAACAGAAGGTTTACATTTGTATTACAAAAACAAACAGCACTGGGTTTGGTGATGTTGTCTGAATCAGCTGTGTTTGTGTTCGTTTACGTGCTAAAAGAGTGGCTTTGAGAGCTGTTTCACTGTGCAATGTAAGTCAATGAGGAGCATATTTTTAATCATCAATTTCTAGTCAATAGAGGAATTCTTTTAGATCTCTTGTCCACTCTTGGAGTTACATCATGGAAAAGTAACCACACAACCCAAGCCTCTACCAAAGTGGTCTTGCCCTTTAAGAGCGTCTGCTAAATGCCTGAATTGTAAATTGTAATTATTTTCCAGACATTTAGCTGATGCTGTCACCTAGACTCTAGGTGACAGCATCAGCTAAATGTCTGGAAAATAATAAGTGGAGTCCGGGGACCCCCCGGGTCATGGAGGGGTTTCCAGGGGGTCCCCAGCTAAAATGAGAAACAATGTAACCCTATTTTATACTTTGGCTAATCGGGAAAAAAAGGGGGGGAAAGCCAATCTATAAGCAACAATTTCCAAACCTTTTGAAAAATAGTGAAAAATATAATAATAATAACTTGAATTTATATAGCACCTTTCAAAAACCCAAGGACGCTTTACATCAACAAAACAAATTAATAACACACATCTTCTGATATGGGGGTCACTGACACAAAGTCTTTGACAAGAAAAAAAGAAAACGTTTGAGAATCACTGCTCTATAGGCTAAAGTCTGCATCGTACTCCAAATGAAGTCAAAACCTTCTGCAGGTCTTGCCGAAACAAAACAACATCTCCAGGGAGAAAATAGTTTTCTAGTCGCTGCTGCTCCTCTCTGAGCCGTGAACGTTAGACCTGCCCTCTGTGTACAGCTCTGGAACCATTGTTTTTTATTTTACCACAGAACTCCGCTGTTTGTTTCCATTAACCACTGACGCTCCATATACATGATTATGTCTCGGAGGTTTCACCATTTCTGGGGACAGACACAAGTTTCCAAAATGAAACGTTGAAAATAATAAACCTCTCGATCTTCTCTTTGTTGTCTCACACAGCCTGTGCCAAGTAGACCTCAACCAGGTCTGTCTGTCTGTCTGTCTGTCTGTCTGTCTGTCTGTGTCCCCAGATGATTAGCTTAATGTCCAACATTGTTCTCTCACTCAACAGTAAACAAACCAACATTACATTACATTACAGTCAATTAGCAGACACTTTTATCCAAAGCGACGTACAATAAGTGCATTCAACATAGGTAGGCATGAAAGCTACTAATCACCAGAAGTCTTAAGTGCATTCTCTTCTAAAACAAGCAACTAAGAGTATACCTAGCGCTAAGGTAAAAGTGCAATATATCAGCTACCTACTTTCTTAAACAGATGAGACAAATAGGAAAATCAAATGAGCAACAGCTAAAGAGAACATACAGTATAAGTGTATACAGGGTATCTGCACATTTCTAAAGTGACAAGGACTTTTAAGACCTTTTTTAAAACCTCTAAAATGAAAAAATACATGAATAAATAAGATCATTAGTGTGTCAAAACTATAATATAAAAAATGGTGAAATGGTGTAGATCGCCTATTTTCACAACATCTATGGAACCAACTGAGTCAAACTAAATGTAATGCCTCAACTCTTAAAAGGTTAGGGTTCCAAGTGCTTGTCAGGGGGGGGGGTCCCCCGGGGTCCCCCGGTTCAAATAGGATTATTCTTGTGGAGTCACGGCCTGAAATGTTTGAGAACCAGTACAGTATTGTATTGCATGTATGCTATATCTACCTTCATATGTTTATATTGTTGCGTATCTGAATAACAGAGATACATGTGCATGCTACCTGTTAAACAGTGGTGGAAAACTAAAATATTTTACTTAAGTAAAAGTACCAATACTGCAATATAGTAGAAATACTCTGTTACAAGTAAGAGTTCAGAATTCAAAATGTACTTGAGTAAAAGTACAAGGTATTGGTATCAAAATGTACTTAAAGTATCAAAAGTAAAAGTACTTGTTACGCAGAATATCCTGTTTCACACGTTTTCAAATGTATAAAAATCATACAAATCCTTTGAAAACAGCAGATCTACAAGCTCACAATGCGTCGCATCACGACACATTGTGAGCTTGTAGATCGGCTATTTTCAAATGGCCGAAATGTATACAGGGCTGAAGTGGTTAATGTATGTTTGTTGTCAAATAATTGTAGTGGAGTAAAAGTACAATATTTGCCTCTGAAATGTAGTGGAGCAGAAGTAAAAGTATTGAAAATTGGAAACACTCAAGTAAAGTAAAAAATATGTCAAAATTGTACTTAAGTACAGTACTTGAGTAAATGTACTTAGTTACTTTACACCACTGCCTGTTAATGCAATATATTCTGCTTCAGTGGATGTGTCTTCTACTAAAACACTGCTGACTCAGCATGTTTACACTGTGTTGAGTACAACAGCAGGGAGGGACATAAAAACAACAGATTCCAGGTCAGATATTGTTACTCGTACTGTTACTGTACAGACACTTTTACTTAGAAAATCATTATGCAACACATTATCCTAAACCTTATATAATAGTGGTGGACAGCAACAAGGTACATTTACTTGAGTATTTCCATGTTTCAATACTTTGCACTTCTACTCCACTACATCTCAGAGACAAATATTGTACATTTTACTCCACTAGTTATTTGAAAACGTACTTACAAGTTGCTTTGTAGGTTTAGATTTTAAATACAAAACATGCATTGCCCACTTAAGCCCTATTTTATACTGGCTATTTGAAAATAGCAGATCAACAAGCTCACAACGTGTCCCACCACAATGCGTTGTGAGCGTGTAGAAGTTTGAAAACATTTTGGAAATTGTCACTACTTTTACTTGGGTATATTTTGATGCCAATACTTTTCTACTTTTACTCAAATAAAAGTTTGAATAGAGGACTTTTACTTGTAATAACAGTGAACGTATACGTTGTGGTATCGCTACTTTTACTTAAGTGAAAATCAGAGTACCTCTTCCTCCACTGTAACCATCCACATGTACCGTACATACCTACAGAATATCCAACAGATTATGCCCAAAAATGATATAATATGCGTCCAAATGTACATAGCTACAGTACAGCTGTGTTGCATTATGCTCCAGCTGCACTTCCAGCATGTTGATTGAGGGCAGCTGCCGAGGCTGCACAGTAAAACACTCAGGTTTCCCGTTAGTCTTGTCCTTATTTCCCTCATGTTCTTATTTCCCTGAGTCATGTCTTTATTTCCCTCAGTCGTGTCCTTATTTCCCTGAGTCATGTCGTTATTTCCCTCAGGCTTGTCTTTATTTCCCTCAGTCATGTCTTTATTTCCCTCAGTCGTGTCTTTATTTCCCTCAGTCATGTCCTTATTTCCCTGAGTCATGTCCTTATATCCCTCAGTCATGTCCTTATTTATCTCAGTCCTGTCCTTATTTCCCTCAGTCATGTCCTTATTTCCCTGAGTTGTGTCCTTATTTCCCTGAGTGATGTCTTTATTTCCATCAGTCGTGTCTTTATTTCCCTCAGCTGTGTCCTTATTTCCCTCAGCCGTGTCCTTATGTCCCTCAGTCATGTCCTTATTTCCCTCAATTGTGTCCTTATATTAAACAACATTCATACTATTTTTTTTTTTTTAAAGGTTAAAAATGTGTTTTCCTTGTGATACAGATTTTCAAGTTTTCAAGATTAAGAACCACCGATCTACACCAAATCCCTTCGGCAAAAAATATAGCAGATCTACAAGCTCACGGTGAATGTTGTTCCCCAAAATTACTGACGCTAGTTTTCTAGAGGCTAAAAGGTTGACATCCCTCAAGACTCATGGCCCGACCAAAGCCTGGCATGGAGGCACACACACACCAATCTGGGAACCCATCGTCAAATAAAAAGGAAAAACAGCGCCCTCTGCTGTTTTTTACTTATTCATTTGGCTCTGGGCGGAGCTGAACGGAGGGAAACCGGGGTTTTGGTCTGCCTTCAGCCTTCCACTTCCGGTGGTACGACTATGTTTTCAAAGTTAAAATGTTACTAACTTTCCGTGGTTTTGTCTGCTCCGAGGACGCTATTGTTAATGAGTTTCGGTTTGTTTCCAGTGGGAATTGAGCAGCACACATGTAAATCCCGCCCACTACATTTGATTGGGTAAAGCGCGGCCTGCTTCCTGATCTGAAGGCACGCCCACGCCACGCCAATGTGCACGGGTTGTCAACGCGGCTACCGACAGATCCAAGCGCAGTGATGGATCTGTTCTTGAGAGATTACACACACACAGACCCTCCTCTAGGCTCGCCTCGAGGATTCAGGCCGTAAACACAGCTGATTCAAACTACAAGAAAACTTGTTGTACATGGTGTGGAGGTCATGAGGTTTACATATTATTGTCTGAGTCACAACATGAGAACCTGCCATCTTTACATCCTTATCTTCATTATGATGAATAGTTCATAAGTTAAGTATTCATCATATTCATGAAGTCAATAATGGGAGAAAACCCTCAAAGTTGGGTTATGACATTGAGGAAGCTGAGAGGGAGACAGTGGAGGAAAGACAGACAGTAGGAAAGCTGATAGAGAGACAGTGTAGGAGAGACAGACAGCAGGACAGCTGCAAGGGAGACAGTGTAGAAGAGACAGACAGTAGGACAGCTGAGAGGGAGACAGTGTTAGGAGAGACAGACAGTAGGACAGCTGAGAGGGAGACTGTGGAGGAAAGACAGACAGTGGGAAAGCTGATAGAGAGACAGTGTAGGAGAGACAGACAGTAGGACAGCTGAGAGGGAGACAGTGTTAGAAGAGACAGACAGTAGGACAGCTGAGAGGGAGACAGTGTTAGAAGAGACAGACAGTAGGACAGCTGAGAGGGAGACAGTGTTAGGAGAGACAGACAGTAGGACAGCTGAGAGGGAGACAGTGTTAGAAGAGACAGACAGTAGGACAGCTGAGAGACAGACAGTGTTAGAAGAGACAGACAGTAGGACAGCTGAGAGACAGACAGTGTAGGAGAGACAGACAGTAAGACAGCTGAGAGGGAGACAGTGTTAGGAGAGACAGACAGTAGGACAGCTGAGAGGGAGACAGCGTAGGTGAGAGGGACAGTAGGAAAGCTGAGAGGGAGACAGTGTTAGGAGAGACAGACAGTAGCACAGCTGAGAGGGAGACAGTGTTAGGAGAGACAGACAGTAGGACAGCTGAGAGGGAGACAGTGTTAGGAGAGACAGACAGTAGGACAGCTGAGAGGGAGACAGCGTAGGTGAGAGGGACAGTAGGACAGCTGAGAGGGAGACAGTGTTAGGAGAGACAGACAGTAGCACAGCTGAGAGGGAGACAGTGTTAGGAGAGACAGACAGTAGGACAGCTGAGAGGGAGACAGTGTTAGGAGAGACAGACAGTAGGACAGCTGAGAGGGAGACAGCGTAGGTGAGAGGGACAGTAGGACAGCTGAGAGGGAGACAGTGTTAGGAGAGACAGACAGTAGCACAGCTGAGAGGGAGACAGTGTTAGGAGAGACAGACAGTAGGACAGCTGAGAGGGAGACAGCATAGGAGAGACAGACAGTAGGACAGTTGAGAGGGAGACAGTGTAGGAGAGACAGACAGTAGGACAGCTGAGAGCGAGACAGTGTAGGAGAGACAGACAGTAAGACAGTTGAGAGGGAGACAGTGTAGGAGAGACAGACAGTAAGACAGCTGAGAGGGAGACAGTGTAGGAGAGACAGACAGTAAGACAGCTGAGACAGGTTTTTCATAACTTCACGTCCTAATGGCCGCAGTAAAACGTTAACTGTGTTCTCGCCAAGGGGCAAGGTCTAACACCCACACTGCATAAGTTATGACAGGTGAGTGTGTGTGTGTGTGTGTGTGTGTGTGTGTGTGTGTGTGTGTGTGTGTGTGTGTGTGTGTGTGTGTGTGTGTGTGTGTGTGTGTGTGTGTGTGTGTGTGTGTGTGTGTGTTGGCAACACACAGACAAAGCAATAAAACAACATTCCATGGGCCGCTATAAGGCATGTACCCTCTATCACACATCGAACACGGACAGCTAAGACAATAATCTATGAGGGGGGAGACTGAGACAATGTATGCAGAGAGCAGCATTTTACTCAAGGGTTGTACTTAAAGGGATATTTTACTTTCAAAAAAACTTTTGGTCATTGTATCGTCTACTCAGGCTTTTGTGAGTCCCCCAGACCGTTTTTAAGTTGCTTGATTCAGTATTTAGATATGTGATAATCATTTTATAAGATACGCCCCCTTCCTATACAAACCCATTATAACTTCAAACTCCATTTTTAACATGTTAGATTCATCAAAAACACCCGTCCTTGGTTCTGGTGACTCACCCTGCCCTCCTAATATGCGAGGGGCCGTGTTCTTTCCTTTACCCTTTTAATTTATTTTATTTTATTTTATTTTTTTATTGTATTTAATTTTTTTCATTTTCCAAAAAAATATTAAAAATAAATGAAAAAGGGGGGCGTCCGCTGGCCTAGCGGTCCAGGCGCATACCACATACGTTGGTAATCCAGCTTGACAGCGTGTCGCGGGTTCGACTCCAGATCCCGACGACGTTTGCTGTATGTCTCCCCCCATCTCTCTCCCCATTTCCTGTCAGCCTACTGTCCTGTCTAAATAAAGGCATAAAAGCTCCAAAAATATCTTTAAAAAAAAATGAAAAAGGTTATCGAAAAAACACGGCCCCCTCGCGTATTAGGAGGGCAGGATGAGTCACCAGAACCAAGAGTGTGTTTTTGATGAATCTAACATGTTAAAAATTGAGTTTGAAGTTATAATGGGTTTGTATAGGAAGGGGGCGTGTCTTATAAAATGATTATCACATATCTAAATACTGAATCAAGCAACTTAATAACGGTCTGGGGGGCTCACAAAAGCCTGAGTAGACGATAAAATGACCCAAAGTTTTTTTGAAAGTGAAATATCCCTTTAAGTATAATTTTGAGGTACTTTTCCCACCCTTTAAAACCATAATACTAAGTTGACCGGGGTCCCCCGGAGCTGTGTACTAGGCCTGCATGAAATACCGACGCGTTGGGATTTATTTTAGTTAAAGCACCTGGTTCTCAAAGTGGGGTCCAGGGACCCCCAGGGGTACTTGGGGGGGTTTCCAGAGGGTCCCCAGCCAAATGATGGATATTTACTGGATGGATAGTTACAGTAGGAACCAAATGGACCCTTACAGGTCTGTAACTCTGAGAGAGTACAAATGGAACCAAATGGACCCTTACAGGTCTGTAACTCTGAGAGAGTACATGGAACCAAATGGACCCTTACAGGTCTGTAACTCTGAGAGAGTACAAATGGAACCAAATGGACACTTACAGGTCTGTAACTCAGAGAGTGTATAATGGAACCAGTTCCATTTGTACACTCTCAGAGTTACATGAACACTGACAATTTTACACAGATTGGGGTCCCAGAGATTTAAAAAAAAAATTGCATTGAATGGGGGGTCCGTACTGATACATATCAAACTGGGGGTCCTTAAAATTGAAAAAGGTTAAGAATTACTGCAGATAGAGCCACAAGTTATGGGGGTCCCTGGCTTATTTTCTCATCCACAGGCTAATTTGGGGGTTGTGGCATGTCCTCAGAAAGACAGACCTTTAGGGACAACAGTGCACGCGCACACACACACACACACACACACACACACACACACACACACACACAGGGACATGTGACAGCAATGAGGTTGAGACACGGTTCATTATTCGTTGAGCCACGGTGTTAAGCAGTGGTGGAAAAAGTAATCAAATGTTTTACTTAAGTAGATGTATCAAAGAATTTGCTTGAGTAAAAGTACAAAGGTATTGGTATAAAAATGTACTTAAAGTACCAAAAGTAAAACTACTAAAAGAGAGTGAGCTTGTAGATCGGCTATTTTCAAATAGCCTAGGTTTGAAATAGGGCTAAAGTGATGTTTTATAATGTAATAATTCATATCTGCAAAGTAACTAGTAACTAAAGTTTTCAAATCATTGAAGGGGAGTAAAAGTGCAATATTTGCCTCTGAGATGTGGTGGAGTAGAAGTAAAATTATAGACAATTGGAAATACTCCATGCCAGTGAACTAAAAGTACCTCAAAATTGTACTTAAGTACAGTACTTGAGTAAATGTAGTTAGTTACTTTACACCACTTGTGTTAAGACGTGACAACGTAGCGTGACGTGTTTTCGCCTGGAAAAAAAGTGTCAAAGGCAGCACTTTTTACCCCAGCTGTTAAAGAATGTCATTCTTGTGGATCCACATGCAGACACTAGTTGTGTTAATACAACGTTTGTACTGATTGTAGAGTTAAAACAGCTCTGATTGGCCAGTCCACAGAAAAGAGACAATCAGGGTTTCTATGGTGACCTTGTCAGCGAGGAAGGACAAAACCTCCAATGTCATGGAGTTGGAATGAGAAGAGACTGACAGACATGCAGAGCATGAGAACTATACTCAGCACTTCTAATGACACTGTGACATCACATGGAAAAGACACAAACCTATAGCCAGTGGTGGAAAGTAACGAAGTACATATACTTAAGCACTGAACTTAAGTACAATTTTTAGGTATTTGTACTTTACTTCTACTCCACTACAACTTGGATCCAAATATTGCACTTTTACTCCACTACATTTATTTGAAAACTTTAGTGACTAGTTACTTTGTAGATTTTGATTATTATTACAAAACATATATTAACCATTTTAGCCCTATATACATTTTGGCCATTTGAAAATCTACTACAAGCTCACAAATGCGTCGCGATGCAAAGCATCTTGTAGATCTGCTATTTTCAAAAGATTTGTATACATTTGTAAAATTGAAATGGGACATTCTGCATAATGAGTACTTTTACTTTTGATACTTTAAGTAGGCCTACATTTTGATACCAACACTTGTGTGCTTTTACTCAAGTACATTTTGAATTACGGACTTTCACTTGTAACAGAGTATTTATTTATTGCAGTATTGATACTTTTACTTAAGTAAAATAAATGAGTACTTTTTCCACCGCTGCCTGACGAGAGAGAGAGAGAGAGACACAGAGAGAGAGACACACACAGAGAGAGAGAGAGAGAGAGAGAGAGAGAGAGAGAGAGAGAGAGAGAGAGAGAGAGAGAGAGAGGGAGAGGGAGAGAGAAGGGGGGGGCTAATAGTTTGAGGTCAAGAGAGTTAAACTTGTGTACTTTGAGTTTTTATGATGTGTCAGTCATGCACCAGTGACTTCTCCACAGCTATTCTTCATGCGTCAGGAATTCATTATTTGCGGCAAATAAAAAAACACATTTCCAACAAGACCATGGCAAGGAAAAAAACAATTTACAAGTTTGATATTTTAGTCAAATCCAAGAAATCAAGCTCTCCAACAGAGTAATCATTTTCACATTGAATCAAACCTTTTTTTATGTCAGCAGTAATGTCATTAAAAGTTTGAATGACATTACTGCTTTATGCAATGCACAATAATACAATAAAAGTGACATTAAGTGACATAATAATAACACAAACTTGCACTTACTGAAGTGATTCATTTTGCCTGCTCTCTGCGACCAATTCCACTCAAGAAGTAAAAAAAAAAAAAAAGAAGAAAAAGAAAAGGAAAAAGAAAAAAAGAAAAAAGAACAGCCAAACTAAACAGGAACAGATGGAGGAATAGAGTGCAGTCAGTGGTTATACACAGACAGAGAGAGACTCACTCTGCGCTGTGCAGCGCACCAAGGAAATGACTGCTGACTGCTCTGGAACGCTACCTTTATTTGCAGTGTTACACACACATTAGTGTCCTATAGAATTATTTGACCCCAGGGGTCGCTGTTTCCCAAAAACAAAAGCACAGAGGTATAAGGTTCCATACAAAAGGATGCTAAAAGGCAGTGGTGGCAAAAGTACTCAATGTTTTACTTTAAAAAAAAAGGTAGCAATACTGAAATGTAGAAGTACTCTGTTACAAGTAGAAGTCCGGAATTAAAATGTACTTGGGTAAAAGTACAAAAGTATTGGTATCAAAATGTACTTGAAGTACCAAAAGTAAAAGTACTAAAATGTTTGACAATAGCAGATCTACAAGCTCACAACGCGTCGCATCGTTCCCTAAAATAGGCTCTATGCACAGCAGCCATATTGGAAAGAAATTGGGCCTCTTTTTACTTCCTTCACAGGTGTTACCAATGATACTAATGAAGGCTCTGTTCCATTCTGGTCAGGGTGCTGATATCATGCATGTTGGCTCACTAGAAACACTCCATTTTGGTGCCCAAATGGCCCCTTATGGTGGGTGTGTAACTCTGAGAGTGTACAATAACTCTGAAAGTGTACACTCTCAGAGTTATGGGTGTCCTTGAAAATAAGACAACCACTATGCCACTCTAAATGGAACATAGCCTTAATTAGTATCATTGGTAACACCCGTGAAGGAAGTAATTAGAGGCCCAATTCATACCCAATATGGCTGCTGTGCATAGAGCCTATAGGGCTAAAGTGGCTAGTAGTAGTAGTAGTAGCGAGTAAGCAATCAAAAAAATAAATATGTGCAGTAAACACTTGTGCGGTGGGCATTTCTGGTGATAAGCTTTTTACAGGGGCCAGTAATTTACGAATTGCAGCCACCTCTAACTGCTCTTTTAGAGTGGTAAGGAGTCACACTTTTTTATGACTATTGGTAGGGCATTCCACATTTTGGTGGCATAGCAGTAGAACAAATGTAACCCCTTGTTTGAGCCAAATATTCGTTGGACATGATTTGTGGAGCTCCATCTGAAAATACAAAATACATCATCACCAGATTTATATTGCGCTTTAGTAGGCTTGTCTGCATTAATTTACTTTACTGTTTATTTTAAAACAGCAAAGGCACGATTATATTGGTTGTAATTAAAGTTCGTTTTTAGGTTGGATTGCAATCTTGCAATGTTACACCGCTGTTTTCACATTGCTTTATTCTAGTGTTCCCTACATCGTTCCCAATGAAAAGCTATACTTCTAATATCTCTCAAATACTTTTCCTGAGCAATGGATTTATGCTCTTAAAATTACATTTCAGGCGGCCTCTCTGTGTGGAGTTTGAATGTTCTCCCCGTGTTCCCTAGGGTAGGTACCCTCACAAAAACATGCAGTAATCTTGGTCACTATACTGCCTTCCCCTGGCCAACCGGGGCGCCTGATGGAGGGGAAAGGAACTGCGCTACGTCCAACCAGGGAACCTCTCCCCTGTCAGGTGACAAGAAGGTCAGTTGGCTCTCATGCATTGAAGGAGGCATGAGCTCGACCCTGGCCTCCCTAGGTTGGCAGAGGGAAGGTACTTGGTTGGCACTGGGTGTAAAAAATGGGGCTACAAAATCGTGGGATAAATATTTAGAAAAAAAATTATACATTTCAGGCTAATACTAGCCAAATGTTTTTGATACATTCCACTCCAATGCCAAACTTTGCCTACGTTTAAAGTTAGTTTCTAATCCAAAGCTAATTCTACTTAGTTCCACTTAATTCAATTAAACTATTTTCTCTACAATGTTTTAAGTTAGCCCACAGTGTTTCTTCAGAAACAGTAGCCTATTCGTTTTAGTTTCTGTTGCTACTTTTATTCAAAAGTATAAATTACAAAGTACATATAATAATAATAGTGAAAATAGCAGATCTACAAGCTAAAGACACAACGTGTTGCATCATGATGTTTTGTGAGCTTGTATATCTGCTATTTTCACTATTTAATAGAGCTTAAGCTTAGGCCTAGGTGGTTAGTTCATAATTTACTTTTTCCCTTCCTAGAAATATAGTGGAGTCAAAAGTACAATATTTGTCTTTGAAATCTAGGGGATTGAAAGTATCCCAAAAAATACAAATACTTAGTTAAATTACAGATACTCAAAACAAATGTGTAGGTACTCAAGTGAAAGTACGTAGTTACTGTCTACCACTGATTGGTACGCAAAGCTCGGCCAATCCGTGAAGCCAGTGGGTTGGATCATCCAATAAGGGAAGCACGGGACAGACACACAGAGAGACACACACAAACAGGGTTCTGGAATGTATAGATAAAATAAATCTTCATTAAGTCAACTGGAGATCATGAAGCCATGTTGAACTCTGGTATAGCATGATATACTGTATGTCCACATATTATCAATCACTTTAATGTGTGTGCACGTATGTGTGTGTGCGTGCATCCATGCGTGCGTGCGTGCGTGCGCGTGTGTGCGTGCGTGCGTGTGCGTGTGTGCGTGCGCGTGTGCGTGTGTGTGTGTGTGTGTCTGTGTGTGTGTGTGTGTGTGTGTGTGTGTGTGTGTGTGTGTGTGTGTGTGTGTGTGTGTGTGTGTGTGTGTGTGTGTGCGTGTGTGCGCGCGTGTGCGTGTGTGTGCGTGTGCATGTGTGTGTGTGTGTGTGTGTGTGTGTGCGTGCTTTATCAGCACATCAGCAGCTGTGTGCAGTGCAGGTCAAATGGCAGGCTGTCACTTTCATTGAAACAACAAACACGACTAATAGTTTGACATTCCTCACACCAGCACAGCACACATGTGTGAATACACACTCTAAAACCTATTCACTTCTTACCGTGGCTTCAAAACACTGGTAAACATACGCTGGTTGACACAAGCGTTAATGATGAATAATGCAACTGACACACACAACACACACATGCACTCACACGTTTGTGTGTGTTTTAAGACACAAACACACAGATAGCAGCGCAATGTTATTGCACATTTATTTTGAACGAATTCCAAGCAATAGGTGAAAGGTTTTAGGACCCTTCATCCCTGCAGTGCTTTTTCTCTGTACATTTTTTGTGTCTGTTTAATAGGCTCATATGCACAGCAGCCATATTGGAAATAAATTAGGCCTCTTCCTCACTTCCTTCACAGGTGTTACCAATTATAATAATTTCCATTACGTTCCATTTAGTGTACCACAGTGGTTCTCTGGCTTTTTAGTGGTGCTCTGAGTATTTCAAAACTCTGAGGGGTAAGGGGCCATTTGGAACCCCTTCAATCACCCATGAGGGTCCCTGGACCACAATGTGAGACCCACTGGTGTAGCAGAGTGTTTCCAGTGAGCCAACATGCAACAATATCAGCACCCTGACTCTGTTTGACCAGAATGGAACGGAGCCTTCATTAGTATCATTGGTAACACCTGCTGTATGAAGGAAGTATAGAGCATCGCAGTTGCACAGAATCCGGGTGCCGGAAGTAAATACTCAATGCATTTTTCCCATTGACTTTTCCAAAAATATTTATATCAATGAATTTAAGCCTAGAATCAAGCCATCCAGGATGCTGGTGAATCATGACCATAAAACCTTTTTTTCTGTGATTTTTTAAAATTTTATATTTAATGATATGATATACTATGTTTAATAAATACCCTTTGTTTTGCCGTTTTCAAAAAAGTTTTTTCACAGAATCAAACGTTTTATGGTCATGATTCACCAGCATCCTGGATAGCTTGATTCTTGGCTTAAATTAATTTATATAAATATTTTCGGAAAAGTCAATGGGAAAAATGCATTTGAGTATTTACTTCCGGCAACTGGAAGTGGGCGGGAACTGCGACGCTCTATAGAAGAGGCCCAATTTCTTTCCAATATGGCTGCTGACTGCTGTGCATAGAGCCTATTACCTTTTGAAAAAAAGAGGATTTGTACTTCTAATAACTAACCCCCCCCCCCCCCCCCCCCCCCACCACCACCGCACACACACACACACACACACACACACACACACACACACACACACGCGCGCGCACACGCACACGCACACGCACACACGCACACACACACACGCACGCACGCGCACACACGCACAAACCTTTGAAATAAAAATTCCAGCCCTGTGTTTGGAAGCAAAAGGGATCAAAACAAAAGGAACCACAACAGAGCGGAAGCAGTGACCTTTAAAGGGTCGACAGAATGCTGTGTAATGCTGAGGCATGGTGTTGCGTTGTGCTGTGTTGATGGTTAACACATACACAAGATAACATGGTAGAATATAAGGATCTATGGTACTGTAGTTTGGCTCCTCCGGACACATAACACACTTAATGACATGCCACAGTCTATAGATGTTGAGAGAGAGAGAGAGAGAGAGAGAGAGAGAGAGAGAGAGAGAGAGAGAGAGAGAGAGAGAGAGAGAGAGAATACTCTCTCAAAGTTACAACTGGATAAATGAACACTGAGGATTTTACAGTTTGTTTGAGAGTTTTAGTTGTTACTTGTAGGTTTAGATTATTAATCCCAAAACGTACATTTTATACTGGTCTATTCGATAAATAGCTGATCTACAAGCTCACTGTGCTCACAGCCCGGTGCAGTTCGATGTGTGGTGGGCTTATAGATCAGCTATTTTAGAATATCTTTCAGAATAACTAGCGTTGACAAAATGTGTGTGTAACATTCATGTTTGAATCAACACCACTTCCTCCAATGTTCATCATGGCTGAGATTCAGTTGTTTCACAACAACCTTCAAGCTAGACGGCCGGATCGTGTTACACTGCTCCACACGCTGAGTGTGTGTGTGTGTGTGTGTGTGTGTGTGTGTGCGTGTGTGTGTGTGTGTGCGTGTGTGTGTGTGTGTGTGTGTGCGCGCGCGCATGCTTGCGTGCGCGCATGCGTGCGTGCGCATGTGCGCGCGTGTGTGCGTGCTTGTGTGTGTTTGTGGGTATTACTACACTTGTGAGGACCGTAATGTCCCCACACAAGTACAGTAGAACAAGAGAAATAGACAAGAGAAATGGTTGTTTTATGGTTTGAAAAACGCAAAAGATTCAGATTGGGGTTAGGGTTAGGCGTGACACGGTGTGAGCTTGTAAATCTGCTATATTTTGCCTAAGTTCTGACTATTTGCAGCTATTTTCTATGCTGTCATAAAATGATGACGTCTTCCCAAGTATAGCAATGCAAACCTGTGCGTGCGTGCGTGCGTGCGTACGTGGTTATGTAATGTACAGAAATACTATACCGTCCATCGTACATTTATTAAAAGGCAGAAGAATGCCGGAAAAAAAGGCAGAAGTTTGATTCATAGATCCCAACACATTGTGATATTTTGGGTGTGCGGCACTGGCCTTTGACCAAGTATAAATCTACCCCTTTCAACCTGGCGGCGCTAGTTTGCGCATGGCTTTTTATTATCAAAAACGCCAAAATGTTTCAATATTTTGGGGCGGCAGTGGCTCAGGAGGTAGAGCGGCTGCTTGGAAACCGGAAGGTTCCAAGTTTGATTCCAGAGTTACTGTCGAAGTACACTTTGAGCAAGACACTCAACCCCTAATTAATCCCGATGAGCAGGTTGGTGCCTTGCATGGTTTCCTCCGCCATGTGTGTGAATGGGTGAATGTAATGCACAATCATTGTAAAACGACTTGGATAAAGGTGCTATGTAAATGCACCATTTATATTCTTTAAAAAAAATAATGGCCTATTTTCACTACTAGATCTTCAGGCCGCTACGCGGTCTTCAAATCCAGTCCTATAGGCTCTATTCACAGCAGCCATATTATGAAGACATTCACAGGTGTTACCAATGATACTAATGAAGGCTCTGTTCCATTTAGTGTAGCACAGTGGTTTCCACGACCCCCATAACAAATGGACCCTTACAGGTCCATTTGGTTCCATTTGTACACTCTCAGAGTTACACACCTGTAAGGGGCTATTTGGAAGCCCATGAGGGTCCCTGGACCCCAACTGTAGACCCACTGGTGTTTCCAGTGGGCCAACATGCACAATATCAGCACCCTGACTCTGTTTGACCAGAATGGAACAGAGCCTTCATTAGTATCATTGGTAACACCTGTGAATGTCTTCATAATATGGCTGCTGTGAATAGAGCCTATTGCGCTGATCAGAGCAATGGTCACTGAGTTATGGCCATTTGAAATGTTAGACACTGATGTAACACTGCTGTAGTGTGACTATTGTCATGGCAGACCCCTGAACAGTGTTTGTGCCAAGTTTGGTGAGAATTTGAGCAACGGTGCGAGGCGTTATGAGCTTGTAAATCGGCTATTTTCACTACTACATGTGTGATACTCTTGTTTGATGATAGCTAGGGCATTGATTTACGCACAAAAACATATTAAAAAGTTGAAATATGGTTGATAATAATGGTTGCTGTCGTTTCTGCCCGAGAGCAACCATATAGGACTTAAGTGTGTTTTGTATCAACAATCTTAATCTGCAGAGTAGCCTAACTCGATAAGAAAATGTAATTGCTCAAGAATCAGAATTGTACAGAGCGTACTGAGTAATTGTACTCAGTCCCATCCTGACTAGAGAGCTGGGGTAGATGGGGATCAAAATGTACTTGTACTGTAGTTGATGAAAATAAAAACCAAATAAACAATAACAAACTGAAATGGTATTGCGTGTTTGCGAAACAAATTTAAACTAATTCAATCATAGAGAAAATGTTGTTAGTATTTGTTTTTGTCAGAAATCTTCAAAAGTGGCAAAAATAGCAGATCTACAAGCATGTAGATCTGCAAATTTTGCAAATGTTTTGACCTTGTTGAACTCACCCATGACTAATCCATATTACAATAAAAAACTAAAACTAACACTAAAATGAATACAACCTTAACTAAAATGAAGCCTTAAAAAAAAGTATAAAGAAAGTTGCAAGCCCACTTTAAAAATGTACCAAAACTAACAAAACAAAACAAAACGTCAAAACAAGATAAACAATATAAAATTGTGAAAAATGTAAAAAACATATTAAGCTTTGGGTTGTCATGGGGGAAGAGGTTCTCTTGGGGGTAGAAACCCCCCTCTGGCTGTATCTTTCTCACAAAACCACCAAAATGACACTAAATGTTTCATATTTCAACATATTTCCTGGCTGACGCTGCTCTTGCTCAACACAGCCGTTTTATGATCGCAGCTCATCACGGCTGCTGATTCCACCAAAACCACACTGATGGAAATGTACGTTTTTCTAATCTTTTGTCACCCTGAAAAAAGTTGTCAACACAATGTAATGCACTGCAGTGGTTCTGAAACCTTTCCATGCCAAGGACCCCCAAATTGATATTACCCATACCCATTGAGACCTGAAGCCGATTCTGCATGTCTCCTAAATCTCAACAGTATTCTGAAAAACGTATGTTTCTATATCAGTGGTGCTCAATCTTTTTCATGTCAAGGACCCCCAAAATTATATGTATTTGGCCGCGGACCCCCATCAAAATATTTTGTTCCAGGACCCCCCAGAAGCAAAGATTTGAGTTAAAAATGTTCGCTTTAAAAATATATATGTTCAAAGATTTGCACA
The DNA here is from genome assembly GCF_963454915.1 of Gymnoscopelus microlampas. Taxonomy (NCBI): domain Eukaryota; kingdom Metazoa; phylum Chordata; class Actinopteri; order Myctophiformes; family Myctophidae; genus Gymnoscopelus; species Gymnoscopelus microlampas. The sequence continues at coordinate 57,705,258 of NC_139945.1, forward strand.
CATTTTCACGATTTTTCAAAATTAGCAGATCTACAAGCTCGTAGCGCGGCACTCGGTACCGCGCTATGAGCTTGTATATCTGCTATTTTTGAATAGCCTAAAGTGTAAAATAATGCTTTTTAGCTTGAATCTAAAAATGACACAGTTCCAGGTCTTAATGGGTTAATTTGGCCGAAGACCCCCATCTGACATTTTCTTGTGCCAGGGACCCCCCAGAAACAAAGATTTGATTCAAAAATGTTCTTTTTATTCAAAGATTTGTACACATTTTTTTTTTCTTTCAAAAATAGCAGATATACAAGCTCGTAGCGCTACGAGCTTGTATATCTGCTATTTTTGAAAAGCCAAAGTATAAAAATATGGATAAAGTGGTTAAAATGATTGTGACACTAGTATATCAACTAATTTTGCTGGGGACCCCCATGTACCCCTCAAGGACCCCTGGTGTAAGAACGAAGCATTGTGAGCTTGTAGATCGGCTTGTAGATCGGCTACATCTGAATACACAAAGTCTAAATTAGGGCTTAAGTGGTAACTGTGTAATTTTGTAATAAAATGAAAATCCACAACGTAACTTTAAAGTCCTCAAATAATTGTTGTGGAGTAAAAAGTACTCCATGTACTTAATGACCGTACATTCACACAAGACCCCCTTTTCTTTTAGCCCACTCTACCCCTATGTCTGCTGTTTATCACTCTGTCTTATCTCCACATTCCATAATGCCTGCCTCTCACTTTCTCTCTCATTCATCACTCGCACGCACGCACGCACGCACACACGCACGCACGGTCTCCAACTCCCTTAAAGTTGCAATCCGTAGCTTGTTTGTTGTACCCGAAATTCGAACCCTGACCTGCCCAATTGAGAGACCAAATGTAATTCTACAATACTGCATTATTATTGCGTTATATTGTATTAAGCTAATCTACAGATCTACAAGTTATATTGTATTTACATTAACATTAACCATACACATTGGTTAATGTAACATTTCATTCATTAAAACAATTTCCAGATTGCAGTGTCTATATGGATCTCTTCAAACAATATGACTGTGCTTCTTTATGTGATGAGTTTCATTTGAAAGGAAAGAGGTAGTTCAAATTATTGTGAAAGAATTATAGGCAAACATGAATAGATGTATTTGTTAAGTGCTTACGCAGCAAAGCTATATATAATACAATTGTCATGTGGTCAGTGGGTCATTAAAGGGCAAGAGCATGCAACTCCAAAATAATATTGTTGCTGAGTCATCTTAACATGGAGGTCAACCACTTAGGCCCTATTCTATCTATCCCAAAGTATTTTATACCGGTAAAAAAGTGACTTATGCTTGTAATATGGTTTGTTTGTACTTTGTTTGTTTTGTACAAACCCGTTTTGAAGCCTCTAGTTCAGCTAAATAAAATCCACCATCTTAGAATCCCGGAAATCTAATGCTATTGGGTGGGAAGGGTTATTGATAATCAATAAAAAATACTGGGAGTATAATTTACCAAAACGCTTATCATGCTGTGTGAAAGAAGACTTGAAACTATCGATTGAAAACATGAAATGTTTATGTAATATGAAAAAGTTTACTAAGGTAATAAAACCAAGTGTAAAGTCGAGTCATATTCCCTTTGACAAGGAATTAAATGTCTTCTGCAGCTGCAGGAGGGGAATTAGTGCCACCTGCTGGGCCATTAATGAGAACTGCAGAACTTACGGCTTCATTTTCCACAGCGTAACTTTGCCGCCTGGATGCTACACACAGTTTACTCACACTAGACTTTTGGTATAAATTCTGCTCTTCTGGCTGAGAGTCAATCAGAATTAATTCATTTTCTGCTATCCAGTCAGAGCTCCAGTAGCCTCGGAAACCCAGCCTTTTTTTTGTTTCAAAAGAAAAAAAGTCTGGGCGAACGGTGCAGGAACGATGGTCTTAGGACCTTGTTAACTCCTAACCAACCAGAGTGCAGAGGGGCGTCGCTCTAAATTTGGTGACGTCAGCCTGCTCCGTGCACAGACCGGGGGGGGGGTGGAGGGGAGGGGAGGCGGGGACATAGATTGGTGAAGCAATAGGAGGCGCCGCACTGCTCCGGGCGCCTGGGTTTGGCTCCGCCCTTCGAGACCATGGATGGGGCTCGTTCTCTCAGTCTAGAGCTCCAGTGGCTGATATTAGGGTGATCAACATGCATCACATTCCTGGCTGGCCAACCCAACCCAACCTATCAGCTGAGGGGATTGGTTGAGCTTTGCTGGACATTTATGGCGTTGTATCCATATAAGTGGTGGCGTGCACAATAGCACTTCATTTGTCTACAGAGTCAGACCCCGTTAAGCGCATTAGATCCAGTTCTGCTCTGTGATATGTTGCACTGGACGCTGTACCGGAAGGGAGGATCAAAGAGGTATTACCATGCTGCTGTGGCAGTGGACCACAGGGTATACACCTTTGGAGAGTACGACAAGACCCACAGGGATCGGGTCGGTGTGCACGTCTTCAACACAGTGTCACTGCGTTGGATGAAGTTACGTTCGGCGACAGCTCGAAGAGGAGAACGCCACCTCGAGGCTCCCTCCATGAGCTGGGGCCAAACAGCTGTGCTGATAGAAGACATCATCTACATCTTCGGGGGCTACTGGGAAGGGGAGTATTTCAACATGCTTTACGGGTTCGATGTGGACACCCACGGATGGTTCAAGCCTCGGACGTCTGGGACTGTTCCAGAGGCGAGGAGCAACCACTCAGCCTTTGTCTTGGAGACGGTCATGTATATCTTTGGAGGGCTCAACGTGAACATGGGATTTTTCACTAATGACATCTGCAAGTTGGACACCGCCACAATGTTCTGGTCTTTGATAAACACCAGAGGCACTCCAGCACCTATTTCATTATTTCACTCTTCCACCGTCATCGGGACGAAGATGTTTGTATTTGGGGGTCGAGGGATCCAGTTCGACTACTACAACGACATCAGTGTGTTTGACACAGAGACCAACTGCTGGCTGAGCACGCCTTCCGCACAACTTCTTCCGGAACGGCGCGAGTGTCATTCCGCCTTTGCCTACAATGGGGAGCTGTACATATTTGGTGGCTATCGTAATGGCCGGACCTTCAACGATCTGTGGAGATTCAACCCGGAGACTATCTCCTGGAAGAAGGTCGAGCCCAAGGGGAGAGGCCCATGTCCGATGTTTAGCATGTGCTGTAACATGGTGGGAGATCGTACCATCCTCTTTGGAGGAGGATATATAAGCATGCACTCGTCCATTCAAGTGTCTGACCAGTACATGTTAGACCTAAGTCCTAGTCTGAAGACATTATCCAAGCTGGCTGTCATTCAGCACGGCCTGGCGCAGTCTGGACTCCCACACGACATCAGGTGGGAACTGGCAGCCATGGCGACCAACAGCAGCAGCACAAATGACATGCGACTGCTCGCTTCCAGCATGTTCCGGTGGATGTTGAAGTTCTTGAAGACCTTGAAATCGATCATGACGCTGAGTTGTCTGACCCGTACATCTCAAACTTAAGTCCTAGGCTGAAGACGTTAAGCAAGCTAGCAGTTATTCTAGTTCAGGGGTCTTCAACGTTTTCAGGCCAAGGACCCCCTAGCTGAGCGAGAGATGAAGCAGGGACCCCCTACTCTATATTGTATAAAATTGTGTTTCAGATTAAAGTTTTTTTTTTTACCTAGTCTGCTCTTTTTTCCCTCTACACCTATAGCCTCTTTGCCAAAAATAGCCGATCTACAAGCTCTCAACGCCTCGCAGCGCGAGGCGTTGAGAGCTTGTAGATCTGCTATTTTCGGCTAATGTTCCCCTCAGAAAAGGAATTTTAGGGTTCAAGTGGTTAATGTAAAAAAAAACTAAATCCTATCACACAAAGATTTGGCGGACCCGCTATAGTAGCTCTGAAGACCCCCTAGGGGTCCCGGACCCCCTGTTGAAGACCCCTGTTCTAGTTGGTTTGGTGCGGTCGGGACTGCCACACGACCTCGGGAGGGTTCTGCCGGGCCGCAGGGTTTTTACAGCTTGGCTTGGTAGGAGGCTAGCTACTATAAGAGAGTCTGCCTCCGTGTTAGTCCAGAGCTAATCTCACAAACCTCTACACTGATCAGCGCCAAATGTCCTGTTCATACTTCCAGCAGGTACCTTAGCACCTCCATACATTTATATATATACTGTATATTTTTTTCAAAATATGTTTTATATTTTTGCCAGACCCAGAGAGTCGGCCTACATGAGGCTTTGTCTGTCCCTCTTTCGTCCCTCTTTTGTCCCTCTTTCGTCCCTCTTTTCCTCTTTTCCTATACACACACGTCATGCGAAGTCCGGCCATTCAGATTTCAACCACTAGGGGTCTGGCAGTACCAGACCCCTAGTGTTTACTTTTTAATTCTATAGTGGAATGTGGAAGGCCTTCCCATCGCTTAAAGGATGTCTGCAAAAGAGTACTGTATAGGCAAGCTGGCCAGGCCCTCCAGTCTGGGAAACTGAATTTTCCAGACCACAACAAGGCCGCTACAAATGGGGGCTTGCCATCAAAGCAGGCCACCCAGAGGGATGAGAAAAGGAGAGGAGACCTTTGGGAGGAGACAACATCTTAGACTCAAGTCCTAGTCTGAAGACTCAGCACCCACGAGGGCAGGCACTTAGTACACATACAGAAACTGCAACAGAGACTGCAATTCAAGAATAGGACTGTTCAGCCACAAGCAAGTCAACAACAGACTTAATCCCTGCATGGCGACTACTACACTGGCTCTCAACGGCTGGGACCACCAAATGGACCATTAAGGGTCTGTAACTCAGAGAGTGTACAAATGGACCCTTACGGGTCCCATATAGGTCCATTTGGTTCCCTTTGTACAATCTCTGAGTTAAATAAGTACTGAGGATTTCACAGTGTAGATTCCAGTTTAGTTCATCTAACGCTTAGGGTGTACAAATGGAACCAAATGGACTTACTTGGTTCCATTTGCATTTGGTCCAATTAATTAATTAGCAGGCTACAGTTTTTACTGAGACAAGACATAGGCATATTGAGATGGACACATTGCATTATCTTGGCTTTGAGAGAGAGAGAGAGAGAGAGAGAGAGAGAGAGAGAGAGAGAGGGTGAGGGGGGGGGGGGGGTAGTTTGGGGTTAGTATTGTTCATTGACACCTTGACACATGGGGCCAGGAATCAAACCTGGGTCCTTATTTTTCCCAGGTGGCATCTTTACCCATATATGGGCTATAGCGTCCTATTTCAATGGCAGACATGCCTTTTAGACCGGGACATTGTGTGTCATTAATTACTACAGTCCATTGTATTAAATTGTATTGTTTTAATTATGTACAATGTATTTCAGTTCTTAAAGTTAATAGAAGTATTACTAAATGCAGAAAACAGATATTCACACTGAATAATACAATAAATATTACACTCGTGACTTATGGGCTATTTGAGTGTGGGGGTTATACTGGCGAGACCACCTCAGTGGCCTTCTGGTTAAGAGTGTCCGCATTGAGATAGGCTCTATGCACAGCAGCCATATTGTGAAGACATTCACAGGTGTTACCAATGATACTAATGAAGGCTCTGTTCCGTTTAGTGTAGCACAGTGGTTCTCAGATTTTTCAATTTCCACGACCCCCGTAATAACTCTGAGAGTGTACAAATGGAACCAATGTGTTACACACTCGTAAGGGGCCATTTGGAAACCCCATAAGGAACCATGAGGGTCCCTGGATCCAAACTTTAGAGCCACTTGGTGTAGCAGAGTGTTTCCAGTGGGCCAACATGCACAATATCAGCACCCTGACTCTGTTTGAGCAGAATGGAACAGAGCCTTCATTAGTATCATTGGTAACACCTGTAAATGTCTTCACAATATGGCTGCTGTGCATAGGGCCTATTGGGAGGTCGATTCCCCGGCGGGCGGCGGTCCATACCAAAGACTATAAAAACGGGACCTAACGCCTCCCTGCTTAGCACTCAGCATCAAGGGGTTGGCCTGGGGTTTAAAGGGATATTTCACTTTCAAAAAAACTTTGGGTCATTTTATCGTCTACTCAGACTTTTGTGAGCCCCCAAGACCGTTTTTAAGTTGCTTCATTTAGTATTTAGATATTTGATAATCATTTTATTTACCCCTTCCTATACAAACCCATTATAACTTCAAACTCCATTTTTAACCTGTTAGATTCATCAACAACACCCGTCCTTGGTTCTGCTGACTCACCCTGCTCTCCTAATACGTGAGGGGGCCGTGTTCTTTCGATTACTTTTTTCATTTATTTTATTCTATTTTTTTTATTGTATTCAATTTTTTTCATTTTCCCAAAAAAATATTAGAAATAAATGAAAAAAGTAATCGAAAAAACACGGCCCCTCGCGTATTAGGAGGGCAGGGTGAGTCACCAGAACCAAGGACGGGTGTTTTTTTACTGAATCTAACATGTTAAAAATGGAGTTTGAAGTAATAATGGGTTTGTATAGGAAGGGGGTGTGTCTGATAAAATGAATATCAAATATCTAAATACTGAATCAAGCAACTTAAAAACGGTCTGGGGGGCTCACAAAAGCCTGAGTAGACGATAAAATGACCAAAAGACAGCCGCCTCACAGACGATAAAATGACCAAAAGACAGCCGCCTCATGGTACAGAAACAGGAGACACGAGCCAAGTGGCCCAATATGGGCCACTTGGCTCGGCAAGACTTACAGTTTATGAGATAAACTGTTCAGGTGAATAGTTAATTTAGTGACGTTGAGAGTATATCACACTATTCTGGGTCATTCCTATGCTCCCCAGCTGCATATTCTGTAAACGCACAACTTTTTAAAAGGTTGTTAGGGACTCATTTTCCGAGGGCCCTGTGTTTAACTCCAACAGAGGATGCATGACGTATGCATGACGCAAGACCAAGCTCCGCACCATGGGCGAGCGGCCTGCAGCCCCATGGCTGTGGAATGCCCTCCCCGAACACCTGAGAGCACCACAGGCCACTGATGCTTTAAAAAATCACACCCTGTGTGAAGGTAGCGGCGCCTTTGATACATTATGTCATCGATATGTGTTTATAATGTGTTTATAGCCATGTGTCACGTGAAGCTTGACCAATCAGTTTGTTGACGGGTCTGACCAATCAGAGCGTTGACGGGTCTGACCAATCAGAACGTTGACGGGTCTGACCAATCAGAACGTTGGCGGGTCTGACCAATCAGAGCATTGACGGGTCTGACCAATCAGAACGTTGACGGTGAACACGGACAAAGTCAGGTATAGAGCATGACGGGTCTGACCAATCAGAGCGTTGACGGGTCTGACCAATCAGAGCGTTGACGGGTCTGACCAATCAGAGCGTTGACGGTGAACACGGACAAAGTCAGGTATAGAGCAGGATCCGCTCTAGCTAGCGCCGCTAAAAATGGACTAAAAACCTACCTTTTTAACAAAGCGTTTTCTTAATTATTCCTGGGCTTTTTCTTCTTCTCTATGCCCTTATTTTACTACATTTTTTATTAGGCCCTTTAGCAGGGTCCCATGTAATTGTTTGGTTGCCTTTGCTGTTTTATGCTATGTTCTTAAACCCTGTAGCACTGTGAGATTTGCAAGAATGTAAAGTGTGGAAGATTATGCATTATTAGTGTGGTTGCCCGAATGGGCAACCAGACTATTGTACTCTACCGACTTTATTCTTTCTAGATAAACTTTATTTTGATGTGCTACTCCTCCCACAGTTTATTTCAATTTCCCCATCCACTTTAAAGGGCAAATGAAAAAATTCAAGTATTTTTGTCTCGTAAACCGTAAAGGCTAGCTAGAGTTACAAAACTTTGGGGAAGGTTCATAGTTTATTGCCAAATTATTGAAACAAATATTACACCAGTCGGCCTCATGGTGGCGCTATAACAGCCCACTTTACCTTTTGGCCTATAACTTTTGAACCGTACATCGTAAAATGAAAAAAAACTTTACCCCTGGATTTCTTGGGTGATGACGCAACTCCCCATATAGGCCACGCCCATTTGCGTCTGGATAGATTTTCCGCCATTTTTAATTTTCTTAAGAACACACTTTTAGCTCCTTTTCCCACATATTTTGTCCAAATCGGTACACATGATCTTTGGACCCTAGCGATAAACATATCCAAACGGCATTTTGATAGTCCTTACCGTTCGTCCGTAATATGATTCCAAAGTTAGTGGGAGGGGCCTGTTTTACAAAGAACGCCAAAAATCATACACGAAACGTCCAATCAATCCCAAATTTGAATCACATGTCGAGGGTGGTTTACTCAACGAATCCCCAAAAGCATTTCAACTTTGATCCATAGGGGGCGCCACAAATGCGCAAAACGTAACCGTTTGATGCAAAAACATGTTTTTTTGGGGGATCAGTTCTCTCAAAAAGAAAAGCAAGTGATCTCAGGAGTGACATGACGTGATGTCATTGGCCCGCTACATTTGTGGGAGGGGCCTGTTTCTTTAGTGGGAATTGCATGTCGCGCGGCCTCCGACGGTATTCCTCCAGGCGTATTCCTCGAGTCCCGGCGGCCGCGACCGGCGTCGGCGCAACCACACTTTGCAATTTCCCAGAATTGCGACGCGTCCAGTTATTACTAGACCATACCCGTCGGGGGATATGAGCACCACGTGCACTTCATGGTCGGCTTGTTTTGCGGATGTGGCAACACCGGCGCTTGTTTCACGCACATGATTTGGCAACCTGGCAGCCAGCGAACACAAAAACGCCAATAAGCAGCTGAAATTTTGGGGAAAGCGAAAAACGGGCTTCAGTGTTCCGTGCACATGGTAATGGTCAATGGCTGTGTGCAAATACAGATCAATTGCTCCTGCCACTGAGTGAGGAGAACCGGGCGGAAGTGATTTTGGGCACAGACGGATACGCTGAGCTTTGTAGAATTATAGGATGATTATTAATATTTACCCATTAAGACCTGGAACTGTGTCATTTTTAGATTTGAGCTAAAAAGCATTATTTTACACTTTGGGCTATTCAAAAATAGCAGATATACAAGCTCATAGCGCGGCACAGACGTTTTTCAGAATACTGTTGAGATTTAGGAGACATGTAGAATCGGATTCAGGTCTCAATGGGTTTACTAGCTGGTGTGATCATCATTCCCCAGCCTTGAATGAATGAATGGCATCCCTTTGCCGCTATTACCATAGTGTGTAAAGGCTTATAGAAGTATGCCAAAGACATAATCATTATCGGGTTAATTCCCACTCTGGACCCCCACCCCCCCAAAAAAAAATACGAATCCACACATCTTCTTACCCACCTGGAGAAGAGGAACCCCTAGTATGTGAGAATGCTGTTTTAGACCAGTGGTTTTCAACCTTTTTCATGCCAAGGACCCCTAAATTGTTATACATATGGCCGCGGACCACCATTTGAAATGTTTTGTGCCAGGGACCCCCAGAAGCAAAGATATCAGTTAACTTTCGCTTTAAAAACAATATAACTATTTAAAGATATGCACACTTTTTCAAGGTTTATCAAAAATAGCAGATCTACAAGCTCATAGCGCGGCACTCGTGCCGTGCTATGAGCTTGTATATATGCTATTTTTGAATAGCCACAGCTAAGCGGTTAAAATGACTGTGACGCTATGTTAACTAATTCCGCTGGGGACCCCCTGGTACTCCCTCAAGGACCACTGGTGGTCCCCGGACCACTGATTGAAAACCACTGTTTTAGACTACAGCTCAACATTCAACAACAGCCCACCAGACCAAGCAGCTCAGGGGACCTAGGACTTGATCGACCCCAGCCCCCCCCCCCACCCAGCCAGACTCAATCTCAGCATCACTGAATTCACCATTCACCCATTCACCCTGCATGTGATGTTTCATCAGTGGTGTAAAGTAACTAAGTACATTTACTCAAGTACTGTACTTATACAGTAAGTACAATTTTGAGGTACTTTGACTTTACTGGAGTATTTCCAATTGTGTATACTTTTACTAAAATATTGTACTTTTACTCCGCTACAATGTATGAAAACTTTAGTTACTACTTACTTTGCAGATATAATTTATTACATTATAAAACAAACATTAACCACTTCAGCCCTCTTACCTAGGCTATTTGAAAATAGCCGATCTACAAGCTCACAACGCGTCGTATGGTGACGCGTTGTGAGCTTGTAGATCTTCTTTTTTCAAACATTTAGTACTTTTACTTTCAGTACTTTAAGTACATTTTGATACTAATACTTTTGTACTTTTACTCAAGTAAATTTTGCATTCCGGACTTACACTTGTAACAGAGTACTTCTAAATTGCAGTATTGATACTTTTACTTAATTAAAGAAAAATAGTAATTTTTCCACCACTGTGTTTCATAGGGTATCATTGCAACCCTTGACCATCAAAACATATGTGTAGAAGACACATATGATTTTTTTATTCTTTATTATCATGTTTGGCTCAGGAGATATAATGCTAAATACATCATTTGGTTATGGTGGAACGTAAAATGGCCACCATGGCGAGATGGCCACCAATGGCCACCATGGAGAAAAAAATGGGTTACAAAAATCGCGGGATAAAAATAATTTAAAATGGCCACCATGGCTGCCAGAATGTGTTTTTCGCAATGGCACCAGAGCCCCAAACTTTACTTTTATGAAAAAAGCGATTTTTGGACATAATCGTCTGAACTACATACAGTAGGTGCTCGACTTTCTCTGTGGGTGCTTGGGCCTTGAGAGCACCCATGGAATCAGCACCTATTATCACGCGTGTTGTAAATACAAAATGTTCAGCTAAAACACGACAGGGGGGAAAAAAACGTCCTTTTTGAGGTGAAGTGTCCCTTTAAGTTATCGTATTAAATTTGTGAATGAAGCCGCACGGTGACAATGACAGGCCAGCTGTGTGTGTGTGTGTGTGTGTGTGTGTGTGTGTGTGTGTGTGTGTGTGTGTGTGTGTGTGTGTGTGCGTGTGCGTGTGCGTGTGTGTGTGTGTGTGTGTGGCCTTGTAGCATCAATGACCCCATTTCAACCCTGACTGAATAAAACTGTCATTGGCACATGTGCACACAAGCACGCGCACACACACACGCACACACACACACACACGCACGCACACACACACGGTGTGTCAGGGGAGCGGATGGACGTCAGGAGTGTTCCGGAAGCTTGGCCGAGCTCCAAAGGAGAAGTGGAGAGCTGGGCAGAGCTGCTATACCGAACCGCAAGATCCGAACCACATTCTGACATGACACAGCACATGCACGCACACGCGCACGCACGCACGCACGCACGCACGCACGCACGCACGCACGCACGCACACACACAAAGCTGAGTGCATCATGAACGAGCGTAGTGCATGTGATCGTGTACGGGATGACGTCTCCCTTTCTCAAAGGGTTAATCCACCATCCCCTCTACCCCCTCAGTCCCACGCTGTGGATGACAGCGAGGCCAATGTTTACAGTGACAACATCCCAAAAATGCAATACATCGGGCGTGTCCGCCGTTATGAGTGACAGGCCTGTCACTCTCTGCTACCGAGGTGAGGAAATGGGCCGTGCGGAAGTAACACATAAAAAAGATTTAACGATATTCAAACCAGCAGCTGTAAATGTGCAATTAATCAATATGGAGCAACCACATGACCTGGGGGGGGGGTTATTTGGGCTCGCTGTGTACAGTGGTGGAACATTCACATTTTTTATTTAAGTAAAAGTATCAATAATGCAATATAGAAGTACTCTGTTACAGGTAAGAAACCGGAATTTAAAAATGTACTTGAGTAAAAGAGGTATTGGCATAAAAATGTACTTAAAGTACCAAAAGTATAAAGTACTCATTACGCAGACTGTCCCATTTCACACATTTTCAAATGTATACATTCTCTAGAAAATAGCCGATCTAGATCGGCTATTTTCAAATGGCCGAAATGTATTTAGGGCTTCAGTGGTTAATGTGTGTTTTGTGATAATAATCAAAATCTACAGTATCTACAGTATCTAAAATCTACTAGTACAAGTAACTAGTAACTAAAGTTTTCAAATAATTGTAGTGGAGTAAAAGTACAATATTTGCCTCTGAGATGTAGTGGAGTAGAAGTAAAAGTACTGAAAACTGGAAATACTCCAGTAAAGTAAAAATACCTCAAAATTGTACTTAAGTACTTGAGTACATGTACTTAGTTACTTTACACCACTGGCTATGTAATGTTGTTTAAACCTGTGGTTCTCAAACATTTTCATGTGAAGGACCCCCAAATTAATATGTATTTGTTCAGACACCCCCATCTGGAATTATTTTATGCCAGGGACCCCCATGCATGATTTGTCTATTTAAAATGTTTCAAACATATTCCAAATATATCCACTTTTTAATATTTTTAAATAGCACAACTACAAGCTCACAATGTCGCAGATCGGCTATTGAAATAGGGTTGCTATATTAAGTCACTGGTAGACGGTTTCTGGACTGTCCACAGCCCTCCTACGAGACACAGACCAAGTAGATTTTTTTTTTACTATTTTATCATGAGTATTAGTGAGGACCAATTATATGAAGATAGGTTGAAAATGGGTGAAGTCGTCCTTTAAATAAAATAGGGCTTAAGCGGTTAACGCATGTTTTGTAATATAACAATTTAAATCTGCAAATGAACTAGTATAAGGTTGTCAAATGATTGTAGTGGAGTAAAAAGTACAATAGTTGCCTCAGAGATGTGATGGAGTAGAAGTCAAAGTATCGAAGCTTGGAAATACTCAATTAAAGTAAAAACATCTCAAAATTGTACTTAAGCACAGTACTTAGTAACTAAGTACATGTACTTGTTATTATTCACCACTGTCCAAGTGGATCAAAGCCAGCAGTGCGCCCGGCTGGGGAGTTCACAGGCAGGAAGGAGAAGTACAGACACGCCATGCTCATCTCTAACATGCTCATTCGTTCATAACAATTACAATTTACAATTTAGGCATTTAGCTGATGCTCTTAATCCAGAGTGACTTACAATAACCAAGGTAAACACACACATCAAATGCAGAGAGCCAATGTAGTGCCTCAGTAATCATAGGTAGGGTCATAGGTAAACTAAGAACCTAGCATCAGTCTAAACAATATAATATATAAACTAGAAAAAGTGCTCCTCGGAGCACAGGTCTCCGCCAGGTCAGGTACGTTATTCTGGCCTCCTGGTGGCGCTATAATAGGCGAATGTGAAAAGGGTGCCATTTATTCTTAGGTCTTTCACGGCAATCAGACACTGCATTCATGATTTGAGGCATTTTGTTCCAAAAATGTGTTTTGCTAAATTAGACCTGCTGGTGGCACTATAACAGGCCAATGTGAAAAGGGTGGCATTTCTTCCTCGGCCTAGTGGGAATATGCGTGTGAAATTTCACGGAAATCGCAAGCTGCGTGCATAGTTTGAGGCTTTTTGTTCAAAACGGACCAATCCTGCAAACTTTGGAAGCCAACCATAGGCAATGAGGATGGAATATGGGAAATCGGACAGATCCGTGTTGATCACATGACTATAGTGTGTACCGATTTGCATGACGTTTGGATGAAATCTGTAGGAGTAATGTAAAAAAAATGGGTTTGCACCAATCGGCCTCCTGGTGGCGCTATAACAGGCCCATGTGAAAAAATTGTGGCAGAGGTTCTGAATTGGCATCCAGGGAGTGTGTGTGCACAGTTTCGGAGCGACCGGAACCAAATCGACCCTAACGGGTCCATTTGATTCCATTTGTACACTCTCAGAGTTAAATTGACATCAATTTTACAATATAAATTGCGGTCCAAGTGATAGAAATGCCATTTTCCAGGGGTCTGTAGCCCTAATGCATGTCAAACTGGGGGTCCTTGAAATTAAAATGGTTGAGAATCACTTCTAGAGCCGTAAAAAAAAAACTTCTCTTATGGGGGTCCCTGGCATATCTTTTGAAATGGGGGTCCGCGGGCTAATAAGTGTCAATTTGGGGGTCCTTGACATGAAAAAGTTTGAGAACCACACTGGTCTAAATAACATGCTATCTAAATGACATTTAAACCTATGCATAAGGGACCATGGTGGTCAAGGCATGGTGGTCATTAAGTGCTAAGGGCTAATGTGGAGTATATATTTCAGGCAATAAACAGGCCATGTACAGTAGTTGCACACCTACAGCTGATAGTTTAACACGTCACTTCAAACACCAAACTGAAGAACTCAATGAAAATGTAAAACTAAAGAGTTTTCAAACTATAATGACTCCAGCCCAAAGCATGAGTGTTGGTGCAACAGCACCAACAGCATGAGGGTGAGGTCATTGAACGACCTTGTAGAATGTGTGTGTGTGTGTGTGTGTGTGTGTGTGTGTGTGTGTGTGTGTGTGTGTGTGTGTGTGTGTGTGTGTGTGTGTGTGTGTGTGTGTGTGTGTGTGTGTGTGTGTGTGTGTGTGTGATTCAGTGTGTTGGCTGCATGTCTTGTCATTGTTTGGGGCTTTGTGCTCAGAGCATGAATGCTGTTCCTGTGACCAGCGCTGTCTGTGCGTCACTCTGAATGCTCTGAGATAAACAACACACACACACCCGCACACACACACACACACACACACACACACACACACACACACACACACACACACACACACACACACACACACACACACACACACACACACACACACATTTTGGGCATGTCATCATTATAGGTGAACATTTTCCTTTTTTTGTGTCTGATATTTTTGCACTTAAGTTGTTAAATTTAAACATTAATTTTGCTGTAGTAATTATGCATAGACATATATACTGTAGGCTTCTCTCACTCTCTCTCTCTCTCTCTCTCACGCACGCACGCACGCACGCACGCACACACACACACACACACACACACACACACACACACACACACACTGCACTGCAGTGACTAGGAGTGGCTTTGACAACATAACATCGAAATCATGACATCTTGTATATTACTGTATGTCTTCTTTACATGTCTTGATGAATTGAATACACAGGACAGCAATGGAAACAAGCCCTTGGGGCTTTTTGTGATGTCCTTTTAGCATCATATACCACTGTACTTTTCGCAAACTGTTAATAAAGTATTCAATCAATCAATCAATGAATCTGCTGCTACTAACAAAACTAAAACTAAACTGCTTCAGCGCCCTCTGCTGGAGACATGTGCCTACACATTGTACATAAGCAGAGAGATTCATTATGCTGGTTTTGCATCAACTATAAATGCTAGAAAAGAGCTCAAAGACCTTCCTGCGTTTTATGTCTTTACACTGCACTTACACTTACATTTCTACTTTCAAACATGAACGCAGAGAACAAGTCTGACTGAATGTATAATGCATATTTGTGCATGTTTTATTTCAACAGGAGATAACAGGAGATAGGCTCTATGCACAGCAGCCATATTATCACTTCCTTCACAGGTGTTAACAATGATACTAATGATGGCTATGTTCCATTTAGTGTAGCACAGTGGTTTCCACGACCCCCATAACTCTGAGAGTGTACAAATGGAACCAAATGGACCCTTACGGGTCCATTTGGTTCCATTTGTACACTCTCAGAGTTACACACCTGTAAGGGGCCATTTGGAAGGTTTCCAGTGAGCCAACATGCAACAATATCAGCACCCTGACTCTGTTTGACCAGAATGGAACAGAGCCTTCATTAGTATCATTGGTAACACCTGTGAATGTCTTCATAATATGGCTGCTGTGAATAGAGCCTATTCTGAACAGTTTCCACTCGGCTACCACCAGGCTGTTGAACAAGGCCTGAACAGGCCTCAACTGTTTTCTGTTAGATACCACGTGGATTGTTACCTAATCTCATACCTACCGCTATGTAGACTTATATACATACCTGCTGCTATGTGGACCTACCGATGCGTTACCACCACTCTATTGCACCTTATGTCGAACCTCATGTACATACCTGTTGCTTTTTTATGCTATGTGAATATACTGTATGTGGATATCTTATATTTGTTTTCTTTTGTTTCTTTTTTCTTTTTTTTATCCTTGCTCTCCCTACTGCTTCCTGAAAACAACAAAAATTATGGAGCTTGCACAAAAACAAATGTCACCCACTTATTTACACCTGTAAACCTGTGATGTGACAATGATACTGATTCTGAGATAACATCTCTTGACTCTACAATAGCTTTGAACAACAACACGCAACGAATGGCTTCAGATACCAGTATATCCCCTTTGAATAATTCAAAACACCAGTTACAGACCAGTGGTTCTCAACGTGCGGTCATTATTATAGACTGTAGTTATAGTTATATACTGTAGTTATATATATCAGACCATGTATATACATTTAGGAGAAATCAAGTTGCACACAGCACCTCCAAACACGTTCCCCTAGTGCACTAAGGACCTTATCTTGCTGCTATTTCTTGATTATTTTCCTTTTATATTTCTTTGTGATTATGTTCATAATTACTGTGCAATTACTAATGCGCACACACATATCCAGCCAACTATCAGCATCTACGAGAAATGTCAGCCAACATTTAACCGTCTAATTCAATTCAGACTGCTTTTAAGAATTAATCGGAGACTTTGCGTGTGTGTATGCACGCGTGCGTGAGTGTGTGTGTGTGCGTGTGTGTTTGTGTGTGTGTGTGTGTGTGTGTGTGTGTGTGTGCTCGCGTGTGGTGTGTGTCTCAGTCCACATTCCCACGTTCAGCATTCATGTACAAGTAGGTTTCTGTACAGTATTGGTGACATGATATGCTCATGGGTAATGTCATCTAGTCCAGGCTAAATAGCTTGTGTGTGTGTGTGTGTGTGTGTGTGTGTGTGTGTGTGTGTGTGTGTGTGTGTGTGTGTGTGTGTGTGTGTGTGTGTGCGTGTGCGTGTGTGTGTGTGTGTGTGTGTGCGCATGTGAGTGCGTGTGTGTGTGCGTGTGTCATGGATAGTGTTCAGTGTCCTCCAGGCTAAATAGTGACATTGGCTGTACTTCTGTCAGGCCGCCTGGTGCTCTGTGGCATAGATTGCAGGCTGTTACTCATTCATATTAAGCGGTCGAAAGTAACTAAGTAACTTTAGT
Source organism: Gymnoscopelus microlampas (assembly GCF_963454915.1). Taxonomy (NCBI): domain Eukaryota; kingdom Metazoa; phylum Chordata; class Actinopteri; order Myctophiformes; family Myctophidae; genus Gymnoscopelus; species Gymnoscopelus microlampas. The sequence goes on from NC_139945.1 coordinate 57,722,308, forward strand.
ATTTATTTTTTACTTTGCTAGGTGTGTCCATTTTTCAATACTTTATACCTCTCTACTCCATTACATCTCAGAGGCAAATATTGAACTTTTTATTTCACTATAGTTATTCGAAAACTTTATTTACTAGTCACTTTGCAGATTAAGATATAAACAAAACATACATCAACCACATAAGCACAATTAATACTGATCTACAAGCTCACAACATGTTACGTTACGATGTGTCGTGAGCTTGTAGATAAGCTATTTTCAAATAAATTTGACAAATTCTGAAATATGTTAGTACTTTTATACTTTGGTACTTGTCATGTATTGGTTAGCCAGGTCACATGACCAGGAACAGGTAACTGAAATGTATAGGGACACACAATATGATGTAACCTGTTGTTATGATGGAGACCGGTGTTTGTGAGGAGCGGTCACTAAATAAACGAACCAAAAGACACGAAGCTTTCTTTGTACAATGATTCAATTCAGGCTGCACTAACTTCAAGTAATAAGTTAGGCACACAACAATGGCGACGAGGATTATTGTGAATGTTTGAAGACTACGTTGAACGTTAAAAGGAGTTAAACGAGCAACATGGAAAAGTCGGGAATTCAACCGTTTGCATGCTACACGGATCCAGCAACACTCGGACCAAGATGGGCACGATGGCTCACTTCGTTTGAATTATTTGCAGATGGAAAAGGACTAATAGTTGATGCTGATGCCACGGCTGTGGTGAAGCAGAGGAGAAGAGCTCTACTGTTACACCTGGCAGGACCAGACGTCCAGGATGTATTTTCAACTCTACCGGACACCGGGGAGGCGAAGGACTACGCAGAGGCAGTCACAGCGCTGAACAAGTACTTTGTGCCCCAAGTCAACGCAGCGTTTGCCCGCCAGACGTTTCACAAATTGTGCCAAGAACCAGGTGAGACTGTGCAACAGTTTGCTACACGCCTGAGACGGACTGCGAGGGACTGTGCTTTTCAAGCCGACAATGACAATCAGATAAGGGACGCTATCCTGAATAAGTGTACATCACTATATGTGCGCAGGAAATTACTGGAGGAAGGTCATACATTGACACTTGCCCGCACATTGGAATTATCCTCACAATGTGAGAGAATTGAGGAACAGATGGCAGCCATGTCTCTGACTGAAGACAGGGGGGACAGTGAGACTGTGCATCGCGTCATGCAAAAAGGAGGGAAATACTCAGCATCGAGAGGGAAACCACCGGAAAGAGAAGAAGGCGCCACATCGGAGAGGAAATGTTTCAGGTGTGGATATGCTGATCACATGGCAAAGGATCCTAAATGCCCCGCACGAGGACAGACATGTCACAAATGCAATGGGAAGGATCATTACTCCAAGATGTGCCGCACAAGAGGATCAAATAAGCAAAATGTCAACACTGTGGAGGTAGAACATGACAAAGAGTTTGCATTTAATGTAAAAGAGGATGACATGTCAGACAAACTTACATTTTGTGTGGGGGGAGTAAATGTAGAAATGTTGGTTGACTCAGGCGCTAAGAGCAATGTGATGGGAGCAAATGTATGGGAAAAACTGAAGGCAGAAAAGATAAAATGCTATTCTTATGTGCCAAAAGAGCAGAGGAATTTGTACCCATACTCATCCAGTGAACCACTGCCAATTAAGGGAATATTTGAATGTGAAATCACCATTGGTAACAGGTCTGAACAGGCAGAATTCATTGTGATTAAGGGTAATGGTGAACCACTACTGGGGAAAAAGACAGCCACGAAATTAGGAGTGTTGAAAATAGGTGAAAATGTCTCTGTGATTACAGACATCAAAGACACACTCAGGCAGCAGTATCCAGATGTGTTTAAGGGTGTAGGAAAATTAAACACCAAACAGGTTAGCCTGTACATAGACCCACAGGTCAAGCCTGTGGCACAGCCACTTAGACGCATACCATACAATCTCAGGGAGGCTGTAGAGAATAAAATAAAGGAATTAATTGATCTAGACATAGTGGAAAGTGTCGAAGGCCCCACCCCTTGGGTAAACCCAGTGGTGATAATTCCAAAACCTGACAAAGATATCAGGATGTGTCTAGATATGAGAAGGGCCAATGAAGCAATTGTAAGGGAACTGTACCCTATTCCTACTGTGGATGAAATTTTGCAAGGCATGAATGGCTCAGCTATATTTAGCAAGCTAGACCTTAAATGGGGCTACCATCAGTTGGAACTGACCCCAGAGTCAAGAGAAATAACCACTTTTGCAGTGCATAATGGAGTGTACAGGTACAAAAGGTTGATTTTTGGTGTCTCATCAGCCAGTGAGCAATACCAGCATGAGATAGCCAATGCATTAACTGGCATTGAAGGTGTTGAGAACATCTCAGATGATGTGATAGTGCACGCACGAGACCAGGAAACACATGACAGGAGTTTACATGCTGTAATGAAGAGGCTCTCAGATTGTGGGTTAACACTAAACCCAGAAAAGTGTCAATTCAACATGGACAGGTTGATTTTCATGGGGATACTTTTGTCACAGAAAGGCATAGGACCAACAGAGGAGAGGGTTAGGGCTATAGTAGAGGCCAGAGAACCCGAGAATGCCTCAGAGGTCAGAAGTTTTTTGGGTCTCGTAGGATTCAGTTCCAGATTTATTTCAGGTTTTGCAACACTGTCAGAGCCGTTACGACGCCTGACCAGAAAGGATGTGCCATTTGAGTTTGGGACAGAACAGAAAAAAGCATTTCAAATTTTAAAGGATGAGCTAGCCAAAACTGTTACACTAGCCTACTTTGACAAGGAAGCACCAACCAAGGTGATAGCAGATGCCAGTCCTGTAGGTGTAGGGGCAGTGCTAGTGCAAAAACAGCAGGGGGAGATGGTACCTGTGTGCTATGTGAGTCGCAGCTTGACAGACTGTGAGCGTAGGTACTCTCAGACAGAGCGTGAAGCTTTAGCTCTAGTATGGGCTTGTGAGAGACTGCATCCTTATGTGTATGGTAGGAGGTTTGATTTAGTCACTGACCATAAGCCATTAGAGGTCATATATGGTCCTCGATCCAAACCATGTGCACGCATAGAGAGATGGGTTCTCAGATTACAGCCCTATGATTTCAGAGTTGTATATGTACCTGGGAAACAAAACATAGCAGACCCATTGTCACGGCTGCTGGGGAGCACAGCAAAAAGGGAGGTACACAGACATGACTCAGAAGAGTATGTTAGATTTGTAGCAGTGAGTGCTACACCCAAAGCACTTACTACACGAGAGATAGAAGAAGCCTCTGCTACTGACCCAGAATTAATTGAGGTACGCGATGCAATAACAAGTGGATGTTTTGATAATTGTAAACCATATGCACCGATTGTTAATGAGTTGTGTGTAATAGGATACATAGTGCTACGAGGAACACGCATAGTGCTACCACAGAGGCTGCAAGCACGAGCACTCACACTAGCTCATGAAGGACATTTGGGAATAGTGGGAACCAAACAGCATCTCAGAACCAAGGTTTGGTGGCCTGGCATGGAGAAGGCAGCCGAGAAATACTGTAAGGCATGTCATGGATGTCAAATTGTAGCCAGACCTGACCCACCAGAACCGTTGAGATCTACAAGCCTACCAGATGGTCCCTGGCAAGATGTTGCCATAGATCTGCTAGGACCACTGCCAACTAATCACTCCATACTTGTGGTGGTAGATTACTACAGTCGCTACTATGAGTATGACATTATGACTTCCACAACTGCAGAGAAGGTCATTGACAGTCTGGAATCCATTTTTAGCAGACATGGGCTTCCGGTTTCCTGCAGATCGGACCAAGGACCCCAGTTCAAGTCTGAATTATTCAAGGAGTACTGTGAAACAAATGGAATCACACACGTGAAGACAACTCCGAAATGGGCTCAAGCAAATGGAGAAGTTGAACGTCAGAATTCATCACTGATGAAAAGAATAAGGATTGCTCAAGCAGAAGGACTGGACTGGAAACGTGAACTGAGAAAGTATGTGACTGTGTACCGGAGCATAGAACATGCTACTACTGGAAAGAGCCCTGCTGAGCTACTCTTTAACCGGAAGATGAGGGGAAAGTTGCCAGATCTCTGTGGATCATACACAGCATCACTGG
>NC_139945.1:57731419-57853919 GCF_963454915.1 Gymnoscopelus microlampas
ACGTCACTCGTTCATCCCCTGGGTCGTAAAGTCATTTCTCTATGGAAAATAACATTGGGTCTTCTTAGAATCGTCTCATTTAAGAATTGTGACTGCAGAACACCTACAGTATGCCAGCTATTGGCTCTGTCCACTGCTTGCTATGTATTTCACAGGCCTCGTGGTTCATGGTGTCCTTCCACAATCCATTATGTCTATATACAGTAGCCTACTGTTGGTGCTTGTCCTTAACCCATTCGAATAGAATAGTAGCGACACTTTGTGCCGCGCTATGAGCTTGTAGATCTTTATTATTTTAGAATAGCTAAAGAAATCTTAAAATGACACACAGATGCGTTCCCGGTCTTATACATGTAAAGTGTCTTGAGACAACTTGTTGTGATTTGACACTTTAATAAAATTGAATTGAATTGAATTGAATAAAGACAACGCTGGGTACAGAATTAAAAATTCTACTGTATTGTTGTGCTTTATTGATGCCTCCAGGGCATTTGATCATTAGTTAATCATGCGGAATTATTCATGGCATTGAAAGTGTTCCAAAATCCAAAATCAGTGAGAATTCTAGTCTTTTGGCATTCCTGTCGGATGTTCCATGTCAGTAATGGGGTCGACCAGGGTGGACTTTCCTCGCATTATGTAAGTGGTGCTCAACCTTTTTAAATCGAGACCCAAAAGAGAAATTTGATGTCCCCCAGTCCTGAGGAACTGTCCGGGGGGATTTTATTTGTATTTTATTCAACAACAAGAGCCAAGTAAGTCCTTTAATGTGAACGCCAAGATAAAATATAGCTGCAAGCAGCGATAATACGGGGCCAGTGAATAGAGAGAGAGAGAGAGACAGACATGGAAACGGAATAGATTGAAGAGAGAGAGAGTGACATGGAAACAATAGATTGATGAGAGAGAGAGATGGAAACATAATGGTTTGTTTGGACATCTCAACCTACTGTCATTAACAGGATTCGAACTCTCAACCTTCAGACTAATAGGCTGCAACACTACCTATAGTGCTATAGCTTTGTCCAGGCTGATATTGTCTGTTGAAGATCATAAACTCTTGCCTTCTTTCATGAACCAAGCCCCTGTTTCACTAACACTAAGATCACTCGTTCACAAACCATTTACCAATGAAGAAATTGTACATCTCCTCAGAACCAAAACTAGTGAAAGTAGCCGATCTACAAGCTCACAAACCATGAAAAGTTGTGAGATTGTAGATCAGCTATTTTCAGATAAAGTATGTCATACGTTGAAAAAACGTACTCTCAAATAAGCTATTTCAGATTATCTTTACCATTTGCACATGTATTCATTGATACAGTCATGTTGTTTGCAATTCAACTTAAATTAAGTCTGCATCAAGTGAGGCTTGAACTGGCGACCTTGAGATTGTGAGGCATTCATTTAAGGGACACGCCATTGGCCCAACAGATAAGTAACTGTGAAAAAGGAGATCACACAGATGATACAGTTTCACGCAAATAGCTGAAAAATCCTGGGTCTAAGTGTTTTTCAAACTGCTCAAAATTGCGGACAATCTAAGGGCGGAGCTTAATGGTCAAATCGATACGTGTGTTCCTCATGAGTCAAGGCACATGTGTAAGCAAGTTTCACGACTTTCGGCCAAACGAGGCATGACTTATGCCTTTTTAAAGTCTGCCTTTTCAAAAAATTGCTATAGCGCCCCCTTTTGGCCAATTGGAGTGAGATTGGTTTCAGTGATATTTGGAATGACCCTGTACATTTCTGCAAAGTTTCAAAGAAATGTGAGTCTGCATGTATGTTTTAGGCACAGATGAATAATTTTCATAAAACTGTAATAGTTAAAATCTATCTCCTCCTGGGATTTTTGAGCAATCTGCACGAAACGTTTAACACTTGAACTTTGGACCACTGCCTACAAAAATTTCCAACGGATTTTCCATAAGTGAAAAAATGCAGAAGTTAGGAGCCAATGACTGTTTTACATATAATTCAAAATGGTGGGCGATCTAAAGGTCAGAGGTCAAAAGTCAGACCACAAAAGTTGTCGGGCATGAAGAGACGCATGTGTGTATCGAAGTTTCATGGTTGTAGGTCAAACAGGGCATGAGTTGTACCTGTTCAAAGTTAGCACTTTCAATTGAGTGCTATAGTGCCACCCTTTGACGAATGAGTGTGAGAATTATTTCTTGGTAGTTTTTCATGAGCATCTACCATATGGCTGAGTTTCGTAAAAAGCATATGCACGGTTAAGCCAGAACTGGCAAAAACAAGTATTTTTCAAACTGCTCAAAATTGCGAAAAATCTAAGGGCGGAGCTTAATGGTCAAATCGATACGTGTGTTCCTCATGAGTCAAGGCACATGTGTAAGCAAGTTTCACGACTTTCGGCCAAACGAGGCATGACTTATGCCTGTTTAAAGTCTGCCTTTTCAAAAAATTGCTATAGCGCCCCCTTTTGGCCAATTGGAGTAAGATTGGTTTCAGTGATATTTGGAATGACCCTGTACATTTCTGCAAAGTTTCAAAGAAATGTGAGTCTGCATGTATGTTTTAGGCACAGATGAATAATTTTCATAAAACTGTAATAGTTAAAATCTATCTCCTCCTGGGATTTTTGAGCAATCTGCACGAAACGTTTAACACTTGAACTTTGGACCACTGCCTACAAAAATTTCCAACGGATTTTCCATAAGTGAAAAAATGCAGAAGTTAGGAGCCAATGACTGTTTTTCATATAATTCAAAATGGTGGGAGATCTAAAGGTCAGAGGTCAAAAGTCAGAGTGTGAAAGTTGTTCATCATGAGGAGACGCATGTGTGTATTGAAGTTTCATGGCTGTAGGTCAAACAGGGCATGAGTTGTACCTGTTCAAAGTTGGCATTTTCAATTGAGTGCTATAGCGCCACCTTTTGACGAAAGATTGTGAGAATTATTTCTTGATAGTTTTTCATGACCATCTACCATATGGCCGGGTTTCGTAAAAAGCGACAGCACGGTTAAGCCAGAACTAAGATTAGCCTTGAATTGAGAGGGAGCGAAAAACAATTCGTAATATAGCTGCAAGCAGCGATAATACGGGGCCAGTGAATAGAGAGAGAGAGAGACATGGAAACGGAATAGATTGAAGAGAGAGAGAGTGACATGGAAACAATAGATTGATGAGAGAGAGAGAGATGGAAACATAATGGTTTGATTGGACATCTCAACCTACTGCCATTAACAGGATTCGAACTCTCAACCTTCAGACTAATAGGCTGCAACACTACCTATAGTGCTATAGCTTTGTCCAGGCTGACATTGTCTGTTGAAGATCATAAACTCTTGCTTTCTTTCATGAACCAAGCCCCTGTTTCACTAACACTAAGATCACTTGTTAACAAACCATTTACCAATGAAGAAATTGTACATCTCCTCAGAACCAAAACTAGTGAAAGTAGCCGATCTACAAGCTCACAAACCATGAAAAGTTGTGAGATTGTAGATCAGCTATTTTCAGAATGAAGTATGTCATATGTTGAAAAAACGTACTCTCAAATAAGCATTTTGTGTTATCTTTGACAATTGCACATGTATTCATTGACATAGTGTTGTTGTTTGCAATGCACTTTAAATGAAGTCTGCACCAAGTGAGGCTTGAACCGGTGACCTTGAGGTTGTGAGATATACACTTAAGCTGGAAGCCATTGGACCAACAGACATGAAACTCTGAAAAAAGAGATATTGTTTCATGCAAACAGCTAAAAAATGTCACAAAGCGTTGCTATCTGAAAAGTGGTGAAATTGTAGATATTGTAGCTATTTTCACAATGAAGTATATTGTAGATGGGCTATTTTCACAATGAAGTATGTCATACTTTGAAAAAACATACTCTCAAATAAGCATTTCATGTTATCTTTTTTCAACAATTGCACATGCATTAATTGAAATGATCATGTTGTGTGCAATGCAATGGTTAATTTGGGGCTTGAACCAGAGACCTTCAGACTGGTAGGTAGACAGTGTAGTGACTGAGCCATTAGATAGACTGAATTGGACCTCATATATGGTAACTTATCATACAGCATGGATTGCTTATTTGTTCAGGCTTTGCTAAGGGCAATTAACTTGCTTTGCATTGTGGGTCATTTGGGTCCTTGACACATGGCTTCACCAAGCATTTAAAGCCGTCTTCCACAGATACCACCGGTAGGAGAGCATTGGATGACCAGGGTGAGTTTGCTCAATGATGAAGCATTTATTGTCTGTTGTTGTAATCATGATAATGTTTTTTTTAATTGTTTGTTCTACTGATTTACAAAGTGATGTTTGTAATTGGTAGGTAGTGTTATCCATTACATGGTTTTAAGATAAATCAGTGGCGAATAAAGTATTGAACTCCAGTACTTGAGTCAAAGTATAGATACTTCTGGTCAAATATTACTCCACTACAAGTGAATGTTGATTAATCAAATTTGAACTTGATGCCCCTCATGCAACATAGTACCCAAAAAATGACAAATTATAAAGGACAGAATAATAATGAAATACAATGCACACTTTGCAATATATACAGTGATAACTTTCAACTCAACAAGACCAACAGATGCCCCTCATGCAACATAGTACCGAAAAAATGACAAATTGCAAAACGATTGTCTTCTGCCTTCTGCCATTGCTTTGTTTAATCTGTCTAGCTTGGGTTCATCAACTACAAGACCTTTTGAGACCATGGTGCAGGAGCAAATCAAACTTCTGGAGGAACCTGCTATCCAGAAGCTCAGGGACATCACAGGTAACATGATATGTTTGGTGTCATAATGTAGTCCTAATATCTTTTCATAATTTTCAGTTTGGTCACTATGTTTTCTATTTGCTTTCTAGATTTTGTGAAGAAAGTGTTGGTTGAGATTGTTCAGTTGAGCTTTTTTGGATATCCCAACCTCATCAAAGTTGCTAAGGCGATTTGTTTTTTTTTTTTAATACAGAGATGATAGTTTTCTGTATGCAATGTGCCTCTCTGGAGTGAGTATGGAAATATAGTGGCCCTCTCCTTCATCAAAGTTGGCCACTCCTGTACTCTAGTGATTATTATTATTTTATTGCCATTTGCTTTGCTATCCAGACAAAGATTGAGAGCATCAAGCAGCAGAAAGAGCCTGTTGCAGAATCCATGCTGAGAACCCAGTTCAAGATGGAGATCTGTGGGGATCAGAAATTCAAGAAGGTTCATCATACATCACACCTATCCATACTCCTCACTGAGCAGTACTATAATCACCCAAATCATAGCTTGCGAAATAATAATAAAATACAATGCACTCTTTGCAATATATACAATGACAACTTCCAACTCTACAAGACCAACAGATGCCCCTCATGCAGCATAGTACCCCAAAAAATGACTAATTACAAAATGATGATTGTCTTCTGCCTCATCGCTTTGTTTAATCTGTCTTGCCTGGGTTCATCAACTACAAGACCTTTTGAGACCATGGTGCAGGAGCAAATCAAACTTGTGGAGGAACCTGCTATCCAGAAGCTCAGGGACATCACAGGTAACGTGATGTGTTTGGTGTCATAATGTAGTCACAATATCTTTTCATAATTTTCAGTTTGGTCACTATGTTTTCTATTTGCTTTCTAGATTTTGTGAAGAAAGTGTTGGTTGAGCTTGCTCAGTGAAGCTTTTTTTGGATATCCTAAACTCATCAAAGTTGCTAAGGCGATTTGTTTTTAAAAAAAAACAGAGATGATAGTTTTCTGTATGCAATGGAAACACCATGCAAAGGCATTTATGATATCAGCATTTCAGCCAGTGACAAAAGGAGGAGTAAATGGATTATTGCAGAGCAGTTTGGCTCCTTCAAAAGCAGCATTGGAAAAGAAAGGAGACATTGAGAGATTATACCTCAAGCAGCACTAGGTGCATGTGTGCATTCTAAGCCAGTCAGAATGGGACACTTAGATGGAGGAGTCTTTTGTTCACTTACTCTGCCTGGCCAAACTAGACTTCCAAAACATGTCGATGGAAACTGAGGTTGATTTTTCCAGGAGGGACCCTTGGAAAGCAGATGGCCAAAGTGTGACAACTATTTAGAATGAGTCTTTATAACAGGATGTCATAGGTCTGTTGTCGTGATGGGTTTGGTGTCATAATTTTGTCACAATAGCTTTTCATAATCTTCAGTTTGTTCACTATGTTTTCTATTTGCTTTCTAGATTTTGTGAAGAAAGTGTTGATTGAGGTTGCTTTTTTGGATTTCCCAACCTCATCAAAGTTGCTAAGGAGTGAGTATGGAAATATAGTGGCCCTCTCTTTCATCAAAGTTGCCCACTCCTGTACTCTAGTGATTATTATTATTTTATTGCCACTTGCTTTGCTATCCAGACAAAGATTGAGAGCATCAAGCAGCAGAAAGAGCCTGTTGCAGAATCCATGCTGAGAACCCAGTTCAAGATGGAGATCTGCAGGGATCAGAAATCCAAGAAAATCAATAAAATCAATGATTATTGAACAAACATGTTTTCATTCTTTAAAATGTTATATAAATATAAAATGCTACATTTTATATGTTTGCAGAAGAACATACCACATAGTTGTACAATGCATCAACATTTCCTACAGAATAATACACCTACATAAGAAAACATCAACACCACAGCCCAGATTCAATTCCCAGTCAGGAATCTATGTCATTCTCTGAATTCAGTACAAAAGACCTCAATGGAAACAAGTCAAAGGCTTTGTTGGATTTAAAATTGTCTTAGCAGGCCTTATATTGAAGTGTATATTCCTGGTTTGACAAACTGCTTGTAAAGTATTTAATCAATATATGGCATAGCATTCTAAGCCTTATTTGACTATAGTAATGAGAAAGCAAAGCTACTAAAGAAAATGGGGGCAAAAACAAAACATCAAATTTAGACTGTAAAGTTGACTTGAGCTCAAGACTCCAAAAACAGTCAGAAATGCTCTTGTGGTTTTTATTTTTCCCACTTCTCCTCCACCAAAGTCAGTGTAGCTTCATACAGTGCAGATGTATTTGAATAACAAAAATAACACTACAAAGCATATTGTAAGTGTACTCAGTGTACGCTGTGAATCTGGGCCTGAGTGGGCCTGGCTGAGTTTGTGTGGGGCAGAAGCACGCATGGAGTGCGTGCAATTTTTTTACATTTAATTATACGTGTGTGCGTGTCGTGTGTGTCAGGGAACTGGGGGGAATTGTTTAGTATACTTTCCAAAAAAATCTAGAACACACCACTGGGGCCCTGGCAACTCTGACTGGGCTCTTAGCTCTCTGCCTGCCTGAGCATAACTGAAGCTCTAAAACTGCAGTCTCATTTTTATGGGAGAGGATCCTACCACAGCAGAGGAAGCAATTAACCTTCAAAAATAGCTTATCTACCAGATGACAAATATATCATGAATAACCTGACACATAAATAGATATTGTACTTTCAGACTGAACACCATTTTGTGTTTGAATTCATTTTTGAATACCATAGAATACTTTGCTATAAACATTGTGAAACACTCCTCTTCCTCTACAGTACATGGCACCTTCCATTGGGACCTCCCCTACTTAAGCTACATGGTTTAGTCTGTGCTCTGTTTGGCAGTTAAACCCACAGTGTCAATACTGCAGAGGAGTTACAGGTGACAAACAATGAGCAACTCCTTTAACACATGTTACACAATGAATTGAATGTTTTATCCCTGTAAAGTCTGTGTGTATTACTTGTGAATTTGTGAATGCATTCAACAGTATTGACATTATAGTATTGACATTTGGTTAAGACCGATCTGCCACACTTCCAACAGTTGCTTCCAAACTGGCCGGTGGTCTTGATTAAGAATTGGACGCACCTGTGGTGTGTGTGTGCGTGCAATGCTCTTAACCCAAGTGTCTGTATGTATAGGGCATGGGTTGCCCCATGACAGAGACCATCACTTAGTATAAAGTGTCATAATATAATGACCTAATGCATTCACATTTTAAAATAATCACAGAAACAATGTTACATTTTCTCTGACCTACAATGTATTCTGTGAAATATGCAAATGTGGTGAGATTCAACAAAAAATCAGTGTCAAGTACATGAAGAATACATCAACACTGCATTTATTCATAGATTAATGGTCCATTTGGTTCTATTTCTACACTCTTAGAGTTACAGACTTGTAATGGTCAATTTGGACCACCTTCAAAGGAACTCTGAAGATCCCTCAACTCAATTTGAGGATCACATACTTTTATGGCTAGTTTCTATCATTTGGCTGAGTACAGGATAACACTGGAGTGGATCCATACATGGGACAGACACAGCTAAGGACATGTCGTCTTGCTGTTGAAGCTGATCTCTGTCAACTGTGATGGTGTGCAATGTCAGCCCATACAATGTAGTTATATGTACAGTACTGTGCAGTAAATATGGTCATAATAAATAAATACATTCATTCAAGGCATTGGAGTTTTTTTCCTTGATAGGAAGATGTATCATGTACATAATTGAACTGTTGATTATAGCCTATGTCTATGGCAGTCTAATGAGTCTATCTAGCATGAAGTAGTTTTCTCAATAATTATTTATCTACTGTTTCAGAGGAAGCATTACTCTAGTCCAGCAAGAATGAGACTACTGTAAAAAGACAATACTTGAATGCAATATAAAATACAAAATCATTTGCAGGCATTAAATATGAAAAAGCTCATGATTGAACAATGTTAGGCTTTCTCAATCTTATTAGTGAAGTGGTGTTAAAGGAGTAATTCACACCAATGCTGCTTCCTAAACACTTATTTATTTAGGTATTACTTTGTCTAATCCTATATTCTTGCTATTCTAGATACACCCAAGCAATTGAATAAATTGCTTATCATTTCATTATTGCTACAATTACTTTTGATCAATTATATTACTCTGTAATCTTATAACGTTCAAACCGTCATATCAACATTAAACCATGAGATGGCAGCAAAGGCCATTGTGGCTCAAATCATTTACATCCTATTTGTATTACAGTGAATTTAAAAAATCATCTTCTAAGACTGTTTAGGGACAATGATGACAGGTAACTTAGGAAAAAAGTCAAATCATGAATTCTAGAGTATAAGTAAGTAATGTGCACAATAAGCCATAGAAAAATTGAAGAATGAACTTGAGAGAAAGACCATGCAATTAACATGAGCATTTTAAACCCTCACTAACCCTAACCTACCTCAGTAAAACAATGCTTAAGCCCATCTTCAAGAATTGCTATGTGTAAACCTAATAATGCCAAATCATGATCACCTCAATACATTGTTGGGGACACAAGTGTAAGCAACTTTCATGACTTTTGGCCAAACGAGGCATGACTTATGAAAGTTTGCATTTAAAAAACAAATGTTCTACTAGATGGTAATGACTACTGATATTGGTTGTTGCAACTTTAATATAGTTTTAACCTTTTGTAAAACACACCTTTGGTGGTCTATGAGGAAGTCATGGTAACATATACCCAAATTACATACTTGACAGACAGAGGTTGAGGTGAACTGAAAAGTTGTTTATTAACAAAGTATGGTGAACAAAAATAAGTAGAAAGCCAAGTAACAATACAGGGAGGGTCTGGTGGTGCCAAAGCAAACATCTCTCAGAGAAGAACAATGAAGACGTTGCAGAATCCACTCTGAGAACCCAGTTCAAGATGGCGATCCACGGGGATCGGAAATACAATAAAGTCAAGAAGGTTCATCATACATCATACTTATCCATACTCCTCACTGAGTAGTACTATAATCACCCAAATCACAGCTTGTGACATAACAATGAAAATATAATGCACTCTTTGCAATAAATCCAATGACAACTTCCAACTCAACAAGACCAACAGATGCCTCTCATGAAACATAGTACTTCTGCATCATCGCTTTGTTTAATTTGTCTTGCCTGGGTTCATCAACTACAAGACATCGGAGACCATGGTGCAGGAGCAAATCAAATTTCTGGAGGAACCTGCTGTCCAGAAGCTCAGGGACATCGCAGGTAATGTGATGTGTTTGGTGTCATAATTTTGTCACAATAGCTTTTCATAAACTTCAGTTTGTTCACTATGTTTTCTATTTGCTTTCTAGATTTTGTGAAGAAAGTGTTGATTGAGGTTGCTCAGTTGAGCTTTGTTGGATTTCCCAACCTCATCAAAGTTGCTAAGGATTTTTTTTTTAAATACAGAGATGATAGTTTTCTGTATGCAATGGAAACACCATGCAAAGCCATTTATGATACCAGCATTTCAGCCAGTGACAAAAGGAGGAGTAAATGGATTATTGCAGAGCAGTTTGGCTCCTTCAAAAGCAGCATTGGAAAAGAAAGGAGACATTCAGAGATTATACCTCAAGCAGCACTAGGTGCATGTGTGCATTCTAAGCCAGTCAGAATGGGACACTTACATGGAGGAGTCTTTTGTTCACTTCCTCTGCCTGGCCAAACTAGACTTCCAAAACATGTCAATGGAAACTTTGAGGTTGATTTTTCCAGGAGGGACCCTTGGAAAGCAGACGGCCAAAGTGTGACAACTATTTAGAATGAGTCTTTATAATAGGATGTCATAGGTCTGTTGTATGCAGATTTGATTGACTACCTTTGTGGTAGCATTTCTAATATGAAAGTCTGTTCCATGACTGATGAGTATTTGTCAATAGTGCTTGATAGTTCTTACTTGTGTTTCAAAAAAGCCTAGGATTGGCATGGTATGGTACAAGTGGTATATCGATCAATACATGACAAAGTGCTGGATGTCATTCCATTATTGTGTCATTCAAAATGTAAAATTGGGTATCAGTCTATTAGAGTTCACTTTTGACTGTTGTAATGTCACAAAGACACAACTGACTGATGCATTTCACCACAGACACCAAAGCACTCAATGTCAAGGTCAACTCCTACAGTCAACTTCTATCAACCACAATCTATGTTCTAAGAGTCAACCTGAGAACAGACGAAGAACCATTCAACATCACATACATTGCAAACCTTTACACCCTTTGCTTTTCAGTTTGAACAGCAAGAGTAACTGACCGTCCAAATTAAATCTTCTATTACACTGTTCAATGACATATTTTCCTCCTTCTATAACACTCACACACATGAAATACAAAGTCAAAAATAAATACTGACACAAAAAGTTAAAAAAATGTAATAAATACTGATAAAATAAATGTTTTATATTTGTATAAAAGGTATGCATACACTAAATTATATAAAAGTATGACAAATTTCCAGTGTGTGGTCCTATCATTTTAAATCTGAGGCGTAATGGATCCACTTAAAGTGCAAATGACATCTTCTTCCCTCCTCCTTCTATAACACCTTTTGAAATAATTTTGTATTGGCTTTACCAATGGATAGCTCTGCTCGATAACTGTTTTTCTTTGCTGGGAAGAAGACAACTCTGCACCTGCAGATGTGGCAGTAAAGAGAATGTTAGAGTCCATAATTGCGCTGACAATTTCATCTAGGGTAATATCTGTAATATTGTGACCATATTGCTGCAAAATCTCATAAACAGCCTGCTTGACCAATCGCTTGGACAAAGAGAACATGCCATTTAAGTGGTCCACTATTTCTTGGGTAGCTGTGTTTGAGATATGAAGCATTGTTAAAAAAAAGACATAATGTCAAAACATCTGAACTTTTTGTTCCATGTTTGCTTGTTGTTGTTTTTTTATGCAGGTGTATGCTGAGTTCCAGTGAATTACAAACCAGAATCAGCTTAACAACTTCTATGCTGAACTTGATTGCCACATGCCATGTTTTAGGTTCAATATTTAGGCAGAAAGCATACCATTTCAGTTTTGGCTGATGAACAGTCCATGATGAATAGGTCAAGATATTATTTGTATACATGATATAATAAATTAGCTGTCTTTACGACTTCAACATTATTATTGCATTAACTTTTATCTTTCACAAACAATTAATTTAATGATCAGAATTCTAGCTTCACATTTGCACTTTTTATAGAATGTCATATCAGAAGACAGAGCCTTGCAGCATATAGAAAAGTTATACTCTTCCAGATAAGAGTCATATCCTGGCGGACACAGTTGTCTTCAAGGCAAGAGTACAAGTCAGAATGTGGCATAAGCTAGTAGATGCTGGTAGGGATGTGCAACTGTTAATTGCTTATAGATTCAAAGGAATCAATAAGTGATTAATGTTAGAACAGAATCCTAACAACACACTTCCTTAATGGCAATCCTTTTGGTCAGGGTAGGCATCTGTGCTTTCAGAGCTTGGATTTTTCAGGATTGACATAGGCTCCTTCAAGGCTCCTTCAAGACACAGGTGCTCTGACTGGAAGGGTGTAACTATTCTTTATGCTTGAAGGCTCTGTTTTCTGATATGACATTCTATACAAAGTACACATGTGAAGCTAGAATTATAGGTATTGAATTCATTGTTTGTAAAAGATGAAAGTTCATGCAATAATAATAATGTTGAAATCGTAAAGACAAGCTGAATCTTAGCGTAGAGTGTGTTGGGTAAGGGTTGGTTGTGGTTTGAGATCCACTGGAAGTCATACACCTACATAAGAAGAAATAACTTTTAAACCATTGGAAAGCTTGTTTGACTTTTAAATTATGTCACATTTATAAGGAACATACATTTGTCGAGTGAACAGCACTATAGCAATATGCAGAACTGGATTTTATGTTCAGAATCTACTTCATCTGCAATTGCTTATGTGCTAAGAAAGACTTTAAGCAATTATTGAAGCTATCTCACTGATATTTGGAGTTACATCATGGCAAGGTAACTATACAACTATATGTATATATGAAAGAGATACTTACATTTAATTTGACAGTAGTGACAGGTTGTTGGGTTGGAGACAAATCAGGCCCTTCAAACAGGTTGAGGTGGTGGCATGTACAAAAAGCTGCAAAGATGATAATTCAAAATGGTTGCAAAATACTTTAGTTAAGAGTTCATCAATATTAGTTCATCAATGTGTCTGCATCGTGTTCTATGGATTGTCATATGCACTATGTATATCATGTAATCTATATATGACAATAAGGACATTTAAAACCAAAGGAGAAACTCACATTTACTTTGATGGTGTTGAACCCAGGCCAGGAAACCAGGTGGTGCTTGTGAAAGCAGGCCAGGAAACCAGGTGGTGCTTGTGAAAGCAGGACAGGAAACCAGGTGGTGCTGGTGAAAGCAGGTCAGGAAACCAGGTGGTGCTGGTGAAAGCAGGACAGGAAACCAGGTGGTGCTGGTGAAAGCAGGTCAGGAAACTAAGTGGCACGTATACATCTAAAAAGACAATAATTAATTTCTAAATAGTTGCAAACATATTCAACTTTACTTAAGCTATTGAAACCAGGAATGCATCTGTGTAACCACTTAAACCATTATTTTATACTTTGGCTATTAAAAAATAGCAGATCTACAAGTTCATAGTCCGGCTTGTAGATTTGTTGTTGTTTTTTTTAAATCAAGAAAATTTGTGCAGATCTTTGAGTATATAAAGCAAATATTTTTAATTAATATCTTTGCTTTTTGGGGTTCCTGGAAGATAATATTTTTAGATGGGGGTCTGTGGCGAAGTACATATCATTTTGGGGGTCCTTGACATGAAAATGTTTGAGAATCAGTGATAGCCAAAGAAATCTGAAATGACACACGTGTTCCCTGATATAATGGGTTATAAGTTCATCAATAAGTCTGCATCGTGTTCTACAGATCAGTAAATACACTATTTATATTGTTTTGTTATATATATATAAGGACAACAAAGATATTTAAAATCAAAGGAGAAACTCACATTTAATTTGATGGTGCTAGAATCAGGTAAATAATCTAGGTGGCAGGTCTCCCAGCTACAAAGACAATAATTCATTTCAATGTAGTTGCATCGTGTTCTATAGATCAGTAAATACATTATTTACACTATTATTTTGTTACTCTGCTGCGCCCTCTACAGATCCGGTTAATGGATTGTTTCTATTGACAAGATCTGTAGGGGGCGCAGCGGATAAACTAAAAAATGTTTTCCTTCCTGTGGATTATTTTACATTTTGGTCATAAAGTGTATTTTAGATGTGAGGTGGGGGGTCAAGTGTTTATACTTAGTAGAGCAGGCTTTCAACTCTATAAAACTGTCTTTGTTTTGTTGAGTAAAGAAATGTTTTTTTTTCTTTCTTTTTCTGCAGACGAGAGGTTGTGTGTGCACTGCGTGCAGCCTTTCGTCAGTGTTGCCAGAGTTTGAGAGAAATAAGCAACCAGGTCTAAGAAAACAAGTTTAAAAGAAGCGACTATAGGCTACATGAGCACTTTTAACTCTATGTTTATCTATTTTGTATCAAATAAGCAACTACACGTTAGAAACAAGCCCAAAGTAAACAATATATATACAGGCAACTTTAAAGAAGGATAAATGCACTTATAATAATCAGACATGTCAACCCTGGCTTGGTGCGCGCACAAATTATTAGCAGTAATAAATCTGGCTTCGTTCTTTTGAGACAGCATGATATTAACAACATTTTCATACGTATTAATCCATGTTAATATGACGCACTTCGTTTGGGACACAACCTCTCATTTATACAGTCTATGGACAAAACACACACACACACACACACACAAACAAAACTTTAGAGGGCGCCATGGAAAACGAACGTAATATCGACAAATTATAAAAACAACTGTTGATTTTAAGTTTAATATACTTACAGTTGACGTGGTGAGACGATGTATTGTTGAAGGAAGTGTTTTTTATATTGTAGCTTGTAGAAAAATAAAGTTGGAGCGCAGTGAGAGGACCAGCGGCCATTGCAGAAAAGCATTCAGAGTCACGTCCGCATGTACGTCTTGACGTATGTTGACGTCACACGCACGTTAGTAGTTTTCTAACCTCGCATCACCAGTCTTTCCACCTCGGAGGAAAGCCTGGTCTGCGTTACTAAAGACCCATATGATCCGGTCTAGGGAAAAAAAAAAGAAAAAAGAATCCTCTTTCCGGGTTGTCGCGATCCGGTTTTGCGGTGCCGCTTTGTTTTGGTTCCCCAATCCCTATATAAATTGAATATAATTTCCCCGTGGGGTAATATGGATAATACAGACGCTAAATAGTCTCCGGAAAGTACACTCACATTTATATCTTAAAAAAAAATGTATTAGGTTTTATTAGGATTTTATTAGGACGGACCTATTTTGGGGTGAGACGTCTTTCCGGTTTGTCGCGATCCGGTCGCTCCCGACCGGATCATATACCCGAAAAGGAATGCTGCCCAGGCTAGTAGTTTTCAGTAAACGTCAATAGAGGGTTCTGAGTTCTGTTTAATCAATCCACAAACATAGTTTAGATTAATAGAAAATTGGAATTTTATATTACTCAGAAAGAAACAAAATGATCAAGGTACTCAATATGTTTAAATTACAAGGACCTTTTAACATGGTCCAAGTCTTCAATACATAAACCAAATATTGTTTTAGAGCTTTGGGTTTTACAGTGTAGTGGGAAACTTAGCTGATGACTCCAAAGGTTACTGGCTTGGGTACTCTAGCTAAATCATTAGAGCGTGCCCTTCATTACATGTGGGACTAATTTCATGCTTTTAGATCGATTCATACCAAAAGATTCCTATGGCCCTCTACTGTAATACATTTACACTTTATTTGTTTGGGATCAGGGGCACCGATATTTATAAGCTCTTCATGGCGTGGATGTAATAAGCTATAAGCCACAAAAGGTCTAAGTATCTATATATTCCGTATTGTTAAATAAAAAGCTTTTGAATATGATCCCGGAACCCGGCCAATTCCTCCGAATTTTCTTCGATACTTTCAACTATGTGACATTACTGGTTAAGAGGTGTATTGCATTCTGATATATTATTATTTATTTATTTTATAGAGAAAATGGCCGCCTATCAGATTAAAATACTTTGTATTGAACAATACGGCAGGTACAGGTACTTAAACCTTTGCCAGCTCAACTTGATACATCCGTGGCATTGGGGGGCAAACAAATTGAAAACCAGGAAAAAGTGGGTCGATGACTGGTATGACAGTTATGTTTCAGAGCTATACCTCGCACCGGGAAATGAGTTGCTTTTATATCGCCATATTATTTATTTATTTATTTTTACATTTACATATATCACACTAAAGATGACAATAGTCTTCAAATAGTGGCAAAGAGGTAGTTTAAGACTTAAGAACGAATAATATTTATACAAAGTCCTAAGTCAAAAGGTCATACACACTTAACACTGCATTGATCAGAATCAAAACACGTTTGAAGATGACAGTTAAGCAATTCAGAATATCAACAAAAAACAGTGTTATCTAAAGTCCCTATTGACAAAAAACAGGCAAATATTAAAACAGTGTAATAAGTAGGAATAAAGCATCAAAGTCACTATTATACTCTTTACTTATAGTATAGACTATAAGACAAAACTGGGAAACAACAGTCACAGAATTTGGAATGTTTGTCCTACAACATCAATACCAACAACTATTTTCATGAAAGAAAACCAACTGTTTGTTCTATAGAAGAAAATAAATAAGTAGAGTACTATATAATTCATCCAGAATCTACATATTTAAAAATATTATTAATACAAAATAATATATGTTAACTATGACATCCTAAATATAATTATAATTATATATTATATATATATATATAATTTATTTAGCTTTTTCCAACTTCATAGAATCTTTTTACTAAACGAAACAGAAATAAATAAATATAAGCAATACAACTTCAAATTCATTTAAATAACTGCTAAACTTATGTCTACAATGTAAAGAGGTAATTTAAACAACAACATGAATTATTTTCTACAAATCTATCATCTAAATTTTCAAACACCTGACTTCCATCACAAATCAGATAATGTTAATATATTCCACTATAAATATCACTACAATTAATGGACAAACACTCACTCAGTCAAAATGGCCACAGCCATGAAGAGGCAGAAATTGGATGACCTCAATAAGATGACTTCAATAAGCGGCTATATTTCTGAAGTTACTATAGTGAAAGAGAGCAAGACAAAGAAGAAATATTTCAATTTCAAGCTTGAAAAAGCTGAAAATATATTCATGACAGGAGTGTCATTTGACCAGGGCAAATATAACATTTTCAAAGATGTGGAAAGAAAAAAGGAAGCTACAAGACTTGAGGGGATAAAGATAGGATACAACGAACGTAAGTTTACCCATATATGTGTGTGTGTGTGTGTGTGTGTGTGTAAATAATTTGATGATTTTCATTGATCTTTTATTAATACTATTTCATATGGTTTGGGCCTGTACTGCCCTAAGCAGCCTTACAAAGCCGTATAAGTACGTTTTTGGACACACCGAGTTATTTCTGTATCTGAAAGATCAAATGAGCCTTCGTGATTTTAAGGGATAAACACATTTCAATAACAGATGTAGGCCTACAGTTGATGCAAGATCACTTATATGCTGATATCTCATTTGCCTGATCAGTTAAATCACTTTGAATCACATTGTTCTGTTTCTTTTGTTCTTACATAATATTACCACAATAACTAAATGTCTTTATCTAATATTTGTATTACAGACACTAAAGTCCAAAACATCATCGTGAATACATATTCCAGAGTGCTCATGGCCACGTGCCAGTTTAGAATGTCAGAAAAGACAGAAGAACCACAGTTTGAGCTCCAACACTTTGACGAGCTTCAAATAAATCAAAAAGTAAGTATTGAATTCAAGCTTCATCATTAGACTTATTAGAGAACGCATGTTGTCGTCGAAGTTTAACTTCGATGTTTTGCTAACAATTGCTATTCAATGAGAATGTAACTGCCGCTTGGTGTGACTACGCTCTATAGTAATGTTTGTAATTCGTGTGGAAAAAGATGTGTTTAATAGTATTTGCACTTTTTCCATTTGTATCTAAATAAACGTTCCGATTTCAAATATAAAGTGCTTACTCCATAGCACATATGTTATAGTTAAATCCGATCTCCCTGAAGTAACTATATATTCCGTATTGTTCTAAAAAGCATTATAATCCGATCAGTGGGCATTTTCACATACAATCACAATGCAGTACACCTTCTAATCAATAAGGTGTTTTATTTGAAAGCATTATGGAGAAAATGGCCACTAATAGGATTCAAATACTTTTTTATCCAACAATATCAAATATATGGATACTTCTGAGGACCATATACACAATTGTAACATATGTGAGACTGTGAGCATGTATTATTAGTATATGTAGATGTAATCTACAGGTCAAAAGACGGTGCATCAAGTATTTAGAAGATCATCTATCAGTAATGCATCGGAAATAACTTAATATAACCTAATATCTTGTCTTTTCTTTTGTCTTTTGTCATAAGATTGGACACATTCACTGCAAAATCCTCAACATATTCACAGAAGAAACAATACATCCATCAACTGGACCTATCACTCTCACCAACACCGAAATTGCAGACCCAACAGGGAAATGCCACCTAACTTTTTGGGGAACTTCTATCGAAGCCGTAAAACAAGATTCATCATATCACATTTCACATCTAACCTACAAAAACTATTCACATCCATCACTTAGCACCACCCCAGACAGCATCATCACTGCACTGAGCACCAATATTCACATTCCACAATCCATATTATCAGCACCATTAGTCACTCCCCCACAAAATGTCACCACTACTGTCACCGCACCCATCATTGCATGCTCACTTTCTACCCAATTCCAATGTCCCAATGTAAACTGTCACAAATATCTGGTCACCTTCCAACACAACAGCACAACAAACAAATGCACCCATTGCACCATGCGACAAAAAACCAACACATACACACCCGTCACATCAGGAACTGTCATCATTAAAACTCAACAATCACAACAAACACTCACTTTCCCTCACTCCGCCGTCACGAAATATTTATCATCCCAGCCACTACTAGCACCCACACTCACTAACTCGGACACTATCGAAGAGCACATTTTGGACACAGAGCACTTTATCATTCAACACAATTCCCAATACATAATCACTTCAATCCTCCCCTCAGTCACAGCAGGACCAAGCAGCAGCCATTCCTTATCTGATAACGAACTGGACTTAGGCCTAAATGAGTTGTTCAAGAACTGAGGAGGAGGAGAAGAAGAATCCGTCAATATCATATAATCAAATTCGAATTCAATTGTTTTGTGTTATTTTCAGAAAATTTAAAATTTACAAATAAATCATTGTTTAAGAAACATGTTTTCATTCTTTAAAATTGTTATATGAATGTTGTTGTATAGATGCATTTTACAATTATAGAAGTTATAAAATGCTGCACTTTAGGTTTTTACAGAAGAAAATACGTTTGAACTTTTCCTGTAAAATGAATACTTGGTAAAAGGGTCTATATATGTCCATGGGAAATGGTTTAATTAGTATAATACATATATTTAATAACATTTAGCCGTAATGGCATCTTCACACCAACATTGAATATGGCTTTACAATATTAATTGTCATGGCTTTGGTTGCTTTCATTCACCATCATATATAATGGTGAATGAAAGCAACCAAAGCCATGACAATTCTTAAACAAAAACGAATGGCTATAATATACAATTAGATCATTAACACATTGTCAAATGCATATAAGTACTTACAAAGTAATACACAGTCATTATATAAACAACCTTTAAACCACTCATAAATAAATGATAGATACCGCACTGAACTGTTCTACTACATATAGGCTATAAAGGCGAATAATATCAATGCATTTGAATGGGAAAAAGAGCAGTTTGCTGCCATTCTTAGATGTCTGCACAAAAAAAACTCCATTGTTTATTTTCATTAAGTGCTGTGGTGTCTTACATTGAACCATATTCATTCATTCGTTAATCACAATGCAATTGAAATGTGTTATATTCGGCGAAGGTATAAGCAAAGACACGTGACCCGTTTGAATCATTTCCTTTGGAAGCCGTGGTATAAAGTAATGAAGTATATTTACGCAACTGCTGTACTTAAATACAATTTTGAAGTATTCTTTACTTTACTAGAGTATTTATAATTTTCAGTATTTTTACTCCACCGCCATTTGAAAACAGCAGATGTACAAGCTCATCCTGAGACATTATGAGCTTGTTAGTATCTGCTACTTTCATAAGATTTTTACATTTCATGCATTTAGATAACCTATGAAAATGAACATTGTATGCATAATACTTTTGTACTTTTACTACACTACATCTTGAATACAAAACGTATACTTATGGAGTATTTCTACATTGCATTGTTCATACTTTTACTTAATTTAAATGTAAGTACACAAGTACATTTACTCAAGTACTCTATATTTAAGTACAATTGAGGTATTTTATTCTGTATTTCTGATTGTCTGCAAGCCTACTTTTGTTTCTACTTCACATCTTAAAGTCAAATATAATTATTTTATTCAGTATAGTTATTGTAAAACATGAGTTAGGCCTACTGTTACGACCCACCGGGTCCAGGGGAGTAGTAAAGCAACAGAGCAAGATGGTTCAAGGCCAACGTAGGTTTTTTTTATTACAGAATAATTAAGTTGTGGCATACAATCAGTGCAAATAATTATAGAAGTGCTACAAGTGTAAAATAAGTGATCAGGGCGCTAACGATAACCACATCAAAGAAACCAAATATGAATAAAAAAGTCACTTTTGTAAACACTAGTATAACCCTAGCTCCATGAAGAACGTCTCAGTTCGCTATACAGCTCCGAGATGAGGTTCTATGTGGATGTCACCCAGAATCAGTAGAACGCCCGCCAAGTGTCCGCTGTTTACCCTTTTGTATACATCGTGTCCAAAAACTAATGGTAGATTCCAACGCGCACAAATGCTTAAGGTTTGGTTGGGTGGAAAATATTTTAGGTCGAGGCACGAAATAACAGTTTAAATTACTTATTTAGCCAGCCTGTGGCCACGTTTCTCATTGTAGCCAAACAGGGAGCAGTACTGGCAGCGGACGTATGGGGGTTTTCTGGGTTGAATGGTAAATGTGGCCACAGACTGACTAAATAAGTAATTGAAACGATTATTTCGTGCCCCGACATAAAATATTTCCTACCCTACCAAACCTTAAACATCTGTACGCGTTGAAATTTACCTTGTTTTTTTGGACACGATGTATACAAAAGGGTAAACAGCGGAGCCTTGGGGGACATTTGATCGATTCTAGGTGACATCCACATAGAACCTCATCTCGGAGCTGTATAGCGGAGTGAGAGGTTTTTAATGGAGCTAGTATAACCTCTAGCCTTGGTCTAGAGCGAAGGGACACGCATGCTACCAAATGAGGTGGTCATCCTAACACCCTTTAGATGATAGAGAGAGCGCTCTCTATGATAGAGAGAGCTCTTTCTATTACCACCGTAGTGATAAGATGATAAGGTGACCACCAATGGTAGCATGCGCATTTGGTAGCATGCGTGGGCCTTAACTCACTAACGCTTTGGACCCGGGCGATATAACTGTCAACTGTGACTTCTTACCTAGTAATACACAGCAACAAAAAGAACACAGTCAACCCCTAACTGACTGTGTACGCTTATCTTAACAAACATAAATACAATGTGAATTAAATCTGATCTCTACATGGTGTTAACAGTGACAATATGATTAAATACTTACTAGACTATTTGCCCTGAATCGGCTCTAGTGTTCAGTAGCAACATGTACCAAATGGAATATGTACGAACATAAACAAACTGATAAGGTTCTAGGCTAGTTCTTCTACGGTAGGCACGCTGTCAGTAGACTGTCGTTCTTGGGAGTTTTCTCTGGACTGATAGCGGCCATAAGAACGGAGACATCTAGTTACTTTTGAGAACTGGAAGGATGATGACGGGACATGATATGTACCAATGGAGGAACTGCGCGTGACCTGAAGGGCTTCTCACCAATCGTGGAGATGGAGACACATCAAACCTCACACATGTCCAACACTAAACCACAAATGTAATAAATCCATTTGAAGCTGTGGGCGCAATCCACTTTTATAATATTATGTAGTTAATTTGAGTAAAAGAAAATTACTACAATGGCCGTGAGCGGTGAACGCGCGACGCGTATATCTATTGGTTGAACCCTACGTCTGACGTCACAGTCTGTATCAGGAAGTGTTTTAACGTCCGTTCCACACGAACACAGCAGCAGATCGATCTGGCGACCCTAATGAAAATAAAAGGTTTATATATCTTTTATATCTACATGGCGAAGTCACATTGTCTGTGCTACGTTAGTTAACACTACCTAACATCAAGAAGTCTATATTTCCCCTATTTGATCGAGCCCAGAGTTAGTTGGTTTGGCTCGATAGCTTATGTGGCTAACTATTATGCTAACATGGACCTAACATTTCCATTGGTTTAGCGTTTGTTTTAAAGATCAGATTATTCTGATAATCTGACGTTTTTGGTTGCATATAAAACGTAGTAACTGGTGTTTTTTAACTCAAATAATGTTGGTTAGGTAACTTGTGAGTAATGAGTGGTGGAA
Source organism: Gymnoscopelus microlampas (assembly GCF_963454915.1). Taxonomy (NCBI): domain Eukaryota; kingdom Metazoa; phylum Chordata; class Actinopteri; order Myctophiformes; family Myctophidae; genus Gymnoscopelus; species Gymnoscopelus microlampas. The sequence goes on from NC_139945.1 coordinate 57,753,940, forward strand.
AAAGTAGTCAAATGTTTTACATGAGTAAAGTACTCAAATGTTTTACTTGAGTAAATGTACCACTACCTGAAATGAGTGTGTTCCATAGACTTGGGCCGGTGGGGGGCATGACATTGGACTGAAATGTTTATGGCTGTTAGTATCTTTACTTGCACACTTAAGCTTGTAACTTATTTTTATGGTTCACACATATAATATTTTATTGGCAAAGTGGCGAGTGAAATACGCACACTATAGAGCCTATGGTGTCCATATTCCCTCTTCTTATTGATGAGGAGAAGCTTTCTCATAGTATCATGCCGAAAAACGGGCAAAGATTTGAGTGTCTATCTGGGAGTTATGTTTTCATCACTGCAGATCGGAGCTAATAAATAATGTACTTACTGCAGAGTTATTATATCCCAGGAGCTGATTGTAACCTTTACCAGTAAAGATAAAAGCTAGATGTTAGTGGAGTTTTGGTATAGTGGGAAAGTGGCTTAAGTGTATTGAGGACAGAATGCTACCTAACCATATTTGTCTGTATATACTACAAGCTTTGAGCTGTCTTTTGTGGCACTCTGAGGGGAGCAGATTTCTAACTGCCAAACCACACGAACTTTGTTTTGTAGGTGTTTAATATAAGGTTAAGTATTCTGAAGGCTTGTGACTTTAAAACAAAATGCTGGTTGGCCCAACTGAGTACAGGTTGCTTGGAAGCATTAGTAATGGCTTTAGTTTGAAGTTGCAGGTGTATATAACATGAATATCGTTAAATATCCATTTCAATGTAATTGCTTACTCATTAGGGCCTGGACATGTTTCCCAATTACTAATTGCTGTGGCAACATTAATTGTAAGTGTTGTAATGCAGATACATATTCATGTAACGATAACATGATTTGTTTTGTTCTATTTTCCTCCTTGAAGGCTGAGAAGATGCATGTTGCCAAGCTGCCGTCCAAAGATGGAGGCTGACCAGAGGTGGTCTGACCAGCTGCTGGAGATGCTCCTGCAGATGAGCGTTAATGTCAAAGTGGTGGCTCATTCCTTATAACTATGAGAGGCTTGAAGTTGTGCTCAAGATCATACAAATAGCTGATGAGAATGTCACTGTTAGTCAGATATGGATTTTCTTTCAGAGATTAATGCAGTTAACGTAATCAGTTGATGTCTACCCAAAAAAATAAAAGGACCTTAAATGTACTTCCATATCAGATCTAATCTGTGCATTTAATGTTGTGTCTTATGTTTCCTTCAAGGTGAGTCTTGACAACTGTACATGTCTGTTGAGAACCACAGCCGCTTTCAAAGTGGCCAAGATGATGATGGAGTATATCCACTGCATACAGAACCTAGAGTGGGCTGCTGCCATGGCCCTCAGGATTGCTCATGAACTGCCCCCAGGTCGTATCTGTCTGTTCATAACAAAGACTTGATTAGCATTGCTTAGTCTGTTTATACACATGCATCATATTTTCACACTTGTATTTTATTGATGTATAGGCTTTGAAAATACATGTTCAATTAATAAAAAAGACTGTTTGGACACAACACTGATGTGCCCAAGTTTGTGTATCAGTAGATGCTATTTGTTTATTGTAAAACTGGGAGTGGGAGTACCGGCGGGTGATGATCACAAAGAGCGTGTTGACATCTGGAGAGACGGAGGACAGACGAAGGAGGAGCCAACACCTGCTGCTAACATCTCACCAGCCACCCTAACCCTTGATTACCACTGTCTCTAACTTCCCCTCTAATAGACTGTGGGGGCAGTAGCAGTAGTATGCCACTTGGGTCTGATCAGCCTTGATCGAGTTGCCAGGAGTAGGGTGTCTTTTGCAAGACCCGAAAAACATCTAGTGACTTCAGGAAACAACATTGATCATGTGTTCCAAGTCTGTGTGTCAGTAAATGTTTTTGTTAACTGGTTATGTGTCAATTGTCTATAAAACTGTGTTTGATTGGTCAACTGAGATGACTTATAGGTTTATTACAAGGGATAAATGAGAGCCAGTCAATGTTCAGAAATAAAGTATTTCAGGCTGATTATTCCAGGGAATAATAACACTGTCTGTGTTCATTTCTCAACAATAACCAGCCTCAATTATCCTTTATATCTAAAATTAAGTATGTGTCTCAGTTTCTTATTTTAATTTAAACAGACACATTTATTCTGATCATGACATGATAAATAATGACACCTTCTTCAGGCTGTCAATGCCAACATTAGTCAATGGGAACTGCAAAACCTTTTAGTTTAAATGACATGTATCAATTCTACACAGCTTTATTACTAAATATAGCAAGGGGGGAAACATGATCAAGATGTCTTTTACCTTAGTAAATGTGATCGATTGTACTTTTAGAACAGAATAACATTGATTGCAGAACTGAAGAATATCACACATCTGAAGAACATCTTGATTAAAATCTGCATATTTTTCATTTAACCAACTATCAGTTTATCGTGCCATTTAACAAGATGAACTGACCAGGTGCCTACTTTGAAATTGAAAGGAACAGCCTTTCAGTAACATTGATGGTTCTGATTTGTATTGTGATGGAAATATGATTATAATTTAAATGAACTTGTGGCTATGTATGTGTATATAAGTATAACATATCATATAAGTATCACATATAAGTATGTGAAAAAGTGTTTGAAACAGATAAGCTGCCTAAAATGTATGGTGTGCATTAATTTGGCATTAAATAGCAGATCTACAATCTCACAATGATTCCATTGTACATCTGCTATTAAAACAAATAAAAGCCCCTTTCTTATATAATTTGACACTTTGGCCAATATTTGACCAGTTTTATAGTATAGTTTGTTGATTACTTGTGATAAAGTAAATGGTCTTAAAGGGCAAGACCACTTTGGTAGAGGTTTGGGTTGTGTAGTTACCTTGCCATGATGTAACTCCAAAGGGCAAGAAATCATAAATAATTGCTCCATTGATTAGAAATTGATAATTACACCATGGCAAGGTAAATACACAACCCAAACCTCTACCAAAGTGGTCTTACCCTTTAAAATATATAAATAAAATGAAAGATTTATCTTAAATTGTGACTTCACTGTGATCTGGGGACCCCAAATATCATGTGGGGGGTTCCAATCCACATGTGAGACCCACTGAGATAACCAAATATGAAAAGAAAAAGGGTGAGAAGGAAGGAGAATCACACTTATTCAGAATATCCTTATATATAGCTCTATGCTGCCACCCAGTGGTCGCAGTTTCAGATGACCAAGCATTTATTGTCTGTTGTAATCATGATGCTGGGTTTTGAAGTTTAGATACTTTTGGTCAAATATTATTACACTACATGTGAATGTTGATTAATCAAGTTTGTACTCGATTTAAATACTGGAGTAATTGTTTTTGAATATACTTAAGTATTAAAAAGTAAGTGTTTTAAAAAATACTCAGAAGTCATAAATACATATCAACAACATAGTGAAGTGTTTGGTAGGAACAAATGTGTGTAGACCAGTGGTAGAAAAAGTACTGAAATGTTTTACTTAAGTAAAAGTATCAATACGACAAAGTAGAAATACTCTGTTCTAACTAAAAGTTTGGAAATAAAAATCTCACAACGACTCCAGGCATTGTGAGCTTGTAGATCTGCTATTTAAAAAAAAAAAGAAGGCCCCTTTCTAATAGAATTTGACAATGTGGCTAATGTTTGATTAGTTTTTATAGTATAGTTTGTTGATTACTTGTGATAAAGTAAATGGTCTTAAAGGGCAAGACCACTTTGGTAGAGGTTTGGGTTGTGTAGTTACCTTGCCATGATGTAACTCCAAAGGTGGGCAAGAAATCATAAATAATTGCTCCATTGATTAGAAATTGATAATTCAAAATATGCTCCTCATTGACTTACATTGTACGGTAAAACTGCTCTCAAAGTAATTCTTTTAGCACAAAAACGAACGCAAACAAAGTTGATTCAGAAAATATAGAACATCACCATACCCAGTACTGTTTTTTTTTTTTTTAATAAAAATGTCAACTTCTTGTTGATTTTGCCATTTTTAATAAGTAGAAAACCCGGACTGGATCGGTGGATCCGGCCCCAGATCTTCAAATAGTAAAATCAACAGGAAGTTGACATTTTTATTAAAAAAACAAACAGTACTGGGTTTGGTGATATTCTATATTGTCTGAATCAGCTATGTTTGGGTTCATTTATGTGCTAAAAGAGTGACTTTGAGAGCTGTTTTACCGTACAATGTAAGTCAATGAGGAGCATATTTTGAATTATCAATTTCTAATCAATGGAACAATTATTTTTGATTTCTTGCCCACCTTTGGAGTTACACCATGGCAAGGTAAATACACAACCCAAACCTCTACCAAAGTGGTCTTACCCTTTAAAATATATAAATAAAATGAAAGATTTATCTTAAATTGTGACTTCACTGTGATCTGGGGACCCCAAATATCATGTGGGGGGTCCCAATCCACATGTGAGACCCACTGAGATAACCAAATATGAAAAGAAAAAGGGTGAGAAGGAAGGAGAATCACACTCATTCAGAATATCCTTATATATAGCTCTATGCTGCCACCCAGTGGTCGCAGTTTCAGATGACCAAGCATTTATTGTCTGTTGTAATCATGATGCTGGGTTTTGAAGTTTAGATACTTTTGGTCAAATATTATTACACTACATGTGAATGTTGATTAATCAAGTTTGTACTCGATTTAAATACTGGAGTAATTGTTTTTGAATATACTTAAGTATTAAAAAGTAAGTGTTTTAAAAAATACTCAGAAGTCATAAATACATATCAACAACATAGTGAAGTGTTTGGTAGGAACAAATGTGTGTAGACCAGTGGTGGAAAAAGTACTGAAATGTTTTACTTAAGTAAAAGTATCAATACGACGATGTAGAAATACTCTGTTCTAACTAAAAGTTTGGAAATAAAAATCTCACAACGACTCCAGGCATTGTGAGCTTGTAGATCTGCTATTAAAAAAAAAAAGAAGGCCCCTTTCTAATAGAATTTGACAATGTGGCTAATGTTTGATTAGTTTTATAGTATAGTTTGTTGATTACTTTTGATAAAGTAAATGGTTTTAATAAATAAATACAATAAAAGACACTAATAAGATCTTAAATTGTGAGTTCACTGTCATCTGGGGACCACAAAAATAATGTGGGAGGTTCTGACTAACATGTTGAGAACCACTGAGGTAACCAAATATGAAGAGAGGGTGAGAAGGAAGGAGGACTTCTCTCATTCAGAATATCCTTGTATAGTTCTATGCTGCCCCCCAGTGGTCGCAGCTTCAAATGACCATACTGCGTCAGGTGAAAGTTAAACTGACTGAGAGAGAGAGAGAGAGACAGACAGACAGACAGACAGACAGACAGACAGACAGACAGACAGACAGACAGACAGACAGTTTATGTCACACACATGTTTATGGAAACATAATGGATTTATTGGACATTACATCCTATTGCCTGTAACAGGAATCGAACTCTCAGCATTTGGACTGAGAGGCTGCAACACTACCTATAGTGCTATAACTTTGTTCAGGCTGAGGTCATCTGTTGAAGATAAAAGTGAACCAGTGAAAGTAGCCGATCTACAAGCTCACAAAACGTTGCTATTTGAAAAGTTGTGAGATTGTAGAACAGCTATTTTCACAATGATGTCATATATATAAAAAACACACTCTCAAATAAGCATTTTGTGTTATCTTTGACAATTGCACATGTATTCATTGACATAGTATTGTTGTTTGCAATGCACTTTAAATGAAGTCTGCACTAAGTGAGGCTTGAACCGGTGACCTTGAGGTTGTGAAATATACACTTAAGCTGGAAGCCATTGGACCAACAGACATGAAACTCTGAAAAAAGAGATATTGTTTCATGCAAACAGCTAAAAAATGTCACAAAGCGTTGCTATCTGAAAAGTGGTGAAATTGTAGATATTGTAGCTATTTTCACAATGAAGTATATTGTAGATGGGCTATTTTCACAATGAAGTATGTCATAATTTGAAAAAACATACTCTCAAATAAGCATTTCATGTTATCTTTTTTCAACAATTGCACATGCATTAATTGAAATGATCATGTTGTGTGCAATGCAATGGTTAATTTGGGGCTTGAACCAGAGACCTTCAGACTGGTAGGTAGACAGTGTAGTGACTGAGCCATTAGATAGACTGAATTGGACCTCATATATGGTAACTTATCATACAGCATGGATTGCTTATTTGTTCAGGCTTTGCTAAGGGCAACTAACTTGCTTTGCATTGTGGGTCATTTGGGTCCTTGACACATGGCTTCACCAAACATTTAAAGCCATCTTCCACAGATACCACCAGTAGGAGAGCATTGGATGACCAGGGTGAGTTTTCTCAATGATGAAGCATTTACTGTCTGTTGTTGCAATCATGATATTGGGCTTGTAATTGTTTCTTCTACTGATTTACAAAGTGATGTTTGTAATTGGTAGGTAGTGTTATCCATTACATGGTTTTAAGATAAATCAGTGGTGAACAAAGTATTGAACTCCAATACTTGAGTCATAGTACAAATACTTCTGGTCAAATATTACTCCACTACAAGTAAATGTTGATTAATCAAATTTGAACTTGATTTAAATACTGGAGTAATTGCTTTTGAAAATACTTATTAAAACAATGAGTGTTTTAAAAAATACTCAGAAGTCATAAATACATATCAATACCGAAATATGCAGATCTACAAGCTTGCCACAACATAGTGAAGTGTTTGGTAGGAACAAAGACAAGTGGTAGAAAAAGTAATCCAATGTTTTGTAATAATAATAATAATAATAATAATAATCTACTCTGCCTTCATTGTGACCCTAAATATCAGGTGAGAAGATTTTTAAGTTTTTCAGGTTTAAAAGGTTTAAAGGTGTTTCAGGTATAAATGTTTTTAAGGTGTAAAGGTTTTTGAGGTATGCAGGTTTAAAGGTTTTTCAGGTATAAAGGTTTAAAGGTTTTTCGGGTATAAAGGTGTAAAGTTTTTTTCCAGGTATAAAGGTTTAAAGGTTTTTCAGATATAAAGGTGTAAAGATTTTTCAGGTATTAAGGTTTTTAAGGTGTAAAAGGTTTTTGGGGTATAAAGGTTTAAAGGTTTTCCAGGTATAAAGGTTTTTCAGGTTTAAAGGTTTTTCAGGTATAAGGTGTAAAGGTTTTTCAGGTATAATGTGTAAAGGTTTTTCAGGTATAAAGGTTTTTCAGGCATAAAGGTTTAAAGTTGTTTCGGGTTTAAAGGTTTTTCAGGTGTATAGGTTTGTCAGATTAAAGTTTTTTTCAGGTTTAAATGTGTTTCAGGTATAAAGGTTTTTTAGGTATAAGGTGTAAATATGTTTTAGGTTTTTCAGGTATTTCAGGTATAGGCCTACAGGTAAGTATTTCAGGTTGTAAAGTAAAGGGTTGTAAGGTAATGGTTCTTAGGGTTGTAAGGTTGCATGATTTACTATAGCACTATACTACTTCACTATTATATTATTCCAGTTTTTGTATTGAATTGAAATGGTGTAATGTTTCAAGTGAATTGTGTTTTTTCTATTCATGTTACTCTATTGTCATGGTGACTTTAAACATCAGGTGAGTATATGTGTATCAATTATTTGTTTTTATTTAAATGTGTTAGTGTTCATTAATATGCTAATGATTATCTTAGCTGTGTTCAATTTATATGATGTAATTGCTCAGTATTGTGACAGTCTTTTTTTTGTCTTTTGTATTAACATGTCATTACCTGAGATGCTGATATCAATACAATTTCAGGTAAGGCATAGCATTTGAAATGTTTTATTAACTATTGTTTGAAAGGACTGGGTTGTTATTAGAATAGTATAGTAATTCAACTAATGCAATTGTATTTCTTTTCATGTTTCTACAGGGAGAAGAGGTGCCTACAATGTGGCTTTATATTTCAGGGAGAAGAGGTGTAAAGGGTTTATAAGGCTTCAGGTTTAAAGGTATTTCAGATTTAAAGGTGCTTCAGGTATAAAGGTTTTTCAGGTTTAAAGGTTTTTCCAGGTATAAAGGTTTTTCAGATATAAGATTTTAAGGTTTTTCCAGGTATAAGGTTTAAAGGTTTTTCAGGTTTAAAGGTGTAAAAGGTTTTTCAGGTATAAAGGTGTAAAGATTTTTCAGGTATTAAGGTTTTTAAGGTGTAAAGGTTTTTGAGGTATAAAGGTTTAAAGGTTTTTCCAGGTATAAAGGTTTTTCAGGTGTAAAGGTTTTTCAGGTATAAAGGTGTAAAGGTTTTTCAGGTTTAAAGGTTTAAAGGTGTATCAGGCATAAAGGTTTTTCAGGTTTAAAGGTGTAAAAGGTATTTCAGGTATAAAGGTGTCAAGGTTTTTCATATTTAAAGGTGTTTCCAGGTATAAGGTGTAAAGGTTTTTCAGGTATAATGTGTAAAGGTTTTTCAGGTATAAAGGTTTTTCAGGCATAAAGGTTTAAAGTTGTTTTGGGTTTAAATGTTTTTCAGGTGTATAGGTTTGTCAGATTAAAGTTTTTTTCAGGTTTAAATGCGTTTCAGGTATAATTTTTTTTTTAGGTATAAGGTGTAAATATGTTTTAGGTTTTTCAGGTATAGGCCTACAGGTAGGTATTTCAGGTTGTAAAGTAAAGGGTTGTAAGGTAATGGTTCTTAGGGTTGTAAGGTTGCATGATTTACTATAGCACTATACTACTTCACTATTATATTATTCCAGTTTTTGTATTGAATTGAAATGGTGTAATGTTTCAAGTGAATTGTGTTTTTTCTATTCATGTTACTCTATTGTCATGGTGACTTTAAACATCAGGTGAGTATATGTGCATCAATTATTTGTTTTTATTTAAATGTGTTAGTGTTCATTAATATGCTAATGATGATCTTAGCTGTGTTCAATTTATATGATGTAATTGCTCAGTATTGTGACAGTCTTTTTTTTTGTCTCTTGTATTAACATGTCATTACCTGAGATGCTGATATCAATACAATTTCAGGTAAGGCATAGCATTTGAAATGTTTTATTAACTATTGTTTGAAAGGACTGGGTTGTTATTAGAATAGTATAGTAATTCAACTAATGCAATTGTATTTCTTTTCATGTTTCTACAGGGAGAAGAGGTGCCTACAATGTGGCTTTATATTTCAGGGAGAAGAGGTGTAAAGGGTTTATAAGGCTTCAGGTTTAAAGGTATTTCAGATTTAAAGGTGCTTCAGGTATAAAGGTTTTTCAGGTTTAAAGGTTTTTCCAGGTATAAAGGTTTTTCAGTTATACGATTTTAAGGTTTTTCCAGGTATAAGGTTTAAAGGTTTTTCAGGTTTAAAGGTGTAAAAGGTTTTTCAGGTATAAAGGTGTAAAGATTTTTCAGGTATTAAGGTTTTTAAGGTGTAAAGGTTTTTGAGGTATAAAGGTTTAAAGGTTTTTCCAGGTATAAAGGTTTTTCAGGTTTAAAGGTTTTTCAGGTATAAAGGTGTAAAGGTTTTTCAGGTTTAAAGGTTTAAAGGTGTATCAGGCATAAAGGTTTTTCAGGTTTAAAGGTGTAAAAGGTATTTCAGGTATAAAGGTGTCAAGGTTTTTCAGATTTAAAGGTGTTTCCAGGTATAAGGTGTAAAGGTTTTTCAGGTATAATGTGTAAAGGTTTTTCAGGTATAAAGGTTTAAAGTTGTTTTGGGTTTAAAGGTTTTTCAGGTGTATAGGTTTGTCAGATTAAAGTTTTTTTCAGGTTTAAATGCGTTTCAGGTATAACGTTTTTTTTAGGTATAAGGTGTAAATATGTTTTAGGTTTTTCAGGTATAGGCCTACAGGTAGGTATTTCAGGTTGTAAAGTAAAGGGTTGTAAGGTAATGGTTCTTAGGGTTGTAAGGTTGCATGATTTACTATAGCACTATACTTCACTATTATATTATTCCAGTTTTTGTATTGAATTGAAATGGTGTAATGTTTCAAGTGAATTGTGTTTTTTCTATTCATGTTACTCTATTGTCATGGTGACTTTAAACATCAGGTGAGTATATGTGCATCAATTATTTGTTTTTATTTAAATGTGTTAGTGTTCATTAATATGCTAATGATTATCTTAGCTGTGTTCAATTTATATGATGTAATTGCTCAGTATTGTGACAGTCTTTTTTTTTGTCTCTTGTATTAACATGTCATTACCTGAGATGCTGATATCAATACAATTTCAGGTAAGGCATAGCATTTGAAATGTTTTATTAACTATTGTTTGAAAGGACTGGGTTGTTATTAGAATAGTATAGTAATTCAACTAATGCAATTGTATTTCTTTTCATGTTTCTACAGGGAGAAGAGGTGCCTACAATGTGGCTTTATATTTCAGGGAGAAGAGGTGTAAAGGGTTTATAAGGCTTCAGGTTTAAAGGTATTTCAGATTTAAAGGTGCTTCAGGTATAAAGGTTTTTCAGGTTTAAAGGTTTTTCCAGGTATAAAGGTTTTTCAGTTATACGATTTTAAGGTTTTTCCAGGTATAAGGTTTAAAGGTTTTTCAGGTTTAAAGGTGTAAAAGGATTTTCAGGTATAAAGGTGTAAAGATTGTTCAGGTATTAAGGTTTTTAAGGTGTAAAGGTTTTTGAGGTATAAAGGTTTAAAGGTTTTTCCAGGTATAAAGGTTTTTCAGGTTTAAAGGTTTTTCAGGTATAAAGGTGTAAAGGTTTTTCAGGTTTAAAGGTTTAAAGGTGTATCAGGCATAAAGGTTTTTCAGGTTTAAAGGTGTAAAAGGTATTTCAGGTATAAAGGTGTCAAGGTTTTTCAGATTTAAAGGTGTTTCCAGGTATAAGGTGTAAAGGTTTTTCAGGTATAATGTGTAAAGGTTTTTCAGGTATAAAGGTTTAAAGTTGTTTTGGGTTTAAAGGTTTTTCAGGTGTATAGGTTTGTCAGATTAAAGTTTTTTTCAGGTTTAAATGCGTTTCAGGTATAAAGTTTTTTTTAGGTATAAGGTGTAAATATGTTTTAGGTTTTTCAGGTATAGGCCTACAGGTAGGTATTTCAGGTTGTAAAGTAAAGGGTTGTAAGGTAATGGTTCTTAGGGTTGTAAGGTTGCATGATTTACTATAGCACTATACTTCACTATTATATTATTCCAGTTTTTGTATTGAATTGAAATGGTGTAATGTTTCAAGTGAATTGTGTTTTTTCTATTCATGTTACTCTATTGTCATGGTGACTTTAAACATCAGGTGAGTATATGTGCATCAATTATTTGTTTTTATTTAAATGTGTTAGTGTTCATTAATATGCTAATGATTATCTTAGCTGTGTTCAATTTATATGATGTAATTGCTCAGTATTGTGACAGTCTTTTTTTTTGTCTCTTGTATTAACATGTCATTACCTGAGATGCTGATATCAATACAATTTCAGGTAAGGCATAGCATTTGAAATGTTTTATTAACTATTGTTTGAAAGGACTGGGTTGTTATTAGAATAGTATAGTAATTCAACTAATGCAATTGTATTTCTTTTCATGTTTCTACAGGGAGAAGAGGTGCCTACAATGTGGCTTTATATTTCAGGGAGAAGAGGTGTAAAGGGTTTATAAGGCTTCAGGTTTAAAGGTGTTTCAGATTTAAAGGTGCTTCAGGTATAAAGGTTTTTCAGGTTTAAAGGTTTTTCCAGGTATAAAGGTTTTTCAGATATAAGGTTTTAAGGTTTTTCCAGGTATAAGGTTTAAAGGTTTTTCAGGTTTAAAGGTTTTTCCAGGTATAAATGTTTTTTCAGGTTTAAAGGTTTTTCAGGTTTACAGTGTAAAGGTGTTTCAGTTTTACAGTGTAAAGGTGTGTCAGGTTTAAAGTGTAAAGTTGTTTCAGGTTTAAAGGTTTTTCAGGTATAAAGGTGTAAAGGTTTTTCAGGTATAAAGGTGTAAAGGTTTTTCAGGTTTAAAGGTGTTTCAGGTTTAAAGTGTAATGGTTTAACATGTACATTTTACTTTCAAAAAGGTTTATGGTTTTCAAAACCTAAAAAGGTTTATGATAAAAAAAAAAGTTTTGTAGTTTTTAAAAAAGGATTATGGTTTAAAAAAAATAAAAAATGAAAGGTTTTTTTTCATGGTTTTGAGAGGTTTTTCCAGGGGATATTACTAGGATTCATTGTACATATTCTAGTGAAATGACAAATTTGAAGTTAAACATGTGGTATGTAAATTGTATTGTAAGTTTATTTATCAATCTATATTTTTGTTTTTCAGATGCCTCGTAAGAAGGGAAAGTGGGTCACTGATAACTTGAAGAAAAGGACGGCCAACTGCCCTCCTCAACCTGACATTTTGACTGAGGATGCTGTGAATCACGATGTTCATCCTCCTGAACATATTCAGGAGGTTGGGCATCATTGTAGCATTCAAGCATTAATTAATTTATCTTTATTTGACCAAGACAGGACTGACTTACCGACTGTAGATGCTGTGACTGATGAGGTTCATCCTCATGAAAATGTTCATGAGGGTGTGCATCCTTTTGACATTCACGCATCAATGACTTCTGACACTATTATGACTGAGGTTGAACCTCCTCAAAAGGTTCACGAGGTTAGACGTCCCCGTAAACAAAACAGAAATCAAATAAATCAAAAAAATCAAAGTACATCTAAATGCCTTCCAAAGAATCCACTGAAAACCACTGAAAAGCATGATGACTCTAACAAACTCTCTGGCTGTATCACTGATTCTTTGGACTCAACCTTGTTGCAAAGCACTACCACCGATTATCCTCAAGTATCTTTTGTACATGGTTCATTCCATCAAGCTCATGAACAATTTGATCCATATGCTGGAAAGCAATGTGTCCCAAACAGTCTGACTGCAATAATTATGAGTGGAATTAGAAACGTCTTTACTTGGACACCAAAGGACCTTGATGAAATTCTACAACATGGGAATAGGCTGTATGCTTCCTTGAGTCAAGCATGTTCAATTGCAGATCCAAGTGGATTTGTTGCAGTTAATGAATTGCCCAAGAAACATGTGCTATGTAATAGGCCTGTATCCATTATGTATGGTGAAACCTTTAGTGGTTATGTTGGTGTTTCCCAATATTATGCAGGATTGCAGGACATAGTGATGCCATTGGATGTGGCGATACAAAGGATTTTTGTAGACTTTGATGCATGTCTGTTAACGTTGAATAAAAGTACCTGTGCAATTGTCAGAAAAAATGGCTGGTATGCTGTTATTGATTCACATGCACGTAATGGTGAAGGGCGTGTTGATGGAAATGGAAAAAGTGTTTTGGTATATCATGCTGACATTGTAGCATTGTATGGTAACATCTGTAATCTTGCACAATCTTTAAATGCACTTGATCAGCAATTTGAAATGACTGGAGTCAAAGCAATTGTGATTGATGACACAGAGCAACGATACCGTGAACATGAGCCATCAGTGAGCACAAGTGTCTCTAGTAGTCGACCACTGTACAGCACTGTGTTGAAAAGTAAACCTACAACAGTTCATGACCTCAAGTCTTGTTTGAGAAGTGACCCATCTACTAGTACAGTACATGATGTTGACATAAATTTGTTGCCAGGGATATGTAAAAATACAGCAGTAGAAAAAGGAACACTGCAACTTGGAAAAAGGTTGCACGACACAACTTTCAAGAGTGACAGACTCAAGAAGTCAAAATGTGACAAAGAAAGAGACAGATGTGAAATGGAACAAGTGTTTGGACAGAAAAAGATCAAAGATGATAAGTTGCAACATGACAATACTGATACGATACATGATGTTGACACTTGTGAAATAACAGATGATGTCGGCATTACTGATGTCATACCACCTAAATTGTCTTTCAAGCCACTCAGATCTGTGGATCAGGACATATTGTGTATTGTGTTCAATATCAGTAATGAAAGTGTCAAAACTGTGGAACAAAGCAAAGATTTCACACCAATGGGTGATCCATGTGAGACTAAACAAATCAAAGGTGATGGCAACTGTTTCTTCAGAGCATTGTCTTTTGCGATCTGTGGTGATGAGAACAAACATTTAAAAATCCGTCGTGCTATGTTTAAACATCTTTCTCAGAATTCATCACCATTTCAACAGTATCTGAGAGAAGGTTTTGAATCTATGGAGCAATACTTGACTAAATCACGAATGTATTATTCAGGAACATGGGCTACTGAGCTTGAAATATTTGCAGCTGCCGACTTGTTGCAAACAACTATTATGACGTTTAATAGTGGCACATGGAATATTTTCCCCAGTTGTCATGAAACTAGAGATGTTCAGAGATGTCAAGCAGTATATTTAAACAACACTAATGGAAATCATTATGATGTTGTAACATGTGTTAAGAGAAAGGACCATGAAATGTGTTGTGCCGGGATATGTAAAAATACTGCAGGAGGAAAAAACACTGAAAAGCATGATAACTCTGACAAACTCTCTGGCTGTATCACTGATTCTTTGGACTCAACCTTGTTGCAAAGCACTACTACTGATTATCCCCAAGTATCTTTCGTGCATGGTTCATTCCATCAAGCTCATGAACAATTTGATCCATATGCTGGAAAGCAATGTGTCCCAAACAGTCTGACTGCAATAATTATGAGTAGAATTAGAAACGTCTTTACTTGGAGACCAAAGGACTTGGATGAGATTCTAGAACATGGGAATATCCTGTATGCTTCCTTGAGTCGAGCATGTTCAATTGCAGATCCAAGTGGATTTGTTGCAGTTAATGAATTGCCCAGGAAACATGTACTCTGTCATATACCTGTATCAATATTATATGGTGAGGCCTTTTGCGGTGTAGTTGGACTTTCCGAATATGCTGAAGGATTGCAGGACATAGTGTTGCCATTGGATGAAGCGGTACAAATGGTTTTTGTAGACTTTGATGCATGTTTGTTAACTTTGGGTGGATATACCTGTGCAGTTGTCAAAAAGAATGGCTGGTATGCTGTCATTGATTCACATGCACGTAGTCGTGAAGGGCTTGTTGATGGAAATGGAAAAAGTGTCTTGGTATATCATGCTGGCGTTGCAGAATTGTACAGAAATATTTGTAATCTTGCACAATCTTTGAACGCATTTAATCAGCCATTTGAAGTGACTGGAGTCAAAGTAATTGTTATGGATGATGCAGAGCAGCGATACCGCGAACATGAGCCATCTGCAAGCACAAGTGCCTCTACTACTCAACCACTGTACAGTGCTGTGTTGAAAAGTACACGTTTGACAGTTTGTGCCCCAAAGCATTGTTTGATAATTGACACATCTACTAGTACAGTACATGATGTTGACACAAATTTGTTGCCAGGGATATGTAAAAATACATCAGGAGAAAAAGGTAAAATGCAACTTGGAAAAAGGTCGCATGACACAACTTTCAAGAGTGACGGACTCAAGAAGTCAAAATGTGAGAAAAAAAGAGACGGATGTGAAATGGAACAAGTGTTTGGACAGAAAAAGATCAAACATGATCATTTACGATACCACAATACTACTACTGATACAATACATGATGTTGACACTTGTGAAATAACAGATGATGTCTTCATCACTGATGTCATAACACCTAAATTGTCTTTCAAGCCGCTTAGATCTGTGGATCAGGACATATTGTGTATTATGTTCAATATCAGTAATGTAAGTGTCAAAACTGTGGAACAAAGCAAAGATTTCACACCAATGGGTGATCCATGTGAGAATAAACAAATCAAAGGTGATGGCAACTGTTTCTTCAGAGCATTGTCTTTTGCAATATGTGGTGATGAAAACAAACATTTAAAAATCCGTCATGCTATGTTTAAACATCTTTCTCAGAATCCATCACCATTTCAACAGTATCTGAGAGAAGGTTTTGAATCTATGCAGCAATACTTGACTAAATCACAAATTAATTATTCAGGAACATGGGCTACTGAGCTTGAAATCTTTGCAGCTGCTGACATGTTGCAAACAACTATTATGACGTTTAATAGTGGCATATGGAATATTTTCCCCAGTTGTCAGGAAACTAGAGATGTTCAGAGATGTCAAGCAGTATATTTAAACAACACTAATGGAAATCATTATGATGTTGTAACATGTGTTAAGAGAAAGGACAATCAAATGTGTTGTGCTGGGCTATGTGAAAATACATCAGGAGAAAAAAGTACAATGGAATTAAGAAAAAGGTCACATGACACAAGTGTCAAGAAGTCAAAATGTGAGAAACAAAGGGACAAATATGAAATGGATCAAGTGCATAGAGAGTCTAAGAAAGACTATGGAAATAACAGATATGAAATGGATCAAGTGCATAGAGAGTCTAAGAAAGACTATGGAAATAACAGATATGAAATGGATCAAGTGCATAGAGAGTCTAAGAAAGACTATGAAAATAACAGATATGAAACTGATCAAGTGCATAGAAAGTCAAAGAATGACTATGATAATTTGCGATACCACAATGATGAAGTTTATTGTACAAACAAAATTGAATACAACAAGGTCAGATATGATACTGAAGCAAAGGTCCGAGCAGATGCACAAATGAGAGCACGCAATAAATTTAAAGAAAATAAGTCAAAGCAAGGTGACATTGATATTGCTATTGAAACTTTCCAAAAACATGTTTGGACAGGCCCTGAATTTGTTTGCTGTGTCTGCCATCGTCAACTTTTCAAAAAGCAGGTCAATCAGTGTAAGAAGTCAAACTATGTGAAGAAAAACAAAAATGTCACATTATTAGCAGACAAATGTATTACACAGACATATTTGCATGAATGTGATACTAAGTGTTTACTTAATTGTGTAATGTCACATGGATCAGCTGCCAAACTATGGATTTGTCAGACCTGCAATAAGAAAATATTGTCTGGCAAAATGCCTGAACAAAGTGTATTAAACAATTTATATTTGGAACCAATACCACCAGAACTGAAATGTCTTAATGTTTGTGAAGAACATTTGACAGCTAAACATATTCCGTTCAGAAAAGTTGTTGTGTTGCCCAAAGGAGGTCAAAACGGATGCCATGGACCAATAGTTTGTGTACCTTCTAACTTATCCCATGTGACGAATGTTCTACCGAGAAATGATTGTGATGACATGATCATACGAGTTAAACTGAAACGGAAAATTATATATAAAGGGCATTATAATTATGAATATGTCCATACAGATCATGTAAAAAATGCATTGCGATACCTGATTAAGTATAATCCCTTCTATGCTGACACGGAAATCAATAGAGATTGGATAAACACTTTAAGTCAAACTAATGACATTGAAGTTGATGAAGGAGAACAAACAATTGAAAATGCAGATGACACAGGCAATTTAGATGAATCAGAAAACGATGATTTAACCTATACAGAACAAGAGAATGTAGCATGTCTTGATACATGTCTTCAGCCTGTGGACTTAGCGCAAGATGTTTTAGATCAGCATTTTGACAATATAATATCATTGGCTCCTGCAGAAGGCAACAACCCTGTCAGGCTATTGATGGATAAAACAAATGAAGCTAAATGTTTTCCAGTTTTGTTTCCAAAAGGCGGTCCGACTTTTGATGATGAGAGACCGATGAAAATAACACTTTCAAAGTACCTAAATAACAGAATTTTGAATGCTGATGGAAGATTTGCAAATAGTACAGATTATATCTTTTATGCTCAGTATATATCAGAGCTTCAACAAGTTTTATCTGGTGTATCAATAGCTATGAGAAAAGGAGTTAGCAAAAAAGTTCCCCGACATATTACAGCTGGTATGTTAAGTGATGCTGAATCATTAAGGAAGATCTTACATAATGATGAAGGGTACAAGTATCTTCGGCAGATTCGTGGAAGTCCAGCATTTTGGCAGTCTGCACAAAAAGATCTTTTTGCAATGCTAAGACAGCTTGGTCTTCCTACCTGGTTTTCCTCATTCAGTTCTGCAGATATGAGATGGCCGGAAATGATGAAAGTGCTTATGCTTCAAGAAGGAAAGCTGGTTGATGTGGAACAACTTGATTGGTTGCAAAAGTGTGGCATACTAAAACGGAACCCAGTGACAGCAGCAAGGATGTTTGACCATCGATGGCATGAGTATTTAAGAGATGTTATATTATCTCCAGCAGCACCTATTGGACTTGTAACTGATTATTTTTACCGGGTCGAATTCCAGCAAAGAGGGAGCCCACATGTACACTGTTTGTTCTGGGTTAAAGATGCTCCGCAAATAGATAAAGATTCAGATGAAGACGTTGTTGCATTTGTGGACACATATGTAACCTGTGAGATGCCAGACGAGCACGATGGAAAACTGTATGAAGTTGTGAACAGTGTTCAAAAGCATAGCACTAGACATTCAAAGACGTGCAGAAAAAATAAAACCACATGTCGATTTAATTTTCCTAGGCCTATTTCTTGTGAAACATTCATTAGCCGACCAAAGAAAAGGGAGTCTGAAAAGACAGATGTTGACAAAGGTGCAAAAGAGGATGAAAACATGGATGTTGATGGTGTAGATGAATTGCATAATTCACAAAAATACGAAGATGAAGATTCTGGCTTGAAAAGAGCTGAGGCCTTAGAAATCCTTGAAAAGGTGAAAAAGGCATTATTAAATCCTGACATCAGTTATAATTCGACAGAAGAGTTATTTGATGACATTGGTATTGATCAAGAAATATTTGAATTGGCACACAACAGAGTTAATTACAAGACAACTGTTGTTTTGAAACGCTCACCAAATGGTACCTGGATAAATCAATACAACAGGGATTTGTTACCTAGCTGGAATGCTAATATGGATATTCAATTTATTACAGATGCATACTCTGTTGTTGTGTACATAATCACCTACATATCCAAAGCTGAACGTAACATGGGAATGTTGCTTGATCAAACGCACAAAGAAAGTCTGAATGGAAATGTTGATGCTAAAGAAGCCTTTCAAAAACTTGGAACTGTTTATCTTCACAATAGAGAAGTTAGTGCCCAAGAGGCTGTTTATAGACTAACAAATATGCATTTGAAGGAATGTTCTCGTAAAGTTCAATTTATTCCTGTTGGAGATATTGTTAGAATGACAAAACCTTTGAAGGAATTGCAGAACAAAGTATCGCAGGGGACAGATGATGACTCAAGCATATGGATGATTAGTCTGACAGACAGATATCTGAGCAGACCACAACATGATGATTTTGAATATTTATGCCTGGCCACATTTGTTTCAGAATATAGAGTGCTGGCCAAATCACAGGTGTCCACAGGTAACAAGGAAACATTTGAACTGAACAACAATTTGGGATTTGTGAGAAAACGGACTCAAACAGATGCTGCAGTGGTGAGGTATCCAAGATTCACACCCACAAAAGATCCAGAAAGATACTATCAATCGATTCTGCAGCTTTTCTTGCCATATCGTCAAGATTCACAGTTGAAACCTCCATCTTTTGAGTCATTTGAAGACTTTTACAATCTTGGTTCAGTGAGAAATGCTGATGATGTTTTAAAGACAGTAAAATCCATTGTTGACACAAACAGGTGTCTTTATGAGAAAGAAACTGACAGAATTGATGAAGCACAAGAGCTTTTGAACCAAGTTGGTGATTTGGAAGATGCTTGGGCTCAACTATGTCCTGAATCTGAAAAGGAAAGGTTGGAATGTATCAGTCTGAGGGAAGATGACATTGATGATGATGATGATGATGAAGAAAACATCCCTGATTTGACTACAAACACACAAAAAGTTTGCACCATTGAACCTCATAATGATCAATTGCGTAGAGAAGATGCATTAAATCTAATGAGATCTTTAAATGAGGAACAGTCAAGTATCTTTTACAAAGTACGCAACTGGTGTTTAAAGAAAATCTATGGAGAAAATCCAGAACCATTTAATGTATTTGTGACTGGTGGTGCAGGCACAGGGAAGACGCATTTGCTCAAAGCTATACATTATGAATGTAGCAGACTCTTGTCTCAAAGCTCTGTAAATCCTGATGACGTCACAGTTCTTTTAACGGCTCCAACTGGTGTTGCTGCATACAACATTGGTTCTTCAACCATACACAACACCTTTTCTATTGGCGTTAAAACCATATTGCCGTATATACCTCTTGGTGATGACAAAATAAACTCCCTACGTGCCAAACTGGGTAATGTACAAATATTAATAATTGACGAAATATCTATGGTTGACCATCGTCTTCTAGCCTACATACATGGGAGATTAAGACAAATAAAACAGACTGGTGACTATTCTCTCTTTGGAAAAGTGAGTGTAATTGGAGTAGGTGATTTTTATCAGTTGCCTCCTGTGAAAGGTACACCTTTACACGCAGAAGGAACTGGAGTTAATTTGTGGAATAAAAACTTCACAATTGCAAAGCTAACGAAGATTGTTAGACAGAAAGATCCAATATTTGCTGAAACACTAAATCGCTTCAGAATACGTCAAAAGAAAGAACCATTAAATGACAGAGATGTACATTTGTTAAAACAATGTGAAACTGGCGAGCAATCCGATGCAATTCACATATTTGCAACCAATGATGAAGTTGACATGTACAACATTGAAACTTTGAATTCAAAGTGTCCAGATGTGATCAGTATAGAGGCTGAAGATTATGAAAGGAACCCAAAAACTGGAAGGATGGAAAAAAAAACTGATCATTTTAAAAAAGTATATAACTCTTGTTTATCACAATTAGTGAATGTTGGTATAGGTGCCAGAGTTATGCTTAAGAAGAATCTTGATGTTTCAGATGGTCTTGTGAATGGTGCTTTCGGAACTGTTGTTCACATAACGCTTTCACCTGATAGTTTGTTTCCTTCTGATATTCATGTTGTATTTGATGATGCAAAAGTTGGACAAATTCAGAGATCAAAGACTCGACAAAATGTAACGATAATCAAGCCACAAGAAGACCACGTGGTGAATAGTGGTGGAATAAGACGGCAATTTCCTCTGAAATTAGCATGGGCATGCACAATACACAAAGTACAAGGTTTGACAGTTGACAATGCTGTGGTGTCATTGAAAAAGGTATTTGCACCAGGACAAGCATATGTTGCATTAAGTCGCGTAAGAAGTCTTAGTGGTCTTATTATTGAAGATTTTAAGGATTCTGTCATATATTGCAATGACAAAATTGACAATGCAATTAAAAGCATGCCGGAGTTCATTCTTCCTCAAGAAAACCTAACAAACAGTTTTGCATTCACAATGGTTTTGCATAATGTTCAGGGTTTAAAAGCACATTTTCCAGATGTTCAAGCACATCATATGCTAATGAAAGCCAATTGCATTTGTTTGACAGAAACGTGGTTAACCTCTGATGACTCAGAAAATGAGCTTAATTTACCAGGTTTTACATTTCAACACAATCCAAGATCAAATTGCTATGATAACAGTGATCTCATTTTTACTGAATTGAAACAACAGGGAAGAGGTGGAGTTGGAATATATCATTGCCTTGACGAGACCATTCATACAATCATTCCACAAAGCTCTAACTTGGAGTGTTTGATGTTTTCTGTTCCACAGGTTGATTTGACAGCTGCTGTTTTGTACAGACCAAATAAATACCAAATTGGGTCCTTTCGTAAAAGTTTGGTGAAACTTGTTCAAGAATTGGATTCATACCCTGGAGGGAAAGTAATAATGGGGGATTTCAATGAAGATCTATTTAAATCATCTACTATTGTACATTTGATGGAACGACTTGGATACAGACAGTGTGTAAAAAATGCAACAACAGAGTGTGGTACCTTGATTGACCATGTATATGTTAAAGATATTGAGAATGAATCTGTCCAAGTAATACCAGCCTACTACAGTGTCCATGAAGCCATTAGTATTTCTATAGTTTGACTACTGAGCAAGGTTATTATACTGTAGCTAATTAAATAACACTGCTTCTCATTGAAATGCATTGTGTCATTATGGAGTTTTAATTACACTATGGTATATGTGTACTCTGACCTTTTTGAATCCTGCACCTGATAAAAAATGTATTGTCTAAAAGTAACTATATATATTTTTTTTTTAAACTATCTTTCAGAGTTTCTATTACACAATGCTCACTCTGACTTTTTGAATCCTGCACCTGATAAAAAAAAAACTATTCATAAAAAGTCAAACTAAGCTTTGTCACAAAAAAAAGTATTATAATCTATTATAACTTTGCTACTGAATTGATATCTGAGCTCTGTTTTCCAGCAGGTGCCAAGTCATTGATTGCAGACTGACTGTTTTTGTTCACAAGATGACCTATTCCATTCACTACAGCTTGCCAACTTGTATAGAACACTTGTAAACATAAGATCAATATGAGGCTATTGGTGTCAACAATTCCATTCCTTACAAGCAACAAGGTCTTACTGTTGGTAAGTACATTTTGTATATGAATAAAATGTCATGTGGTTGTTTTAGAACTGTACAATGTTGAGTGAACAAAACTTTGCTGCGGTAAATGACAAAGACATTCCTAGGGTAGGTACCCTCACAAAAACATGCAGTAATCCTGGTCTCTATACTGCCTCCCCCTGGTCAGCCAGGGTGCCTGATGGAGGGGAAAGGAAGTAGTTGGAATAATGTGTTCCTGCTATGTCCTAATGGGGAAACTCCTCCCTGTCAGGTGATAAGAAGTGACCTGCTCACTCCTCATGCATTGAAAGAAGCATGAGCTTCCCAGGCTGGCAAAGGGAGAGTAGCACCGAGGATTACAAGCTTAGGCATTGGCACTTGATGAAAATTGGGTTACAAAATTGTGATATATATATATATATATATATATATATATATATATATATATATATATATATACATTTGTTACTCATTGATGACAAGATGAGACATATAATTAGGGACAATTTTTATGTATTTTTTATTACCAAATTTCAATGTTGATTTTAATCATTTTAAAGTTTAAATGCTGATTGTAATGTTAATTCAGATGTGCAGAATACATTATGTATGTCAGATGCTGACATTTTATTGTTGATTATTTTTATGCTTTTCCCCCCACACTGCACTTGTTGCACATTATCATGTTTTTGTTTTGTGCTTAGATTTGAAAAAAAGAAAATCATTTGACACAAAGTTTGTGACATTTACAATTGTTCACAAAGTCAATGGGGATAAGGCAGGACAGAACAGATCAAAGTGGAAAGAGCTTAATTGTTGAATAGTTTTGATGTTTTTGTTTTTGATTGCAATGTATGTACCCACAGCACACCCAATGTCTGGAAAAAGCCTACTGTTAAATACAGGGGTTTATCAAAGGAAACATGTCTGTCTATGGCAACAGGCCAGCAAAAACACAGTCTGATGCAGCATCTGAGAAGTCAACTGGAGGAACACCTGACACTCAGGCACCAGCAAACCACAGGAATGCAAGAGAGCAGCCCACTGCCATATGCAAATGTTTAATAGGTGGACTGTATCAGTTAATACTATAACAGTGGACACAAATTCCAGAACAGAAATGGGAAGACATAACAAACATTGCTTGCAAGTGCCAGCAGAAACAAAAGCAGAACTTGGAAGAGCATGCTCTCTACAACACTTTCTCAATAATTAATCTACACAGCCTGAACACAGCATCACATCACCATAATCTATCATGCTGTGTCCTCCTTCATGGTTGGTGAGTTTGGTAGCTATGTTTTGTGTAAAAAAGTGTAAAATCACTTTGTGATTATTTATTTGTGTTTATTGTATGGCCATGTTAATTTCACCCTGTATTGTTGGCAATAGCATCCAAACAAATTGCTGTATTTGATTTTATCAACTGAAGCACTTCCATAATATGATGAGGTCACATAGGTACCAGTTTGTTGTAATAAGGTTGTAAGATGCTCCACTTACCTATAGCATAATGAAGCACATTTTGTGGTTGTGTCATGTTTTGTTCAGGATGAGTGAAACATGAAGCAAGTAAACATCTCTCAATGTGTAGGAGTGAGTGTTGGCACAGTGCTTGTTGAAAGCTGCAACAGCCACAACATCTCAAACTACTTCTGAAGGTTCCCATGCATTAAGAGTTACCAGCAGTTCAGGTAATAATCATTGTGATTGTATTACCTGTTCTATTTTATGATGTTATGTTAGTAAAATGTACTATATGTTCATTGTATTCCAGCTTGTATTATGTGAGACCTGGAGTGGTTATGGTAAAAAGAAAAAAAAAAGTGACATAGAATTAGTCTAGTTTCAACTGCTGAAGAGTGACATCTGGTGGTCTAGTGGTCTTCTTCACAGCACCCTAATCTTCATGTTTGGTGAGTTTGATATTTATAATTATGGTGTTTATATAGTGACTGTATGTTTATACTGACAGTAATGTCCACCAATAGGTGGTCTTCTGCTGCTAGCCTCACTTTGACACAATATCACAGCACCATAATCTTCTTCATGTTTGGTGAGTAATGTATGTTGTTTATATGGTGAGTATGTGATATATGTTCATTGCATGGCCACATTATATTAGTATGCAAAGTTTGCAGTGGCAGTGCTAAAAAGTAAATGTTTGATGTTATTGACATACACTATTATGATGAAATCCTTTATCCTTGTGTGTTATGTTAATAGTGTTACCTAACACAATGAGTGTTTTGTGTTGTTTTGTTCAAGATCAGCACAACATGAAGCAAGTAGTTAAACATTCCCCAGCTTGTAGGATTTGGTGATAGCATGGTGCTTGTTAAAAGCTGCAACAGCATCTGAGCAGCTACTTCTGAAGACTTTCATGGATTTAAGAGTTATCAGCACTTCTAGTAATTATTATTGTGATTGTAGATGTGACAGTGTCAGTTTTTATAGTATATGAATATGTTGAATGTTGATTAGGAAATTACCTGCATCTAATTAATTGTGTTGCAGTGCAGTGAGGAACAGAGGGCAGAGGACAGAGACCTGGCTGGAAGGAAGGAGAGCCACCACAGACGTATTTGGGGCATCGAGGACAGGGTCATCGAGGACAGGGACACCTTAGCTGGAAAAATGGTTACTTAGCTCCAGGGTGTGCCCTGTCTGCCCATGATAGGATCTGAGCTGAGGGATGATGCCAGTAGAGAGAGGGCCCCAGACAACACCATAGAGAACAGACAGCACACAGAGAACGCCAGGGAAACATATGGGACCAAGCGACAGTCACAGCAGACAGAACAAAATGCAAGTGAAACGGACAGACGCCACCAAGCAGTTCCAACAGTGCAGGCATGTTGAAACATGGACTGATGGACTGTGATTTGCCCTAAAGAAGGACTTTCTAGACAGGCTATGGGACTGTGGTTTCTAATAATTGTATTCTTATCATGTATCTGCATTTATTGTATTAAAATCTGTTAATTGCACCCTTGGTTTGTTGTATAATCGTGTGTGTGTTACATTTTGTATTAACTAATGAACTAATGTCCCCCCCCTAATGTCCCCATTCAAATTCTGGCTAATAATAGCAAGATATTCCTGTTTTTACATTTCAAAATTACACATTTTACACCTGTCCACCCTGGACAATGTCTTCAAAATTTGCAATCAATATATATATACATTTCTTTTCATATCAGTTTTACATTTTAGTGTTCTCATTTTCTTAATGTTTGTATTAAATAAAGTGTATCTTTGACATGCAACCCTCTCAATTATTGTGTCTATATTGTAGGTTTAAGCTCCACTTACATCAGTGTCACACCAAGTTCAATCTAGAGAGAGAGAGAGAGAGAGAGAGAGAGAGAGAGAGAGAGAGAGAGAGAGAGAGAGAGAGAGAGAGAGAGAGAGAGAGAGAATACTACCTTTTATCAACATCCATGCAATGCAACCAGTTGATTTAACATGGAAACAAGTATTTTTGTATTTCATCTAAACAACATAGATGGATTGTAATTATGCTTACATATATAGGACGCAGGGGGGCAATCCCAGGTGAAAAACCTCACCCATTGACATCTCAACTTATTGCCATTGACAGGAATCAAACTCTCGACCTTAGGATTCACAGGCTGAGACACTACCTATAGGGCTATAGCTTTGTCCAGGCTGAGGTCATCTATTGAAGATAAAAGTGAACCAGTGAAAGCAGCCGATCTACAAGCTCAGAAACATGTTGCTATCTGAAAAGTTTTGAGATTGTAGATTGGTTATTTTCACAATGAAGTTTGTCATACATTGCAAAAACATACTCTCTCCAAGAAGCATTTCATCATTACCTTTAACAGTTGCACATGTATTCAATGATACAGTCATGTTGTTTGCAATTCAACTTAAATTAAGTCTGCATCAAGTGAGGCTTGAACTGGCAACCTTGAGATTGTGAGGCATTCATTTAAGGGAGACACCATTGGCCCAACAGATAAGTAACTGTGAAAAAGGAGATCACACAGATGATACAGTTTCACGCAAATAGCTGAAAAATCCTGGGTTTAAGTGTTTTTCAAACTGTTCAAAATTGCGGACAATCTAAGGGCGGCACTTACTGGTCAAAGCGATAGATGTGTTCCTCATGAGTCAAGGCACATGTGTAAGCAAGTTTCACGACTTTCGGCCAAACGAGGCATGACTTATGCCTGTTTAAAGTCTGCCTTTTCAAAAAATTACTATAGCGCCCCCTTTTGGCCAATTGGAGTAAGATTGGTTTCAGTGATATTTGGAATGACCCTGTACATTTCTGCAAAGTTTCAAAGAAATGTGAGTCTGCATGTATGTTTTAGGCACAGATGAATAATTTTCATAAAACTGTAATAGTTCAAATCTATCTCCTCCTGGGATTTATGAGCAATCTGCACGAAACGTTTAACACTTGAACTTTGGACCTCTGCATACAAAAATTTCCAACGGATTTTCCATAAGTGAAAAAATGCAGAAGTTAGGAGCCAATGACTGTTTTTCATATAATGCAAAATGGTGGGAGATCTAAAGGTCAGAGGTCAAAAGTCAGACCACGAAAGTTGTTCAGCATGAGGAGACGCATATGTGTATTCAAGTTTCATGGCTCTAGGTCAAACAGGGCATGAGTTGTACCTGTTCAAAGTTGCCATTTTCAATTGAGTGCTATAGCGCCACCTTTGGACAAAAGATTGTGAGAATTATTTCTTGATTGTTTTTCATGACCATCTACCATATGGCCGAGTTTTGTAAAAAGCGACTGCACGGTTCAGCCAGAACTGCGAAAAGTGGCAGAAGAAGTGACAGAATACTGCCAATAACAAAACAGGTCCAGAGCTGAGCTCTGGCCCCGTAATAATAGCACAATAAGACATGGAAAGGGAATAGATTGAAATTGAGACAAAGCAAATGATTCCAACAGGCGAATATTCTTTTCAGCCCAACCCAGCTGAGGTGGTCATATATAGGACGCAGGGGGGCAATCCCAGGTGAAAAACCTCACCCATTAACATCTCAACCTATTGCCATTGACAGGAATCAAACTCTCGACCTTTGGATTCACAGGCTGAGACACTACCTATAGGGCTATAGCTTTGTCCAGGCTGAGGTCATCTGTTGAAGATAAAAGTGAACCAGTTAAAGCAGCCGATCTACAAGCTCAGAAACATGTTGCTATCTGAAAAGTTTTGAGATTGTAGATCGGTTATTTTCACAATGAAGTTTGTCATACATTAAAAAAACATACTCTCTCCAAGAAGCATTTCATCATTACCTTTAACAGTTGCACATGTATTCAATGATACAGTCATGTTGTTTGCAATTCAACTTAAATTAAGTCTGCATCAAGTGAGGCTTGAACTGGCGACCCTGAGATTGTGAGGCCTTCATTTAAGGGAGACGCCATTGGCCCAACAGATAAGTAACTGTGAAAAAGGAGATCACACAGATGATACAGTTTCACGCAAATAGCTGAAAAATCCTGGGTTTAAGTGTTTTTCAAACTGCTCAAAATTGCGGACAATCTAAGGGCGGAGCTTACTGGTCAAAGAGATAGATGTGTTCCTCATGAGTCAAGGCACATGTGTAAGCAAGTTTCACGACTTTCGGCCAAACGAGGCATGACTTATGCCTGTTTAAAGTCTGCCTTTTCAAAAAATTGCTATAGCGCCCCCTTTTGGCCAATTGGAGTAAGATTGGTTTCAGTGATATTTGGAATGACCCTGTACATTTCTGCCAAGTTTCAAAGAAATGTGAGTCTGCATGTATGTTTTAGGCACAGATGAATAATTTTCATAAAACTGTAATAGTTAAAATCTATCTCCTCCTGGGATTTTTGAGCAATCTGCACGAAACATTTTACACATGAACTTTGGACCACTGCCTACAAAAATTTCCAACGGATTTTCCATAAGTGAAAAAATGCAGAAGTTAGGAGCCAATGACTGTTTTTCATATAATTCAAAATGGTGGGCGATCTAAAGGTCAGAGGTCAAAAGTCAGACCACGAAAGTTGTCGGGCATGAAGAGACGCATGTGTGTATCGAAGTTTCATGGTTGTAGGTCAAACAGGGCATGAGTTGTACCTGTTCAAAGTTGCCATTTTCAATTGAGTGCTATAGCGCCACCTTTGGACAAAAGATTGTGAGAATTATTTCTTGATTGTTTTTCATGACCATCTACCATATGGCCGAGTTTTGTAAAAAGCGACTGCACGGTTCAGCCAGAACTGCGAAAAGTGGCAGAGGAAGTGACAGAATACTGCCAATAACAAAACAGGTCCAGAGCTGAGCTCTGGCCCCGTAATAATAGCACAATAAGACATGGAAAGGGAATAGATTGAA
Source organism: Gymnoscopelus microlampas (assembly GCF_963454915.1). Taxonomy (NCBI): domain Eukaryota; kingdom Metazoa; phylum Chordata; class Actinopteri; order Myctophiformes; family Myctophidae; genus Gymnoscopelus; species Gymnoscopelus microlampas. The sequence continues at coordinate 57,782,602 of NC_139945.1, forward strand.
ATTGAGACAAAGCAAATGATTCCAACAGGCGAATATTCTTTTCAGCCCAACCCAGCTGAGGTGGTCATATATAGGACGCAGGGGGGCAATCCCAGGTGAAAAACCTCACCCATTAACATCTCAACCTATTGCCATTGACAGGAATCAAACTCTCGACCTTTGGATTCACAGGCTGAGACACTACCTATAGGGCTATAGCTTTGTCCAGGCTGAGGTCATCTGTTGAAGATAAAAGTGAACCAGTTAAAGCAGCCGATCTACAAGCTCAGAAACATGTTGCTATCTGAAAAGTTTTGAGATTGTAGATCGGTTATTTTCACAATGAAGTTTGTCATACATTAAAAAAACATACTCTCTCCAAGAAGCATTTCATCATTACCTTTAACAGTTGCACATGTATTCAATGATACAGTCATGTTGTTTGCAATTCAACTTAAATTAAGTCTGCATCAAGTGAGGCTTGAACTGGCGACCCTGAGATTGTGAGGCCTTCATTTAAGGGAGACGCCATTGGCCCAACAGATAAGTAACTGTGAAAAAGGAGATCACACAGATGATACAGTTTCACGCAAATAGCTGAAAAATCCTGGGTTTAAGTGTTTTTCAAACTGCTCAAAATTGCGGACAATCTAAGGGCGGAGCTTACTGGTCAAAGAGATAGATGTGTTCCTCATGAGTCAAGGCACATGTGTAAGCAAGTTTCACGACTTTCGGCCAAACGAGGCATGACTTATGCCTGTTTAAAGTCTGCCTTTTCAAAAAATTGCTATAGCGCCCCCTTTTGGCCAATTGGAGTAAGATTGGTTTCAGTGATATTTGGAATGACCCTGTACATTTCTGCCAAGTTTCAAAGAAATGTGAGTCTGCATGTATGTTTTAGGCACAGATGAATAATTTTCATAAAACTGTAATAGTTAAAATCTATCTCCTCCTGGGATTTTTGAGCAATCTGCACGAAACATTTTACACATGAACTTTGGACCACTGCCTACAAAAATTTCCAACGGATTTTCCATAAGTGAAAAAATGCAGAAGTTAGGAGCCAATGACTGTTTTTCATATAATTCAAAATGGTGGGCGATCTAAAGGTCAGAGGTCAAAAGTCAGACCACGAAAGTTGTCGGGCATGAAGAGACGCATGTGTGTATCGAAGTTTCATGGTTGTAGGTCAAACAGGGCATGAGTTGTACCTGTTCAAAGTGGGCACTTTCAATTGAGTGCTATAGCGCCACCCTTTGACGAATGAGTGTGAGAATTATTTCTTGGTAGTTTTTCATGAGCATCTACCATATGGCCGAGTTTCGTAAAAAGCGTATGCACGGTTAAGCCAGAACTGGCAAAAACAAGTATTTTTCAAACTGCTCAAAATTGCGGAAAATCTAAGGGCGGAGCTTAATGGTCAAATCGATACGTGTGTTCCTCATGAGTCAAGGCACATGTGTAAGCAAGTTTCACGACTTTCGGCCAAACGAGGCATGACTTATGCCTGTTTAAAGTCTGCCTTTTCAAAAAATTGCTATAGCGCCCCCTTTTGGCCAATTGGAGTAAGATTGGTTTCAGTGATATTTGGAATGACCCTGTACATTTCTGCAAAGTTTCAAAGAAATGTGAGTCTGCATGTATGTTTTAGGCACAGATGAATAATTTTCATAAAACTGTAATAGTTAAAATCTATCTCCTCCTGGGATTTTTGAGCAATCTGCACGAAACGTTTCGTACTTGAACTTTGGACCACTTTCTACAAAAATTTCCAACGGATTTTCCATAAGTGAAAAAATGCAGAAGTTAGGAGCCAATGACTGTTTTTCATATAATTCAAAATGGTGGGAGATCTAAAGGTCAGAGGTCAAAAGTCAGAGGGTGAAAGTTGTTCAGCATGAGGAGACGCATATGTGTATCCAAGTTTCATGGCTGTAGGTCAAACAGGGCATGAGTTGTACCTGGTCAAAGTTGGCATTTTCAATTGAGTGCTATAGCGCCACCTTTGGACGAAAGATTGTGAGAATTATTTTTTGATCGTTTTTCATGACCATCTACCATATGGCCGAGTTTCGTAAAAACCGACAGCGCGGTTCAGCCAGAACTGCGAAAAGTGGCAGAAGAAGAAGTGACAGAATAATGTGAATAACAATACGTGTCCAGAGCAGAGCTCTGGCCCCGTAAATATAATATTCACACGTGTATTTACATTGTATAAATAAAATGTTCTCAAGCTATCATTGGTCTCAATCTATTCGTGAGTTATCTGACTAAAGTACATTTACTCAAGTACAATTGTCAGGTATTGTTTACTTTACTGGAGCATTTCCAATTTTCAATACTTTTACTTCTACTACACAGATTATTTGATTTTTTTTTTCTTTTTTGCCATTTTTTTGCCATGCGTGCGCGCAAAATTTTTCGGTTATTTTTGGTTGTCATCTTACTTTTTTGCGGGTCTTTGCGGGTTTATTATGTTATTACAGGGACAGAGCTCTCAGCTCTGTACCTGTCTTATTCTTCGCTTTATTCTGTCGCTTCTGCCACTTTTGGCAGTTCTGGCTGTACCGTGCATACACTTTTTACGAAACTCGGCCATATGGTAGATGGTCATGAAAAACGATCAAAAAATAAATCTCACAATTTTTCGTCCAAAGGTGGCGCTATAGCACTCAATTGAAAATGCCAACTTTGAACAGGTACAACTCATGCCCTATTTGACCTACAGCCATGAAACTTCAATACACATATGCGTCTCCTCATGCTGAACAACTTTCACACTCTGAATTTTGACCTCTGACCTTTAGATCTCCCACCATTTTGAATTATATGAAAAACAGTCATTGGCTCCTAACTTCTGCATTTTTTCATTTATGGAAAATTCGCTTGCACCGTTTGGTCGGCATAGGTCCAAAGTTCATGTGTAAAACGTTTCGTGCAGATTGCTCAAAAATCCCAGGAGGAGATAGATTTTAACTATTACAGTTTTATGAAAATTATTCATCTGTGCCTAAAATATACATGCAGACTCACATTTCTTTGAAACTTTGCAGAAATGTACAGGGTCATTCCAAATATCACTGAAACCAATCTTACTCCAATTGGCCAAAGGGGGGCGCTATAGCAATTTTTTGAAAATGCAAACTTTAAATAGGCATAAGTCATGCCTCTTTTGGCCGAAAGTCGTGAAACTTGCTTACACTTGTGCCTTGACTCATGAGGAACACATGTATCACTTTGATCAGTAAGCTCCGCCCTTAGATTGTCCGCAATTTTGTGCAGTTTGAAAAACACTTGTTTTTGGCAGTTCTGGCTTAACCGTGCATACGCTTTTTACGAAACTCGGCCATATGGTAGATGGTCTTGAAAAACTATCAAGAAATAATTCTTACACATTCGTCAAAGGGTGGCGCTATAGCACTCAATTGAAAGTGCCAACTTTGAACAGGTACAACTCATGCCCTGTTTGACCTACAGCCATGAAACTTCGATACACACATGCGTCTCTTCATGCCCGACAACTTTCGTGGTTTGACTTTTGACCTCTGACCTTTAGATCTCCCACCATTTTGAATTATATGAAAAACAGTCATTGGCTCCTAACTTCTGCATTTTTTCATTTATGGAAAATCCGCTGCATCGTTGAGTCGGCATAGGTCCAAAGTTCATGTGTAAAAAGTTTCGTGCAGAATACTCAAAAATCCCAGGAGGAGATAGATTTTAACTATTGCAGTTTTATGAAAATTATTCATCTTTTCATGAAAATATTGACAGGTCGCAATGGCCCATTGTCCGCCTCCTCCGCAGTCCGCCTCCTCTGCCTCCACTCACGCACAGGGCACAGGCACAGTTCACAAGCACAAAAATAAAACCAAACCACTCGTTCAGTTAATCATAATGACTAGTAGGCTACAAGACACTTTGTTCATATCATATGAAGCTAAGAGAGCAATGACATTTTTTTCACATTCATTAATACTTATTTTTGCCTTCAATTTCCTAAAAATATTATGGTAGGTAAGGGATTGTCGCCAGTTAATCATAACTAGTAGGCTACAAGACACTTTGTTCATATCATATGAAGCTAAGAGACTGGCTGACAGCCTCACATCGTAAAATATTAAATCAAACCACTCCTTCAGTTAATAATAGCTAGTAGGTTACAAGACACTTCAGATGTTTTCTGAACCAAATAAAGGGCATTGACAACGACTTTTTTTTTTTTGTAATACTTTTATTGCAAGATTTATTCACGTTTACATTTCATATTTGCATTTCATTCTTTATCTTCTTGCAAACATTTTCTTTTTCTTTTTGCTTTTTTTTCTATCTATACACCCAGTGTTAAAATAAAATGCAATAATCAGAAAGTAATAACTATAAATAAAAATAGGTAATCACACCTATTATCAGTTAATGCAAGATAGCCTAATACTAATACCTGTTAAATCATAATGGTGATACTACTAGTGATATTTAATAATACTAGCTTAACAAATTAAAAATAAAACATAAAAGAGGGGGGGGGAGTGTCCTCTATGTTGCCAACACGTTTTTCTGTCATTTAAAAAAAAAAAATATTTCACATATATAATCTAAGTAAAAGATCACAGCCCGAACTTCCGATGTGGAGTCGGTGCTGGGTTTCACATATTTCCTGTACTGTTTCTTTCCATTTTTTAGGCCTTGGACTTGCAGGCGTTAGCCAGTTCCTTGTTACCTGTTTAAGGGCTGCGGTTCGAAGGATTCTAAATATGTATTTGTCCATTTCTTGCGTTAGTTCTAACGGTAATTTCCTCAAAATAATGTTTACAGGGTTGAGTGTTCTTTTCAAATTAAAAATCGTAGTAATATCTTCTGTAATTGACTTCCAGAACGAATTTAGGATGGGGCAGAAGAAGAAAATGTGCGAGTGGTTTGCCCTTATCTCGCCACATTCTCTCCAACATGCCGATGTAGCAGATTTATTTATTTTGGAGAGGACGTTTGGTGTAATAAAAAATCTAGTGTATAGTTTCCAAGCGAATTCTCTCCAATATTTGGAATTAGTTGTTTTATGAATTTCTCTGCATACTTGTTTCCACTCCATGTCATTCATTTGGTCTCCTATTTCAGCATTCCATTTTAATTGTATACTATCATTTGTGTTTATATTGTTCTGGAGAATTTTATATATTGTTGTTTAGGTGTTTTTAGGTACTGTCTGGTGGTTTTTAATCAGAAATGCAATTAAAGGGTGCATTTCTTTAGTGCCTTGCGTTCTTAAAAACTTGGAAAAATATGTCATTACTTGCAAGTATTTATAAAAAATCCTTTGTGGTATCCTGTATTTGGATATTAATAATTGAAATTAGTTTATTGTATTGTTTGTCAGCACTTGTAAGTACGTTTTTAAGCCTTTTGAAGCCCATTCTTGCAATATATTGTCTGTTTTATTTGGTTCAAATTGGGGGTCCCATGCCATTTCTCGAAAATATACTAGGTCATTATTTATTTTCAGATGTTTGCTTACATTTCCCCATGTTTTAATGTGTTATATACCCATATGTTTAGCCTTTTGATTTGTGGAAAGTCCTTTTTATCAATGTAGGGTAATATTTTTATAGAAATTGGTATCTCAACTCAACTCAACTCAACTTTATTTATATAGCACATTTAAAACAACCACAGCTGCCACAAAGTGCTGTACAGTGCATAGGTAATACAGTAAATAAAAACAGAGATTAAAAACACAGAATACAAAGACAAACACAAAACAAGAAAAGGAGGGGGGAGCTAGTTCAGGAACAGAGGTCTCATGCTGTGTTAAAAGCCAAAGAATAAAAGTGCGTTTTAAGCGAGGATTTCTTTCTCAATCTCTACCCACTTTGCTTCTGCTCTATCATCTGACCATGTCATTATTGTGTTTATTTGTGTTGCATTAAAATAATTCTGTAAATTAGGTACGTCTAAGCCTCCACAGTCCTTTGCTTTAGTTAGTTTACTGAATTTTATTCGTTTTCTTTTATAGTTCCATATGAAGTTTGAGATTAAGCCGTTCCATCGTTTAAAAGATGTTATAGGGATTTTGATTGGTAATGCATGAAACAGGAAGAGGAATTGTGGGAGAATCATCATTTTGATTGTGTCTATTCTACTAAAGATGGATTCTGGTATCGTTTTCCACGTACTCAATTGACGCTTAATCTTATCTTCTAACGGTTGATAGTTAGCGTCGTACATCTTGTCCAGGTCTTTATGGATGAAAATGCCTAAGTATTTTTATTTGCTCCTGATTCCATTTTAGTTTAAAATTGTTTTTCGCTGTCTGTGTTAATTCATTGCCAATTGTTATTGATTCACATTTCATTTCATTTATTTTATATCCTGAAAATACACTATATTCTTTTATTGTTTCCTTTAATGCCGATATTGACAATGACTTGACAGGAATATTTTTTTATTAGACTACAGGAGCCTGGAGTCTATATCACCGCACCAAGTGCAAATTAACACGCCATGGTGTAACTGTAACCATACTTATTATGGCTACAAATAGCCAAACATAGTACATACATACTGTACATTACACATAGATAGTGTCCAAATAGTGGCGTTTGACTTCATTGCACCTTACATCTTGAAATGTAACAGTCAAGTATCAACCGAAACCAAAAAAAAGAGAATACTTTGAAATTCAAAGTAAATACAATGGCACATTTGTGTTCTATTTCGTCCCTGCTAACCGCCAGAGGCGGTGCTTAAAGCACTGAATGGTTCCCTTCGCGCATGCGCAGTTCGAGTACGTATACCAACGACGTCACTTGTGACCCCGGGATGAACCGGAAGAGGCTATATCTTCCGGTGTCACCAGGGGGTCAGTCCCTTTTTTCTTCTCGCGCGCAGGTTTCGAAAGATCTGCACTAAGCCAGATTACAAACCTACTTTATCATCTTTACTTTAGAGGTCGCTAGTAGTTCTGTGACCATAGGTCGGAGTAGCGTTATTTTCGCCCTCTAAGGACTGCGACTTCTCTCCCTGAGCGGGGCTAAGCCCGCACGGACGCTGTGGGCGTCCGTCGCTCCATCGGCGGGGACGGCTCTTAAATTCCCTCGATCCTACTCCTTGTAAGGTAAAACCAAGTGTTGGATTATAAATCAAATCAGTCTCTGTTGGTATAGGTCGCGTGCGCGCCTCCTCCCTCCTGCATTGGTTGCATGTTGCTAACGGTAGCGTGAGCGCTCCGGTTAGCATCCGGCTAGTTGTTTACGTAGCCCTTGCGATAGCAAGCTTGCTGCCTGCCGCGGCACGGTATAGTTTAGCACTATTATTTTATATTAGTGTGCTTTTCTTTTGCGGCTTTTTTGATCAGCCCCTGCTAAATAAGCATAGCCACCGTTGGGTGGCATAGCTGCTTTTTTTCTTTATTTTTTGATATTCATTGTTACCAGTTGTGTTAGCGCTCTGGTCACCTGAACTCGCTACCACTAGCCTCTGCTGGATTCGTCAGTAGCCTCTGCTGGATAGGCAGCGTTAGCGCTCCCTCCCTCCAGCTTACGGTCTCTCCACTAGACTCTGCTGGATTCGTCAGTAGCCTCTGCTGGATAGGCAGCGTTAGCGCTCCCTCCCTCCAGCTTACGGTCTCTCTCCTAGCAACCAGTGGCGTCCGCGCTCTGGGCTATGGATAACTCCCATTATTGCGCCTCCTGTGAGGCTCCACTCCAGCCGGATGATGGACACGATCTCTGCCCCGGGCGCCTGGGCCCCGAACATCTGAGGGAGGCACTGGACGGCGACGCCTGCATGAACTGCAGCTACATGCCTCGGGCACTGAGGGCGGCCAGACTGGCAGAGGTGGAACCACCACGGGGTGCAGGCGAAATCCCCCCGTCAGGCCAGCCGGCTACAACCAAGGCTAGGCGTTCTAAACGTCGGGCTGAGTCGGCTGCCGCCCCCCCTCCCGAGAAGAGGTCTGACCGCAGTCTTTCAACTGAGGTGGAGAAGCTGTCGGCTGAGCTGGCCCACATGAAGTCCATGCTCTTGGCCTGCCAGCCCCATCCCCCTTCGGAGGAGGCAGAGGCGCCTACGCCTCCAATGCCACACCTGACCCCAGAAGACGACACACTTTCTGTGGCGGCATCAGCCACCCACTTTCGTGAGTTTGATGGGGAGGATAGGGGAGACCAGGTCTCCCAGGCCTCGGAGCTGGGCTCCCACTCCTCGGCCCAGGCCTCACTGAGCGAGACGGAGGACGGCTCCATGCACGTCGTCTTGCGCTTGGCTCTAGACCAACAACGGCTGGCCATTCCGCAGCAGGCGGAGTCAGCCCCTGCAAGCGCCTTCTTCAGGCGCCGGCCAGCCTCCACCTCCTTCGCCGTTCCTCACTCGGTGGACTACATAGGTGAGCTACAGGCCTGCTGGAGAGACACGAGGGCCTTCTCCCGTCTCTCGGCCGATGGGCGTACGCTGGCGGCCATGCATGACGGCGCAGCAGTGGGCCTGGACCGTATGCCCCCTATCGAACCTGGCATCGCATCCCTCATCGTCTCCCCCGATGAGGCTCTGCGGCAGGACATTAGATGCCCCCGGCCACAGTGCAGGCTCACTGATGACCTGCTAACAAGGGCTTACGACACGGGAGCGCGCGCCGGTAGACTGGGCAACTCCCTGTCGCATCTAATGCTGGCCCTCTCAGCATCTCTGCAGGGGGGCAGCGCAAGTGCGGACGTAGACTCCGTCGCCTTCTGTGACGCGTCGCTGGGGGCGTTTGGCCTCATGTCACGGGAGCTCGGGAGGATGATGTCCATCCTGGTCCAGACTCGGCACCAGGTCTGGCTTTCTCAGTCAGACCTCACTGAGCCGTCCAGACGAACCCTCCGCAGTCTCCCAGTGGAGCCGGGAGCGGTGTTCGGCCCAGCTGCTCAGGAAGCACTGGAGCGTACTATTCAGGCCGGGCAGACCAGGCAGCAGCTAGCAGGTCTGGGGCGCATGCCTCCCCCCAACAGGCCTCCCTCCGACAGGAGCAGGGACCGCTCGGCGCCCCCCCCGGGCTCGCCTGCCACCAGCTAGTCCACCACCAGCCCGTCCTAGGGGCCAGCGCTTCCCTCAGCGTCCTACGCAGAGGCAGGTCCGTGATTCCCGAGACACCGGCCCCTCGCGGACATTTCGAGCCCCGGACCCTGGCAGACCCCCACCCAGGGCCTCTAGGGCCCGGGGGGGCAGACGCTGAGCCCACGGGGCCGGCCGTCGGACATTTTTCCCATCAGCAGCTCAGGCACTGGGCTGCTCAAGCTTCGGACCCGTGGGTGGTTACCACCTTAACCCACGGGTACAAGCTTCAGTTCCGACGCCGGCCCCCCACAGCCAGCCGGGTCAAAATGACCATCATCGGCGACCCGGCAAAGGCCCTCGCACTGGGCCAGGAGCTATCTGCCCTCCTGGCCAAGGGCGCAATCGAGGCAGTAGACCCCCTGTTACGCCCCAGGGGCTTCTACTCAACATACTTCCTCGTTCCGAAAAAAAACGGCGGATTTCGTCCCGTATTAGATTTGAGGGGACTGAACCAGTACCTCAAGGTCATGCCATTTCACATGCTGACCACGGCAGACGTGTTGCAGTCCGTTGCCCACAGGGAGTGGTTTACATCCATAGATTTGACGGATGCGTATTTCCATGTCCCCATTGCCCGCCAACACCGACCATTTCTCAGGTTCGCCTTCCGGGGCCGCCACTGGCAGTTCCGGGTGCTGCCGTTTGGGCTCTCCCTCTCTCCGAGGGTTTTTACCAAGTTTGTGGCAGCGGCACTGGCGCCTCTACAATCTCGGGGAATGAAGATCCTGCCTTATCTGGACGACTGGCTGGTTTGCGCACCATCCCGGGCGCAGGCAGCCGAGGATACAGCACGGCTCCTGTCCCACGTGGCCTGCCTGGGTCTAAAGGTAAATACACAAAAGAGCTGCCTAACGCCATCCCAGACCACCACATTCATTGGCCTTGCCCTGGATACTACAAACATGACAGCATGTCCGTCTCCCCGCCGGGTGGACGACATCCTGAAACTCTTGCCCGCGTTCCGGAGAGGCAGGCGGCTGCCGCTCCTCATGTTCCTCAGCCTCTTGGGCAGACTAACTTCCGTCGCAGCCGTTGTTCCGCTGGGTCTGCTGTCACTGCGCCCCCTGCAGAGGTGGCTGAACAGCTTTCACTTGGACCCCGAGCGTCACAGACACAGAAAAATAAGCGTGTCGAAACAGTGTCTCCCCGCCCTACGCCCATGGAGGGACAGGGCCTACTTATCAAGGGGTGTCCCTATGGGGTCCGTCCCATTCCGCAGGGAGACTGTGGCCACAGACGCCTGCCCCTTGGGCTGGGGCGCTGTGTGGCAGGGCAGAACGGCTCAAGGACGGTGGTCCACGGAAGACCGTGCCGACCACATAAATGTGCTGGAGCTGCGAGCGGTGCACCTGGCCCTACAGCATTTTCTGCCATTTCTAGGGGGCAGGCACGTCCTGGTGCGGTCGGACAACACCTCGACCGTGTACCATGTAAACCACCAGGGCGGGACCAAATCCGCTCGGCTGCTACAGGTGTCCACGGACCTCCTTACGTGGGCAGCCCCCCGTCTGACGAGCCTACGGGCGATGTACATACCGGGAGAGCGAAACCACGTGGCAGACTTCCGCCAAAAACCTCCACCTGGGGAGTGGCGCCTCCATCCGGAGGTAGTGCACACCATCTGGGGCCGCTTTGGCAGGGCAGGGGTGAACCTCTTCGCCTCAGAGGCATCGACCCACTGCCCGCGCTGGTTCTCCCTGGCGGAGACGTCCAGCCCTCTGGGTCAGGATGCGCTGGCGCACCCCTGGCCGGAGGCTCTCCTATACGCTTTCCCGCCTCTTCCTCTGATACGTCAGATCCTTCAGAGAGTCATGCTGGAGGGTCACACCATACTGCTGGTGGCCCCCTTCTGGCCTGGGAGGACGTGGTTCTCCCTGCTCCACAAGCTTTGCCGCGGGGCGCCATGGCGCCTCCCCGACAGGACAGACCTGCTCTCACAGCTAGGAGGTCGGATCGTGCATCCCGATCCTCGACGGCTTCAGCTGTGTGTCTGGCTACTGGAGGGCCCGGACCGCTGTTGAGCCGCTGTGCAGAGCCGGTCAGGCACACCATCTCGAACGCTAGAGCGCTTACCAGGCTACAATATGACAACAGGTGGAAGCTATTTTCCGACTGGTGTAGCGGTCGGAACGACGACCCCGTGCACTGCTCCATACCTACCATCCTGGAGTTCCTACAGTCCCTCCTGGGTAGGAGCCGGTCTCCCTCGACTCTAAGGGTCTATGTGGCAGCCATTTCGAGCCGACACGCTAGAATAGACAATGCCACTGTAGGGAGCCACAGTCTGGTGTCCCTCTTCTTGAGGGGACTCGGAGGCTGCATCCTCCGAGAGGCCCGAGAGCCCCAGCATGGGAACTGACCACTGTATTGGATGCCCTATGCGGGCCTCCCTTTGAGCCTTTGGCACAGGCAGGGCTGAAGTGGGTCTCTCTTAAGACCGCATTCCTCCTGGCGATTACTTCGGCGAAGCGCGTCGGGGAGCTGCACGCTCTGTCCGTTAGCGAGTCCTGTCTGAGGTGGAACTCAGACGGGTCAGGTGTCACCCTGTGGCCGAACGCAGCCTTCCTCCTTAAAGTACTGTCGACTGCGCACCTCAACCAGCCCATAAGGCTGGCCCGGTTCAACCCTCCGCCTGGGGAGAGGTCCGGCAGGATGGAGCTGCTGTGCCCGGTCCGGGCCCTGAGAGTTTATATCGGAGCAACCGCCCATACTCGGCGGTCCGAACAGCTGTTCCTCTGTCACGGCGGCCCTAACAGAGGGTGCGCGCTTTCCAAGCAGCGCCTGTCCCACTGGATTGTGGACACAATCAGCCACGCCTATGGGGCGAGTGGCCGCCCCATCCCGCCTGGCATACAGTGCCACTCCACCAGGAGCGTCTCCACGTCATGGGCCGCCCTGAGAGGGGTATCCTTGGAGGACATCTGTGCCGCTGCCTCATGGGCATCATCGGGCACGTTCTCTAGATTTTATAGGGTGAATGTTGCCACTCCCCACCCACTGGGCGTGGTCCTCTTGCCCGAGTCCGGTTTTACCGTCTAAGGTTTGTAACCAGGATTCCTCGCGACTCGTTTGGTATGAGTCATTCAGTGCTTTAAGCACCGCCTCTGGCGGTTATCAGGGACGAAATAGAACGATAGTTACGTATGTAACTACGGTTCTATGAGTCCCGAATGACCGCCAGAGCGCTCTGTCGCTCAGAATCCTCGTGTTCACGCGAGAAGATTCTGTAGGGACTGACCCCCTGGTGACACCGGAAGATATAGCCTCTTCCGGTTCATCCCGGGGTCACAAGTGACGTCGTTGGTATACGTACTCGAACTGCGCATGCGCGAAGGGAACCATTCAGTGCTTTAAGCACCGCCTCTGGCGGTCATTCGGGACTCATAGAACCGTAGTTACATACGTAACTATCGTTTTATGGACATTCAAAGAAATGTTACAGTCAAAATATCAACCAAACAAAAATCAATGAATACTTTGAAATTCAAAGTAATTAAGTAAATACATAGCGCATTTGATAATTGACATAATAAAAAAAAACTATTGCACATAACCCCCCCCCCCCCCCCCCCCAACACATTCCCAAATCTAAATTAACTCAAAAGACTAAAACAATTATCCTATAGCCTACATGACCAGGCGTAGGCGTCTGTGGTTGCTATTGAAGATAGAAATGATATCATCATAATCCAATGTTTCTGACAGTTCCTGTTCAAAAGACAGTAGGGCGCAGTTGTTCAGGCGAAGTGTTGACATTGCACCCCTCAATCTCGTTTTTATCTGATTTGTTGTTGAGAAAAGTCTCTCCACTGTACATGAGGTCATTGGTAGTGTTATAATAACCCTTAGCAGTGCGTTGATATTGAAGTAAACATCAGCTTCACAGATGTCAAGCACATGCATTAAAGATGGAAAGTCGTGTCCCGAATTAATTTTGCGTTCAATCTTTTCCATGAAAAAAGAGTGTTCGTTTTCTTTGATAGATATGCCAAATAGGTTGCTCGCCCCCCCAGCAGCTCAAATTTACCAAATGTTTTGGATCCAGGCAGTAAGGAGGCAGCAGCTCGCATTATTCCATACGAGTCTTCCTGAAACCTGCAGTTCAGCTCTGTCAGCTGTCTATCCAGAAGAGCGTTCCACATTTGTCTTAGATCTGCGTCGCTCTTTATACTTGAGGTTTTACCCAATGAAGTAGTCACCACAGAGTCAGTCAGTGAGTCTAACTGGCATTTTTCTCTGTCGGAAACATTTGACATCCCACTCAGTGATATCATTTTTGCTCATTAACTCTTCAGTTGATTTAATCACCGTTTCAAAATCCCCATTGGTATTCTCTCTGAACTTAGAAAATCTTTTTTTTTACAGATTCTATTAGAGCAATGCATTCTGAGACACACAACGTAGAACTCTGTAGTCCCTTTGTTGCATAATTACTGGTATCAAATAATTTGCAAAATGCCACAAGCAATAAACTTCTTGGTCTGAATTTGCTGTAGAAGGGACTCTGCTTCCGGCTTTGTCGGTCCACTTTCTTCAGAAAACTCAGCCAGAAGCTCTAGTATAACGTCAAGTAGCTCCCGTGTTTTACTCACAGCCCCTGACCTTGAACTCCAGCGCACATCTGACACTCTCTCCAGCCCTATTGCCCTACGAGAAGGGTGCATTTCTTTTTGCAATTCAATAAAACGTGCGTGTCTGCGAACTCCAGTTATGAAGCTATACAGCTGATTGACAGTGTCAAAAAACATGCTGATATTTCCTGACACTTTGACAACAGTGCATTGGTCTTTATACTCATCTCCTAGAATGGCATAATGGCTAGACTCTAGCACTTCTTTCTTGATTTTTCAAAGTAATAATGAGGCTGCATATTCAAGTAGCTCATTCTGAATTTCGGGGCTCATCAGTGTCGCATTGCGATTACACTCGTCAAGCCTTTTTTGAACCTCTGGGTCATACTTTGAAGCAAACTTGAATAATTCCAAAAGGTTTCCTCTATTTAAAGACTCTGCTGTCTCTCTGTGACCCCTGAGAGGAATGTCATGTTTGGCACACAGCATCACAATATCTATTACCACTTTCACATGTTTACGGTTTCTCTCAATAAACGCGATATTAGCAGTATCTGCATGCATTTGGTTTAACACAGTCCCGCGGCTACAGATGTGCCACTTCAAAACTTCACACGTTACTGTTCTTTCCCTGATAGTGCCCTGAAAAGGCATTTTTTTCCTCCCTTTTCTGCCCTTAAAATGCACTGTTTTGCCCCTGAAAAGAAGTTGTCACTACACACCCCCGTTTTTCCCTTCAACAGACACCATATACATGAGAACAAAAGAATGTGTGTTGAACAAGGTGTCAGACTCATTATGAGGCGAAAGGTGATTTGACCAGTTGCTCAAATTAATTAGCATCATAAAAGCAGTGATCATCAAAATAATTCAGCATTTTAAATGCCCTTCTTTGTCCCTCTTATTGCCCTGGGAATCCCCTGAAAATTTACTGTCTTGGCGATGGCAGGACATGTGAAGTTTTGAAGTGGCACATCTGTATTTGGGGCATGGCTTTCTCTGTATGCCAGCAGCTTTCTTTGTGCAATATCATGTGGCCTGCTACTGTCATGTTTAGTACATGCCTCTCTGATGTGCTTCCAATTTTTTAATCCATTTATCACAAATGGATATTCATTAGGCCTACGAATCCCAGGAAAATGTCTACAGTATTTGCAAAAATAGCATCCCTAGATTTGTTATATTCAATCCACTTAAACTCACTGTACCAATTGGCAGCGAATCAGCGTATTTTACCCGCAATGACAGTTCCAGGAAAACGTGTCATTGTTGGTTGAGTCTCTGGTTCATCGAGTGCAGACAGGTCTGATGGAGCCTCCACCGTGGAAGCTGCTGCTGCTTCACATTGTCCAGGTGGGGCTGCTAGGTTGGTTGGGTCAGTCGACTGTGGGGAATACGGGTCTTCCTCGGCAGAGTCGGCACCACCACAGCTTAATCCAAAATGTAAACACAAGAAGAAAAAAAAAGAAGAAATGTATGCTTTGGAAAATGGTTGAATATAATTGAAACTTTGGGCATACCTATCAATTGGTGAAGGACATGGAAGTCGCTGATGGGAACTTGAGGGGCGGTTTGTTGTCGGGTTTTCCCCCGGCGAGGTGAACGCCTCAGGCGGCTCCAACTCGTCCTCCGAGCACCACTGGGCACCAGCAGCACCACCGCTTAATGTAAACAAACAAAAAAGAAGAATAAATTAATGATTTAGAAAATGGATATAATTGAAATTATATACATGTTTTGATTTGCTGGTGGAAATGGAAGTAGCTGGGAACTTGAAGAGCGGTCTGTTGTGAAGTTTCTCGCCGGCACGGTGATCGCCTCAGGCGGCTCAAACTCTTCCTCATCCGAGGAGTCCCCGGTGATGTGAACAATAATACATTCTGAATCTGAACTTGCGCAAGGCCTAATATCAGGCACCTGCTGCTCTTCCACATCCAATCTGGGTTTTTTAAGAAACAAATCAATAGAGGTTTGTTTTATTGCCATTGTGTGATTTTGGCTTCTTCTCAGATAGCCTTCTTCATGATCTTATCATCTTAAGTAACAAACCCACAACCTTCCGGTTTGAAAAAAGACGGATCTGGCGCGTTCTAGAAACCCAATCAGAACACGCACACATGATTTAGCAGAACAATGAATTGTATTGGTTGTTCAGTAGATAAATAGACAGGTGGTTGTCATCTCCAATCAGTAAGACATTTACACCCACAGACCCACAGCCCAATTTAGCAGTTTAACAGTGTGAATTTGAATGCAGAGATTGCTGTACACATTGTTATTTTTAAAAAAAATACATTTATATATATATATATGCACTTATAAAAATGACTGAATATATATTAAAAAAAAAAAAAACTTAAAAAAAATGTGTGGGTGGGAACAACAGCCAGGTGGGTGGGCCCAGGCCTACCTATGCCCACCCGTGGCTACTCCCCTGCCGTGTGTGTGTCCGTCCGTGTGTGTGTGTGTGTGTGTGTCCGTCCTGTCTGTGTGTTAGCAGCTAATCTCCGGCACCATTGGCCCGGTCGCTCCGAAACTGTGCACACACACTCCCTGGATGCCAATTCAAAACCTCTGCACCAATTTTTTCACATGGGCCTTTTATAGCGCCACCAGGAGGCCGATTTGTGCAATACCCATTTTTACATTACTCCTACAGATTTTATCCAAACGTCATGCAAATTGGTACACAGTATCTCTATAGTCATGTGATCAACACGGATCTGTCCGATTTCCCATATTCCATCCTCATTGCCTATGGTTGGCTTCCAAAGTTTGCAGGATTGGTCCGTTTTGAACAAAAAGCCTCAAACTATGCGTGCAGCTTGCGATTTCCGTGAAATTTCACACGCACATTCCCACTACGAAGAAATGCCACCCTTTTCACATTGGCCTGTTATAGCGCCACCAGCAGGTCTAATTTAGCAAAACACATTTTTGGAACAAAATGCCTCAAATCATGAATGCAGTGTCTGATTGCCGTGAAAGACCTAAGAATAAATGCCACCCTTTTCACATTGGCCTATTATAGTGCCATCAGGAGGCCAGAATAAAGTACCTGACCTGGCGGAGACCTGTGCTCTGAGGAGCACTTTTTCTAGTTTGTTTAATTGTTTATATGGAACTTGGGTGAGGTCACCAGGTCAATCTTCTTCCTCTGCTGACATCACAACACATTATTCTGGATACACTCCTTTGACACACTCACTTCTCATGGGTTAAACAAAGAAATAGATTCTATATGTGTTTTTTTTTTTTTAGGTCTGTCTTGTATTTGCATTTGTCTGTCCCTTTTCTATTTTTTTGTGCTTTATTTTGAACTATATTCTAATTCCTTGTCTTATTCGGCTTACTGTCTCCGCCAGGCCGAAAGGCGAGAGAGTATGTTTTACCCCCTGTCCGTCCGTCCGTGGGTATTATAGCGCCACCAGGAGGCCACAATAACCTACCTGACCTGGGGGAGACCTGTGCTCCGAGGAGCCCTTTTTCTAGTTTGTTTCTATTTTGCCTTATTTTTAAAAATGTTCTGCATTGGTTGTATCTGCTCATGCACTCATCATGTGCATCTCTTACTGTGTCGCGACGCATTGTGAGCTTGTAGATCGGCTATTTTCAAATGGCCGAAATGTATATAGGGCTGAAGTGGTTACTGTATGTTTTGTAATAATAATCAAAATCTACAAAGTAACTAGTAACTAAAGTTTTCAAATAATTGAAGTGGAGTAAAAGTACAATCTTTGCCTCTGAGATGTAGTGGAGTAGAAGTAAAAGTATTGGAAATTGAAAATACCTATAGTAAAGTACAAATACCTCAAAATTGTACTTAAGTAAAGTACTTGAGTACATGTACTTAGTTACTTTCCACCACTGGTGAATAGACACTATTTAATGGGTTTGCATGTTTGTCAGTCTAGTTCTCACCCTGATGAAGAGCAGAACTGGTCGAAACATGTTGGCGTTTTTTATATATTAAAGTTTGTTTTAGCTCCAAATCCTCTCCTCCACTTCTTGGAAGTGTTCAGATCTCCTCTTCCTTTTAAGCCTGCATTCCCAGCGATCCTAGAAGCACCTTCATCATACCTTTTAGACTTCTGACCTCTGAGCACCTGGTTGGCTTCTGTGTTTTTTTCTCTGCACATTATTTACAGAATGCGTTCTGAATGTTAGGGGGGTGGGGCAGGTTTAGCTGTTTAACACATTACCCGCCAAGGACGCAGATATGTGTCAAATTGGCTCTATTCACAGCAGCCATATTATGAAGACATTCACAGGTGTTACCAATGATACTAATGAAGGCTCTGTTCCATTCTGGTCAAACAGAGTCAGGGTGCTGATATTGTGCATGTTGGCTCACTGGAAACACTCTGCTACACCAGTGGGTCTACAGTTGGGTCATGGGCTTCCTAATGGCCCCTTACAGGTCTGTAACTCTGAGAGAGTTATGGGGGTCGTGGAAACCACTGTGCTACACTAAATGGAACAGAGCCTTCATTAGTATCATTGGTAACACCTGTGAAGGAAGTGATAATATGGCTGCTGTGCATAGAGTCTATTATATATTGTTTGAAAAATAATTCCACAAGGGGCATCCTAACACAGCTTTGGAACGATCCCTCGACACTCAGAGAAGCAGTAGACGGATGTGACGTCATTCCAAAAAAACGGACATCCGTCCAGCCCAACTATAGGATTTTTAGAAAAACACTCCTAACTCAGTTTGGTTTTTTTTGTGATGAAAACCACCCGTTTTCAAAGGGCCATAGCCCCAAAATGGCTTATCGTGGTTGGAACGTTATCGTTCCAGTGGAAACACGGATCCCTTCGTCAACCCATGGGACAAAAAATAATAATTGTACACAACGTGCCTTTCACGGCGTTTCAAAGATCGTCAATTTAAGGTAATTACGCTGGCAACTGGATGACACCAACCATTGATCCACAGAATCAAAAATCTCTTTTTGAATAGAACATGTCATACAGAAGAAAAAAAACATTATTCAATCTCTTTCATTCACTTATTTAATCACATGAACCCTCATATGCCTAGCAAATTGTACTGAAGTACAGTACTTGAGTAAATGTATTTAGTTACTTTACACCACAGTTTATGGCAATGCCGAATAATAATGTAGATACAGTTTTTCCATATGATTTGAATCTCCAGTGTTTAAAACTCTTGGGCCCCTATTCTGGGTCCATCTGCCCGCCCCTAACTATCGTTAAATAGGGAGAATTGAGCTGCGCAGCCCCAATATGTTATTCTAGCACCTGCTAGCACCTGCGCTACCCGTCCCCTATTATGCCGACGCCGTTAGTTGCGCGTGGAGGTGTGCCCGTGGGCGTCTTGTTGCTATATCCCCCACATTGCCATTCTCAACCCACACATGGGTACGGCTTGGGGAGGGGGGATAGTGAATTCTAAAAGCACCCGCCCGTTTCTCAAACCACCCGCCAAGTGCACACAGACACTGCAATGGCTTTGTGCGTTGGACATTGAGCCATGTTGCCATTTAGCCTTGGCGAGAAATAAGCAACCGCAGGTCTATGAAAACAAAAAGAAGCAACTAAGGCCACATGAGCACTTCAAACTACTAACTAGAGCTTTCATAATTATCCCCTAAATATTTTAGCCCGGCTCGACTAATAATTGACAAATTAGACCCAGCCCAGCCCGTCAGTCATTTTTCTAAAGAAGCTTAATTGCTGCAGCCTTTTTTCACATTAAATCTTGGTAATTTGTTAAGAACAGGACTCATTCCACCCTATTCCAACGGTCGACCATTCCAACAGTCTATATTTTATTTAAAAAATAGCTTGGAGCAAATAGGGCTATATAAATATATACACTGCCCCATAACCATTTTAAGAATGATATTCGGTTATTATACGAAATATACTTTTAATTGAGATTTTTTCGTTTTTTCCATATTGCTGTCATGTCTTAATAAAATCATGCTTTTAGCAAGCAAAATAAGCAGTACAAAACAGTTTGGATTACTTTGTTTGATGAGAAAGAGTTGCATGGATAAATCACAGTCAATGTTACCTCGTACTGCCCGCTCTTGTCATTTGAAGAAATAATCCAATTTGTCTGAAGATCCATTCTATATGTCATGTTGCGGTTTAAACTTTAAAGAGTGCTGCTCAGTGACAGAAAACAGCTTGCTGATTGATTGATACTTTTGCGCTATGGTGATTATTAGCTGCTTTGCAGCTGTGTAAGAATAGTATTTAAAAAAACGTCGACCCGGCCCAGCCGGTGCCGACGGGCCGGGTCGGGTCCCGTTGGGTTTGGGCTAAAATCTTAAGCACTTACATTTGTTATAAGATGATCGGATCATCTAGTGTGATTTTCATTTTGGCTGCTGTGTCGTTAAACCCATGCTGCGGGTGAATATTATATTATATATTATATATTATAGTATTATTATATTCCCCACGTAAACGCTACGTTCATGTTTACTGTTAAAGGTTCTCAATCTTTTCAGGCCATCGACCCCCCAAAATAACCATATTTGAACTGGGGACCCCCCCATTTTGTTTGACTCGGTTCCACAGATAAATATTGTGAAAATAGCAGATCTACAAGCTCACCAGGCGTTGGGTGCTCCATTGTGGTGTCGACCCACAGGTTGAGAACCACTGCATTAAAAGCTCCAAGCAAGTTACATGTCTATGTTGTTGACCACGTAATGTAATGTTTTGGTTGAGTGTTAGGCTACTCCGTGGTGCGCGCGCGCCTCATTGTTATACGGTGTCCAAAATAACAGATCTGTAAGCTGTTGACACGACATGACGCAGCGTGTTGATAGCTTGTATGTCTGTTAATTTGGGTAGGTAGTAGAGATGCGCGGATGGCCTCTCACGTCACCCGAATCCAAATGTACAAATTAATTATCCGCCCGTTATCCAACCGCAATAACTATATTATCCAATTTAAAAATCTGCATCCGCACTAACCGTTTTTCCCGTTTTTCTGTTATTCCCGTTAGTTTTAGTATTAGTTGTGCGACGCGAGCACAAAATGCATTGATTTTGCCTATGGAAATGTCAGTGCGTCTTTTTTCTTTTTTTTAAACCGGTGCTGCGCTGAACATTCTGTGCGGCATCGAACATACAGGCATCCAACCAGTGGTGGAAAGTAACTAAGTACATTTAATTAAGTACTGTACTTAAGTACAATTTTGAGGTATTTGTACTTTACTTGAGAATTTCCAATTTCCAATACTTTTACTTCTAGGCCTACTCCACTACATCTCAGAGGCAAATATTGTACTTTTACTCCACTACATTTATTTGAAAACTTTAGTTACTAGTTACTTTTCAAATATAAATGATTATATTATGAAACATACATTAACCACTTTAGCCCTATTTTATACATAGGCTATTTGAAAATAGCCGATCTACAAGCTCTCAATGGTCGCCGCGTTGAGAGCTTGTAGATCTGCTATTTTCAAATATTTTAGTACTTTTACTTTTGATACTTTAAGTACATTTTGATGCCAATACTTTTGTACTTTTACTCAAGTAAATTTTGAATTCTGGACTTTTACTTGTAACAGAGTATTTCTATATTGCAGTATCGGTACTTTTACTTAAGTAAAGAATTTGAGTACTTCTTCCACCACTGCATCCAACATACATGCGGCATCCAACATACAGAGCACACTGCTATAGCACGGTTTAAAAAAAAGAAAAAAGACGCACCGACATTCCATAGGCTAAATGAATGCATTTTGTCATCGCATCGCACACTGCTTTACACACTCACACAGACACAAGCACGCAGAGATTTAGCTATTTTATGGATAGATATAGGCTATTAGATGTCATTAATTTATTTACAGCAATATTTCACCCGCGGTTTATCCGATATTAATTAATAATTTGTAGTGGGGTGAGGGACAGGGTGAGAGGCATGGTGATAGGGGCCTCCTACATTCCCTCTCGTTGGCTCCAACCGCTGCCAATCTAAGGACTGCAGAGAGGCTACACCCACCTGGGCCAGGTGGAAATCAAGAGAGGAGAAATGTTTGATGGCAGTCTGTGTGTAGATCAGGAGGAGAGCAGGAGTGCTCTACGGACAGAGAGAACATAGTTTATTTCCCAGAGAGGGACAGAGACTTTTAGTTGTTTTTTTCCTGAGCTGTTTTATTTAATAAACGCCCTGGCCACTTGCCAGTGGGGAATTCCACAACCTGTGTTTGTGCATGTCATTACACCCACAAACGCTCTCTGACACAGCCCGAGCCTGTTACACTGGTGGAGAATACGGGTAGGGAGCAGGTGTGTAGTGACAGCACAATAGTTCGACAGAATGGAAGCGCTGTTGCAGGAGTTGGTGAGGATCTCTGGAGAGCAGCAAGTCATGTCCCGGGAGATGCTTGCTGAACAACAGAGGCAAAATGTCCTCCTCCATGCTGAGGTCCAGAAGATGATGAGCACAGCAACAACGGCCCCTCCAGCTGCTCAGCCCGCCCCAAACCAGCCCTACCAGCCTAACCCCAGTCGGTTCCTTCCGAAGATGACGGACAGCGATGACGTGGAGGCCTATTTGGTGTCCTTTGAACGGACTGCCACGCGAGAGGCCTGGCCGGAGGATGCGTGGGCGGACCGGGTAGGCCCATTCCTCACCGGGCCTGCACAGCAGGCTTTCCTAGACCTTACCCCGGAACAAGCAAAAGACTATAAAGTTCTAAAGAAGGAAATATTGGCCAGGTATGGCTTCAGTCTCCACGCTAGAGCCCAGAGGTTCCACGAGTGGAGATACAACACCGAGGCATCGCCCAGAGCCCAGCTGCACGACCTCGCCAGGCTGGCTAGGGCCTGGCTCACCCATGAGGCAGAGAAGTTGAGCTTCTTGGAAAGAGTGGTCATGGATAAGTTCATCAGAGCGCTGCCCTACGACGCGAAGAAAATGGTGAGCCATGGAAATCCTGTGACTATTGATGAACGTGCGAACCTGGTTGAAAGTCATCAAGTCACAGCGGGAATGTTGAAAGCAGGTAGGATGGACCGCCCCGAAAGCTCCCGGCCAAAGAGAGCCACAGAGAAGCCCGCCCCAGAAGGAAGGGGCCGCAACAAGGAGAAGATGTGGTACGACGCAAACGTCAACCGTTTGTGGCTGACAGAAGGAGGTGCTTTGAATGTGGGGAGATCGGCCATCTCGCCTGGGATTGTCCCTCTAGGGATGAAGAGATGCCCACAGAGGTGTCCTCCGGGAGGCCTTGCCACATGCAATACTCCTGCTGGGTGAGGGATGAAAATTATTTTCGCCTGGTTCCAGTCCAGGTGAATGGTATAGAGACAGAGGCGTTGGTGGACTCCGGAAGCATGGTGTCCCTCATCCAACCTCACCTACTTAACCGTCCGCATACAGGGAAGCCATTGCCGGTGTCCTGTGTACACGGCGATACCAAAGAGTATCCAACGGATGTCATACATCTCACCACAAGACAGGGCCGCTCCACCATGAGAGTGGGTGTGGTCCCCCATCTTCCTGTACCGGTCCTAATAGGCCATGACTGTCCCTTGTATTCAAAGCTGAGAGAGAGGAAGAAGGTGAGTGGGAAAAAACACTTTTGTCCAGCAAAATCAAACTGCAAAACTAAGTTAACCCCCTCCCAGCCTTCTTCCCCAAAGGACCGAACCAAGCTCGGCTGTGTCGCCCCAGTTGGGGATGAAAGCAGCTCAGCAGAGCCGACGTCGGATGATGACTTAGAGAACCCTTTCCGTGCCTTCCCAGCTAGCCATAGCTCAGATGAGGCCGAGGGTGGAGAGTTACTGCTGCCAAGTCTCAGGGGACAATTTGGTACAGCTCAGCTGGAAGACCCAAACCTGATGCACGCTCGCAGCAATGTCACAGAGATCGAGGGGAAAGAAGCCCCTGGGGTGAGTGAACTGACATATCCCCGATTTATGATAAAAAATAAACTGCTGTATTACGGGCGCCAGGTTAACGGTCAGATCCAAGAACTATTGGTGGTGCCTAGACCGTATGTCCCCACTGTTTTGCACCTAGCTCACAGTCATGTCCTAGGCGCTCATCTTTGGGTGGAGAAGACGAAGGAGAGGATTGCAAAGAGATTCCATTGGCCTGGTATGGTAAGAGCAGTAGAAGACTACTGCCGCACTTGCCCTGAATGCCAGAGGGTGGCGCCAAAGCCTCATTTCCGAAATCCCCTGGTTCCCCTCCCCATTATTGATGTCCCCTTTGAAAGGATTGGGATGGACCTTGTGGGGCCCTTGGTCAAATCCACAAAGGGGTACAGGTATATTCTGGTTATTGTTGATTATGCCACCAGGTATCCAGAGGCCATCCCACTGAGGACGATGGCGTCCAAAGGGATTGCTCGAGAACTGTTCCAACTGTTCAGCCGAGTGTGAATTTCCAAAGAGATCCTGACGGACCAGGGGACCCCCTTCATGTCGAAAATCATGAAAGATCTGTGCAAGCTGCTTCAGGTAAAACAACTCCGCACCTCTGTTTACCATCCGCAGACCGATGGCCTAGTGGAAAGGTTTAATAAAACATTGAAGGACATGTTAAAGAGGGTTATGGACAGAGATGGCAAGAACTGGGACCAGCTGCTACCCTTACTAATGTTTTCAATCAGAGAAGTCCCTCAGGCCTCCACAGGATTCAGCCCATTTGAACTCCTGTATGGGAGGACGCCCCGTGGCTTGCTGGACATTGCTAAGGAGACGTGGGAAGAGCAACCCAGCCCCCACCGCAGTCTGGTGGAACATGTAGAGACACTGAGGGACCGTATGAAGGTGTTGTGGCCGATGGTGAGAGAACACATGGCTCAAGCGCAAGAAGCACAGAGTAAGGTCTACAACAGAGGGGCACAAACCAGAGAATTCCAGGTGGGCGAAAAGGTGCTGGTGCTGGTGCCCACCACAGAGCACAAGTTTTTAGCCACCTGGCAAGGACCATATGAGGTCATAGAAAAGGTGGGGCCAGTGAACTATAAAGTCAGCCAGCCTGGCCGTCGAAAGAAGGCACAAATTTATCATGTGAATTTGTTAAAGAAGTGGCATGCTAGAGAGGCTTTAATGTCTGTGTCCCTGCAAATGTCTTTGACCCCCCCTGCAGGAAGTGCGGTCGAAGAGGTGACCTATGGCCCAGGACTCTCTAAAACCCAGACCCAACAAATGAAAGAGTTGGTACAACAAAACACAGATGTCTTCTCCTCTAAACCAGGCCGTACTAAGGCCATAAAACACCATATCTGGACAGATCCCGGCAAAAAGGTAAAAATTAGACCCTACAGAATCCCAGAAGCCAGACGGGCTGTTATTGAGGAGGAGGTCCAGAAGATGTTGAAGTTGGGCGTCATAGAGGAGTCATTCAGTGAGTGGGCCAGCCGGTGGTCCTGGTACCCAAGCCTGATTCCACGAAAAGGTTTTGCAATGATTTTAGGAAATTAAATGACATTTCAAAGTTTGATGCATATCCTATGCCCAGGGTAGATGAACTCATCGACCGCCTTGGAGATGCCCGGTACATCAGCACTCTGGACCTCACCAAAGGGTACTGGCAGGTGCCCCTGGCAGCAGACTCAAAGGAGAAGACAGCGTTCACAGTGCCCTCTGGACTCTACCACTACACCGTTCTGCCTTTTGGTCTGCACGGGGCCCCTGCCACGTTCCAGAGACTGATGGACAGAGTTCTGAAACCCCACCGTGAGTATGCCGCAGCGTATTTGGATGATGTGGTCATACAGAGCATGACCTGGGAGGACCATCTCCTACGGCTCAGAGCAGTGGTGGAGGCCCTTCGTCAAGCCGGCCTAACAGCCAACCCAAAAAAGTGTAAGCTGGGCCTGGAAGACGCAGAGTACCTTGGTTTCACAATAGGACGAGGGAATGTGAAACCACAGGAACGCAAAGTCCAGGCAATCCAAGAGTGGCCCCGACCAGTGAACAAGGCCCAGGTAAAAAGTTTCTTGGGTCTTGCATCGTATTATTCTCGCTTTATTTTTAATTACTCCACAATAGCTGCCCCCCTGTCAGACCTGACGAAGAAGGCCCTGCCTCACATGGTGACTTGGACGGAGGAAACAGAAAGGTCCTTTCAACGCCTGAAGGAGGCCCTCTGCACACAGCCAGTCCTGATGACCCCAGATTTCAGCAAGGAGTTTGTTGTGCAGACGGATGCCTCGATGGAAAAAGAAGGTCTGGCGATTAAGTGGTTACTAGACCACCTCCAATACTACCTCCTGGGACGCCGGTTCACGCTGGTAACTGACCATGCGCCCCTCGTATGGATGGCAAAGAAAAAGGACACGAACGCCAGGGTAGCTAGATGGTTTCTCACCCTACAAGATTTTGACTTTTCTGTCATTCACAGGTCTGGAGCCAAGCATGGTAATGCGGATGCCCTGTCCCGGAGAGACGCCCTCTGGATATCGGTCGCCCCTCCGACTGGGCGCACACTGGGAGGGGGGGTGTGTAGTGGGGTGAGGGACAGGGTGAGAGGCATGGTGATAGGGGCCTCCTACATTCCCTCTCGTTGGCTCCAACCGCTGCCAATCTAAGGACTGCAGAGAGGCTACACCCACCTGGGCCAGGTGGAAATCAAGAGAGGAGAAATGTTTGATGGCAGTCTGTGTGTAGATCAGGAGGAGAGCAGGAGTGCTCTACGGACAGAGAGAACATAGTTTATTTCCCAGAGAGGGACAAAGACTTTTAGTTGTTTTTTTCCTGAGCTGTTTTATTTAATAAACGCCCTGGCCACTTGCCAGTGGGGAATTCCACAACCTGTGTTTGTGCATGTCATTACACCCACAAACGCTCTCTGACACAGCCCGAGCCTGTTACAAATTATATTTGATTGACCCGAACCCACCCAAACCGCGGTTCGCAGCAATGTGTCTGGGTTTGAGAGGCTATGATTGATGTAAACTTAAAGTGTAGCTCTGTTCGGGATTACTGAACAAAGGTGGATGATGAAAGATAACGGGGACAATATGGATGTATAAGTTAACTTTAACTGCGTCACTTCAGAGGAAACTATGGAGCAACTTCACACCCCTGTTTACACACCCCTGGAATCCATTAGAATGGTGGAAATAGAACAATAACAGCCAAAGTGAGTACATATAGACCTTTCCTAAAACTGTCCCATTTATTATACCCATGTGCTACTGTATGTCAGTGTACCACCGCCCAGCCCTGTGGTCGACCAGCTGGAGGTCCATGGGTGCCTGTAGGAGCGTTGTGGCAACATGATGTAATTAATTATTTGGGAGCAGCCGGTGTGTACCAATAGTATAAATATTTTAAATGGCTTTAAGTTTCATAATACTATTCCGGATCTGACTAATATGACACGCTTATTGTAACACAATAGGCTACAAATTAATATAAAAATGTATTTGGATAAATAAAATAAAAAAAGAAGGAAAACAAGCCCAATGTGGCTTATAATAATCAGACCAGGCAACAGTGCAGAGGGGGAGATAGGCTAGAGCATATGGATCGGGGATGACGGCTAGCGCAGTCTTCTCTTAAAGGCAATGGCTTCTGGCACGGTGATTGGTTTTATCATGTTTTGCGGGGCGGGGGAGTACCACAGAATACCAAATTTTGCGGGGCAACGCCTCTTGCCTAGTCCGCACTCCGTAATTAGCGGTTTGTTCCAGGTTCACCCAGAATAGGGCCCTTGATGTCCTGTCTTAAAGCAAACCTCTGCTTCATATCCATGCAGCTGGTCTAAACTGTCCTCTACTGCCATCTACTGGGAGCTTTCCAGTATCACAGGCTTTTTAGTTGACACCCCCAGAAGTACTCCAATATTTTATGTATTTTCAAATAAGAAAAGTATAAAACAGCGCTTAATTGGATAATGTATATTAGTTTGGTAATAATTTGAGATGTACCCGATCTGATACATGCATGATACAAACATTTAAGAATAAATGACAATTCCATTAATAATGGTTGTAAATAGTACAGTAAGAGTATAAAACAGCAGCGCAACATTAAACTTTCATCCATCCCACCCATGACCCACACTTGCATTATAAAACAAAATGCCAGATGCTAGAGGATTAACTGAAGCATTCAAAATACAAAATAATAGTTTACTGTAAAAATCATCATGTGATAAAACATGTTTGGTATCGGATTGGAAATAGACATTGGCATACTCGCCGATACTAGCATTTTAGGCAGTATCGGCAGCTTTGCTGATACTGGTTTTAGTAATGGTTCTAGTAATACTAATAATATTCTAAATCTACAAAGTATCTGGTTCTGGTGACTGATATTGGCCTTCTAGTGCATGTTTCTTCAATTACTTTTTTCATGTATGTAATAATAAAATAAAATAAATGAAATCAAATAAATGAAAAAGTAATTGAAAAACCATGGCCCCTCCCTTTTTAGATGAATCTATCATGGTCATTATGGAGTTTGAATTTACAATGGGTTTGAATAGGAAGGGGGCGTATCAGATACAATTTATATATCAAATACAAAAGCCAGAGTAGAATGTTAAAATGACCCCAAACATGTTTGAAAGTGAAATATCCCTTTAACTCTGTGAGGTCTGAGTTAAATTGCTGGAAGAAAGCCTGCATAAAAATGTTAGTTCTATATTTGTTTTACATCACACTTGAATTGTTCTATTTTCAAAGGGTTCATTGGGGCTCCTTTAACAAAAACAGCATTGTTTTTTCATCTCTCGTAACACATTTATTGTAGCCTGCAACTGTAATACCAATAATCAAATCTGTTTTTTTATCATAAACAACATTCATAAAGTGATATACTGTAGTTATAGAAATGACTGAGACAACAGGCTGAAAAACAAAGACAGTGACAGTCGTGGAAGTGAACATGTGGGAACGCCTGTGCACAACTGGTCCGGCCCTCATGAAGTTGCATTTTGCCCTCGACGTTTAAAGAGTTTGACATCCCTGATCTAGATGCATCCCAGTGCTCACCACTCACAAAACAATGTGGATACGCATGTTGACAGACAAGGTGTCTTATATCTTCTCTTGTCGAAGGCACAAGGAAGTGTATGTGTGCGTGCGTGCGTGCGTGCCTGCGAACCCTGGAGTCTTTTATATCAGATAAGAGATAAAAAAGAGAGATTTCCCTGAATTGCTCCGGTGGTTAAGTCCTCCATCACACAAGCCCCATGCTTGAGAAGTGCGTTGAACAGGGCCTTTCTTAACCTATTGCTGGTCGCACATTCAAGGATCTTTCTCATGCGTTCTTGGGGTGTCTTTTCAGCACGGATATTGGCGGCCATTTCATCAGATAACACACCATCACTGCGCAGCTCATCAACGATGGTCTCCACGTTCTTGACTTTGTCGACTAAAGCTCCCAGATTATTCCGGAAGAAAAGCTTCTTGTCTATAAACAAATGAAGGGATAACATACGGTAAGAAATAAAGTATCTTAAGATTTGTAAGGTATAATATATATATATATATATATATATATATATATATATATATATATATATATATATATATATATATATATATATATATATATTTTTTTTTTTTTTTTCCTTCCCTCCTCCAAACACGGGCCAATTGTGTCCATATAAACCAGGCTCCTTTCAGTGTAAACAGCTACAAATGCACATGTAGCATGTAATAACCTTTGGTGTCCACCATGAGCTCACCTTGGCTCAGGTCTTCAGTTGCATCATGAGGAGATGATGGGGGACCTGCAGCTACTCTACTCGCTGTACTCGCTGTGGCTGTTTATGAAACAGAAGAGGAACATGTGTTGTGGAGAGACATAATAGCATGACATTGTAGCAGCTATGATAATGATTAACTTAGTTATGCAATGCACATATGTTCTATATGGCTTAAAAGGACTGCATTTATATAGCGCTTTTCTCCAAAGCGCTTTACAATGTATTTCACATTCACACACCGATGACGGAGGAAACCATGCAAGGCACCAACCTGCTCATCGGGAGCAGCTAGGGGTTCAGTGTCTTGCTCAAGGACACTTCGACGTGTTGCCATGAGCCGAGGATCGAACCTGGAACCTTCGGATTCCATGACGGCCTCCTGAGCCACTGCCGCCACCGAACCATTTAAAATGTAAATGTAATAATAAAAAACAAAATGTAGGAAACTAAAAATAAAATAATATTTTGGGTGGGTCGTGACCCACAAATGGGTCCCGATCCCCTGTTTAGCAAACAGCGTGCTACAGCATCAGCAGTCATTCGACTCGATTTGCTGCCCCTTTGTTTAGAGAGGATTCCTATAAGCAATAGCCTCAACAGGCTTCCCGCAGAAGCTGTGAAAAGTCTGGTTTCCATTTACTGTTCAGTGCTTATGTGACCGAATTTGACTGGGAGACAGTCATCTAGCATTTTTTCATGTCATATGAAAGCAGGAAATCATAGCAACATAATGGTTAATAGTTGATAAGATTGAGTGAATAGTTTTGAAACTACAGCTTATAGAACTGAAGTCAAGTTAAAACTCTTCAGTAGAGAACAGACCAGTTGAATGGATCTCATTCAAAGATAGTAAACAGGGCTATCAATCCCATCATGCATAGCAGGATTTACATATCCTTTGTTTTACAGGGTTAGGGTTAGGCTCTCTTTGTTATGTATGCTCTCTGAGACCAAGTGTTTGCCACTGCTCCCTGCTGGAACCGGCTGGTTCCAGTGACCAGGAGGACTTAACAAAGATACCTTTTCAACAGTTTTAACAAAATATGATTGTTTATACATCTTTATTTGACATTTACATTAGACACAAGCCAACAGACTAGTGATACCTTTCAAAACGATCGGGTAGAAATAGCGGATTTTACCGCGATTTGGATGCAAACTGAGGATTTGGTTAGCAATGCTATCAAATGCTAGCTCTAACCTTATATTTTCATACATGTTTATACATTTATTTCATATTGTCGATTGAAGCTCTGAAATTTCTGTCAGACATACTCTGGTATGTGAAGAGTCTAACTGGGCTATAAACTCATTTTGTGAACAATAGGCACCAGCGAGATGACTGCCCTCCAGTCAAAATGGTCACATATATCTAGAGCCTGCCTACTGCATCAGGTCATTTTCCCACACACATGCACGCACACAAACAATGTCCGTATCCGCTCTAGACTTGTGTCTAGAGCGTAAACTACTCTGTGTAAACTACTCAAGCCAATTAATCCCAGTCTATGAATCCTAATGCAAGGCATTTGAAAAGGGAGAGAGGAGCTGCAGGGCGGAATCTCACTGGGAATTGATTAGAATCGTTCCCGAGTACGACCTGCATTCACATTGGCCATGATTCTTCCGTACCTGAGTACACTTCAATTCAACTGTAAAGGTAGCCTTCTTAGATGCCTCAGGGGGCCGCTGTGGACTATGGGGCTTTGGGAGATTGTAAACAAATAATTGGGGGAGCCAAGCACAAAGTGTGTAGGAACCCTAAAGGCACAGCATGGTCTTGATTGCACTGCAGCTGCACAACCGTGAGTGGTTGGCTGCGCATGCCCCAGATGCATGATACAGTAAGGGAGGGACAATGACATCCATCCGGCAGTGGGTCTTTAAGGCTTTGAGATACTCAGATGACAGTGGATCGGTGTTGGTTTCTTTTAGCATGAACATTTATTGTTTTTAGACATTTATTGTTTTAAAACATTTATTGTTTGGAACGTTTATTGGTTTGGACATTTATTGTTTTAAAACATTTATTGTTTTAAAACATTTATTGTTTTAAAACTTTAATTGTTTGAAACTTTAATTGTTTAAAACTTTAATTACTTAAAACTTTTTTGGTTTGAAACTTTATTGTTTGAAAACACAAAGTTGTTTAAAAATTAGTTGTTTAAAGGAATGCTATGATTTGTTTGTAAAATGGCAATGTTGCTAATCTTTATGTTTCTCTGTGTTAAAAGGTTTACAACCTAAACTTCTAAACTATTAACTTACCAGACCAATCAACAAAAGAAGCCAACCAATGTGAAAAACAGAGTTGGAAAAATAAAAAGTTGATTGAGTTTGGAACATTGAGTTGCGTCCTTGTGTCCTTTGGAGCAAACTAGGAAGGGACTTGACAAACACAGTATTACATTTACATACAGTATTGTAATTGACTGGTAGTGATTTTGGCTGAAACATTTCCATAGTAACGCAAGCTCCACCAATCAGATAAATCAACGTTACTGGATGTTATGATTTAGCATTGTGGGTAGTGAAGTTTTTCTACAGAGTTTCTTAAAACTAGAGTGATTGTATACAGATGTGTGGCTTCTGCAGGAGCATATACTGTAGCATAATTTTACTACCAGGAGGCTAGTGGTAAATGTACATTGAAATCCTCTACGGAGGAAAGGAATGGGACTTTTACTTCCGGAATCTGACTGTTGAGCTCTGTTTTGTCGGCTTATTAGTTTTGTTTGAACGCTTCCAATTTCACTTGTTTATCCTATATCCTGTATGAGTTCTCTCTCCTGATTGGATGAAATTGGTGTCCTGACCTGAACATATCCTGTCCTCCTCCTCCAACTGGCCAACACCCAAGCTTTGTTTGTTTAGTTAGTTCTTTGGAAGAATTAGTTGTGTCTTAGGCACCCCTAGACTGGGTCATAACACTGAACTCAGTGGTTCTCAAAGTGGGGTCCAGCGGTGGTTCCACAGGGTCCCCAGCAAAATGATTGATGGTCAGGAACCTTACAGGTCTGTAAATCTTAAGTGTGTACAGATGGAACCTAATGGAGCTATCTAACACATTAAATAAATAAATAAATAAATACACTTTTATAAGTGGCTTACCATTTTCATCAGCAAAATGCTCTTGTAGACCTTTGTTATGTCCTCATTCACCAAATCACTGGTGCAATCAATATGGGTGAAAATGCAGATTTGGGGAATGCCTGTTAAAAGTGAAAAAGCTTGTCAGCTCAACTATTTGTTTCAACTTACTATGTCCAATGACAATCACAATGAGACATAAACATTATTATAAATAATAACAAAAGGTATCAATAACCATCAAACAAACAAACTTTACAAGGACCTATCTAGGGCTTTCTACATGGACTAATACATTTTTTTTTGGAATGCATCTTTTTAAACAAAATTAGTAAATACCCAGGTGGTTGGCATGTTTCCCTGGAGGATACCGTTTATTTTTCTAGTTCAGTAAATAATAAATGCATGAAAGGAACCTTTTATTTGTTACTTTCCCTTTATTTGGAATGGATTATTATTTACATGCATGGAACTATGGGAAAGCATGGTTTTCTTTTGTCGCTATGGAATGGTGGGAACCACGGACATTATGCAGTCTAAACCAGGGAACAATAATGACATAACACAAAGGATAAGTGAACATGAACAGCTCGAATTTAAACCGTTTGAATACACTGATCATAATGTACTGGACTTGTTAACTGTCCATGGATTACAAAAGGACTTCAAAATGCCTGTAAAAAGAAAAACACACTTTACAGAGAATTCATAAGACAGAGAACTAAAGAGGCTGAAGGGAAATATAAAAGATATAAAAATAAATTAACTAATATTTTACGGACAAGCAAGAAAGACTATTATAAAAGGAGATTAGAGGAAAATAAATATAATATTAAAGAAATATGGAGTATCTTAAATAATGTTATAAGGAATGGCTCTAGGCAAAATAGTATTCCTATGTACTTTATTGATAAGGATATTGAGAATTATAACATGGATGAAGTGGCAAACAGTTTAAATGATTTTTTTGTAAATGTAGGACCTGACCTAGCAAGGCAAATCCCTGATCCAGGGACACATGGTGAACATTTAACAGAAACAAATCCCTATTCAATGTTTCTTACTGCAGTACATGAAAATGAAATTCTGGATATTGTCAATAAATGTAAGAATAAAAAGTCTACAGACTTCAATAACATTGACATGACAGTAGTTAAACAGGTAATTTAGGGCATTTCGAAACCACTCACATTCATTTGTAATCTATCTTTTCAAACTGGTTCATTTCCCAATAAAATGAAAATAGCCAAGGTTATCCCTATATTCAAGACGGGGAACAAGCATCACTTCACAAATTATAGACCGGTCTCATTACTACCACAATTCTCAAAAATACTTGAAAAACTCTTCAACAATAGATTAGACACATTTTTAGAAAAGAACAAAATACTTGCCGAAAATCAATATGGCTTTAGATCTAATAGATCAACATCAATGGCAATTATTGAGGCAATGGAAGAAATAACGAGTGCTATAGACCAGAAACAATATGCAGTCGGAGTATTTATTGATTTAAAAAAGGCGTTTGACACAATCAACCATGATATTTTACACAAGAAATTGGAAAGATATGGTATTAGGGGAATAGTGCTTGATTGGGTGAAAAGTTATTTGAGTGGGAGACAGCAGTTTGTGAAGCTGGGTGATTGTTCCTCCTTGTGCTTGGACATTACTTGTGGAGTCCCCCAGGGGTCAGTATTGGGTCCCACATTTTTTATTTTGTACATTAATGATATGTGTGAAGTTTCCAAAGTTTTACATTTTGTGCTATTCGCGGATGACACAAATATTTTTTGTTCTGGAGATAACCTGAACCAATTACAAGAGGACATAAATGCAGAAATGAATAAATTAAAATTATGGTTCGACAGAAACAGACTGTCTTTAAATGTGAAAAAGACAAAGTTAATATTATTTGGCAATAGAATAAACACACAGGTAAAGGTCAAAATCGACGGGGTGGAAATTGAAAGAGTAAAGGAAATAAAATTTTTGGGGGTAACTATAGATTTTATTTTATTTATTTAACCTTTATTTAACCAGTAAAAACACATTGAGACACAGTCTCTTTTTCAAGTGGGAACTGGCCAAGATGCAGCGTTAAATTTACACAGTCTAAGCTTTAACATACAAATACAAAAACAAACAACAAAATAGTCATCCAAGATACATCACAAATACATAAGATAACTCCTAATGATACACTTTTCACAATAGAAAAAAGCCAATAATCAAACAAGAAATAGTAATACACACAGTGTACAACCAATACAAATAACCAAGAACCTACCGGTAGGCTAGTAAACCTCCGGACAGGTGCAGTTGTTTGTGAATAACACTAAGGTGATTCTTTTGAAGCTTCTCAAGGGAATTAGAGCAGCCAATTTGAGTTTGGTCTGGAGATCATTCC
The DNA here is from genome assembly GCF_963454915.1 of Gymnoscopelus microlampas. Classification (NCBI taxonomy): domain Eukaryota; kingdom Metazoa; phylum Chordata; class Actinopteri; order Myctophiformes; family Myctophidae; genus Gymnoscopelus; species Gymnoscopelus microlampas. Next base: position 57,817,418 of record NC_139945.1, read on the forward strand.
ACGACCAGGGGCCAAAGAAAGAAAGACATTTTTTACCCCCCTCAGATGAAAATGAGGGTACTTCACAGCGTAACCAAGCATTTGATCTGAGGTTTAAGCCATTCCTAACCAATTTGAATTTGGAGGTAATGTAGTAGGGGAGCTCACCAAGAATAGCTTTATAAATGAAATTATACCAATGTTGCAGCCTGCGCATAGTCAAGGAGGACCAATCAACTGCAGCATACAGCGTGCAATGGTGAGTTCTAAAAGGAGAATTCGTTATGAATCTCAATGCAGCATGGTACAGGGGATCCAGCTTGGCCAGTGTGGAGGCACAAGCAAACCTGTAAATATTGTCACCATAATCCAGCTGGGACAAAAACAGACCAGTGACCAATTTTTTACGAGCGGTGCAGGCAAAACAAGCCTTCAGTCTGTAGAAAAAACTTAGAGTAAATTTTAGCTTCTTACTCAAGGCATCAATATGGAATTTAAAATTTAGATGTTTGTCCAACCAGAACCCAAGGTATTTATAGCGATCAACCCACTCAATTGGGGTGCCATCTAAAGTCGAGATGCTTAAGAGGGTTGGACAGACTCGTGGAGTGAACAACATTGCCTTAGTTTTGTTACCATTTAACATCAATTTGCTTTTTTTTAATTCCTGCTGCAGTGAGATGAAATCAAAAGACAAATTTGTTACAGCCATGTCTAGCGTGGGCGCACAGGTGTACAAAACCGTGTCATCCGCGTACATATGGTACCTAGAGTGCTTTGATTGACTGCAGATGTTATTCACGTACAAAAGAAAAAGTAAAGGACCTAATATAGAGCCCTGGGGGACTCCCTTCTCCATGACTACTTGATCGGACACCATGTCACCCAGTTTCACACATTGTGTGCGGCCGATCAAATAGCTGGTGAACCAGCTAGTCACATTTGGGCCCATGCCTATATTGGAAAGGATCTTTAACAAAATTGGGAGGTCAACAGTGTCAAAAGCCTTGGTTAAATCAATAAACAGGGCAGCGCATACATATGACTTTTCCCAGGCAGCCTTAATGTCATCCAAGACAGTAAGGCAAGCTGTGACAGTACTGTGTTTGGATCTGAACCCAGATTGCATGGTATTTAAGATTTGATTTTGATCCAGAAATTTGTTTACTTGGGCTGATACCTGGGCTTCTAGGATCTTTGCTAAGGCCGAGAGATTAGATATTGGCCTGTAGTTATTTACATCCGTAGGATCACCAGCCTTAAGAAGGGGAGAAACAAAAGCTTGCTTCCACACCAAAGGAATGTTCTGAGAAGTTAGCGAGAGATTGAAAATATCAGTTATAGGTTATAGATGAAAAAATAAACTGGAAATCACACATCAAACATGTACAAACAAAGGTATCAAGGAGTATTGCAGTTATAAATAAAGCCAAGAAGGTATTGGAACAGAAATCACTTCATACGTTGTACTGTTCCTTAGTCCTGCCCTATTTGCAGTATTGTGTAGAGATTTGGGGGAATAATTACAAAACATCATTAAGTACAATAACAACCCTACAAAAAAGAGCAATACGTATAATTAATAATGTGGGTTATCAGGAGCATACAAACCCATTATTTCTACAGTCAAAATTGATGAAATTCGCTGACATTGTTGACTGCCAAACAGCACAGTTTATGTTCAAAGCTTATAATAAGTCACTACCACTTAACATACAGAAATTGTTTGGAGAACTGGAGGGGGATTATAATTTAAGGGGAAAATTTAAATGTAATTTTAAAGTTCACTATAGGCGCACGACTGGGAAAAGTTTTTGTATTTCCAATGTGGGGGTAAAGCAAAGCAAAGTTTGTTGTTTACCCAGGGTGTCGGACTAAGCACGAAGCTTGCTTCCAGCCGGATCCTGCATGGAAGCCTTGCTCAAGGGCTATTCAGCGGTGATTCATGATTGATGTGATGAATTGGGGAATCGAACTAGGGACCTTCCGGTATCAAGGCCGCCCCTCTAACCACTAGGCCACCGCTGCCACTTACAGTGAGGTTATGGAATAATTTTACGGTGGATCTAAAGAGATGTGCAAACATGAAACAGTTTAAAAAAAAACATAAAGACATGATACTCATGAGGTATAGGGATGAAGACGGTGCTGGATATCACTAGGTACTGTTTTTTTCTAGGCTATTTTCTTTTTATTTCCTTAGTTTATTATAGAAATTGTATTGCAAGTATAGATGTTTTGAATATACTTGTATTGGTGTAAATGTATGTATTGTGTGCGTGTGCATGGATGTATGCAGGTATGTATGTATGTATGTATGTAGGTACGTACATGTATGTATTGGTTGTATGTATGTATGTATGTATGTATGTATGTATGTAGTTATGGATGTATGGATGTATGGATGTAGGTATGTAGGTATGGATGTATGGATGTAAGGATGGATGTATGTATGGATGAAGGGGTGGGAGCTATAAGTTATGCTTCTTCTCACTCCTTTTCGAATATGCATTTTCAGAATTAATTGCTTTCATTTGTTATATTGTTTTTGTTTTTAAATTGCCATATTCGAAATAAACTTTTCAATCAATCAATCAAAACTAAACATCAAGCTAAATCAGGCTTTTACCCATGTCCATGGCCGCCATTCTGATGCGTTTCAACTTCTCCCAGTAATCATGCAGACACTCGTAAAGCATCACTTTGTCAGCAGGTATGACGCAAACCAGAACATGAGTTCTGTCTTCTGGAGTAGGGTGCCTTTTGTAGCCAATATCCTGGTCTGACAATGCTAACAAACGGTTGAACTGAAAAGGAATGTAAAATAGTTAAAAAAGCAATAATGTCATAAAATAAGTTTTGAATTTTGAATTTGTGTTAATGATGTAATGTGTAAGACATGCAGCCATTTTACCGTGTAACCTTCATTTATATGGCCTTTCATAGCCAATATAATGTCTTTTTCACAAACTCCTTGTTTGGTCTCAAGGCCCATAGTGTCAGTGAACACGAAGGGGTAAATGTTTCGTGGGTTTGTCTTGTGGATTTTATGGGTTTGATACTGTAAAAACATGAATATATCTGTAAGGCAGTGCTTGTAACCAAATAAAGCTTCTAGCAACTTTATAACATCACAACAGAGATTATAATAAATAGTATTTTTGACTGGAGAGTAGCTCCAGTCTAATGAAGAGATGTGTAGTAATGATCGGAATGTGGGAGTTAACCTCTCTAGCCTTATAAAGAGGGGCGGGGCGTCAGTGGAAAAGGGGCGGGGTTGGGTAAGAAATTCTCTGTTTGTAGGAAAAAGGGGGCGGGTAAACTAAAAAAGGGTCTGGAATGTGTCATCATTTGTTGGCCGTCCACCGATTGGTTGTGATATTGCCCTGACAACCTGTCCCTTCGGGCTATAGCATCTAGCTCCATGCTAGTAGCCCCTCCCCCGCGACAATCTTGTGTGTGTGTGTGTGTGTGTGTGTGTGTGTGTGTGTGTGTGTGTGTGTCTGCAAGGCAACAGCGCGAGCATTGTTACTCCTCCTCCCTCTCTGTCCCTCTCGTGTCTGTCTCTCCCCCTCTCTCCCTCCCCCTCTCTTTCTCTCTCCCTCTAGTGGAGGTGTTAGGACCCAAAAATATGCCGTTGACTTCAAGTCATGATGCAAAGGTCCCCTTTGGTATGGAAGTACCTTAGGGCCATAGGAAAACATTTATCCAAAGAGACGAGTTAGATCACCCTTCATTTCTGAAATATACATGTTTTTAAAAATGGCCGCCACCATTTACAGCAATACAGCAAAAACAATATCTTTGCTTCTGTTAAAGCTATAACAATACTATTGGTGTCAAAGTGTACATTTTTGGGGTCAAGTAATCCAATTCAATAGGTTTCAAGGCAAAAAAACCCAATCATTTTCTCATTGCCATGAAAACAGGGCTAAAATATGCTAATTTAATTGGAAAATGTTGTTTTAACAGGGTAACTTTCCATTTTTTCCCCACTCTTAAACCTTAATTTAGTTTCCCCTTTGGCATGGAAGTACCTTAGGGCAATAGGAAAGAGATTATCCAAAGACACACATTAGATAAGACGTCATTTCTAAAATATGTGCGTTTTAAAAAATGGCTGCCACCATTTACAGCAATACAGCATATATATATAGCCGACAGCTTTGCTTCTGTTAGAGCTATAATGATAATATTGGTGTCAAAGTGTACCTTTCTGGGGTCAAGGAATCCAATTAAATAGGTTTCCAAGACAAAAAAATATATATAGTTTTCTCATTACCCTCACAATGGGGGTAAAATATGCACATTTCATTAACAAAATAAGTGTCAACAAGGTGACATAACATTTTTTTCCCCCTACAAAAAACTACAATTTAGTTTTGTTTAAGAGGTACAACCTCTTATGCACATGCCATGTACTCTAAGTGTGTCTGTCTGACTGTATGTGTAGCTGTCTGACAGACTGCTATCACCTGAGAGTGACACCTGTTGCTGCCACAAAACATTAATTCTGCACCACGGACTGCACAGCTGGATGAAATCATAGGTGACACTTTGAGGTTCAATTTGAGGTTTGTATGACTTTCTCATTGAATACAGAAAATGTTTAATGTTAGCTAACTAGCCAGCTAGCTAGCTAGCTGTTTAGCTAATTAGTTAGTTAGCTAGCTATTAACTAGCTTCACTTCATTATTGAATTACCGCAAGCATAACATTGCTAACTACCTGTAGTTAGCTACAGATGTGCCACTTCAAAACTTCACATGTCCTGCCATCGCCAAGACAGTAAATTTTCAGGGGATTCCCAGGGCAATAAGAGGGACAAAGAAGGGCATTTAAAATGCTGAATTATTTTGATGATCACTGCTTTTATGATGCTAATTAATTTGAGCAACTGGTCAAATCACCTTTCGCCTCATAATGAGTCTGACACCTTATTCAACACACATTCTTTTGTTCTCATGTATATGGATGTCTGTTGAAGGGAAAAACGGGGGTGTGTAGTGACAACTTCCTTTCAGGGGCAAAACAGTGCATTTTAAGGGCAGAAAAGGGAGGAAAAAAAATCAATTTTCATGCCACTTTCAGGGAAAGAACAGTAACGCGTGAAGTTTTGAAGTGGCACATCTGTAGCTATAGGTAGGTTCATTATTATTATTATTATTTTCAATTCATTGTTTATTCAACAAAAAGCTTAATTGTTAGAATGCTTTTTTTGTGTGAATGCTTGTTATAGTAAACTTGTTAACAAGTTAGCAAGTTTATTTCTCATTTCTCATTTTTTTCATTTCAGAGTAGTCATCATGGATACTCGTGACTGGAGTTTATGCTTCATATGTCAGCTAAAGAAGACTAATGAAAAAGCTTCCTGTCCCTCAACATGTATAAAGCTAAGAAACTGCCCTGAAAAACTGAACCGATGTTTCGCAGAAGTTATTGCCAACATTCAGGAGCTGAAAGAATTAGGTGATTTGCCTGACTTTGTGGTAGTGGATGAGGTTATTGATGGTGGTGTCCAGGATGCTGTGCAGCAGATGATGTCATATCCAGTAGTGTGGCACAAAAACTGCAGGGATGCCATTAATGATCAAAAAGTGGACAGAGCAAGAAAAAGACATGAAGAGTTTGTGAGCCCTGTAAAAACACGGCGCATGAATAGAGGTGGCAAGTTCACTACACAGGCTATACCCTCATGCTCATCATCATCATCATGTGAACAAACTACGCTGTGTTTCTTCTGTGGTGAAGTGGGCAACAGAAAGGAACTAAGGAGGGCTTCCACCCTGGGATTGGATCGAAAAGTGAAAGAATGTGCTCAGGTACTGGGTGACAATCGTCTGTTAGCTAAACTAGCTGCTGGCGACATGGTAGCTGTGGAGGCAGTGTATCATCGTGCATGCCTGACTAGGCTCTATAGAAAAGTAGAAACCGCCGGATGTGACACAACAGAAAATAAGGCAACACAGGTCATCAGAGCACATGTCCTCAATGAATTGATTGAGTCAATCAATGATCAACGTTGGTCAGGAGAGTCATTGGCAATGTCTGACTTGACAGCCCTGTATGACAAACGCATTGCTGACCTAGGCTTCCCAGATATTAAATGTAACACCACGCGCCTTCGTGAGGATATTGAACGCCTAATCCCTGACATCAGATCTGTGCGACTGGATCGTGCCTGGTCCCTGTTGTTTGATGATGACCTGAAAGCCGTTGTTGACAGGAAAAGCAACACATCTACTGATGTCTCCATCATCTTCAGGGCAGCTAAAATCCTCCGGGAAGAATATCTTCCTATGAAACAATCATTTACAGGTTCCTTTACAGCCTCCTGTGAAGCTGATTCAATCCCTCCCCTACTGCGATCATTCCTAAAGATGCTTCTGGATGGATCAGGTATTGACCAGCCAGCCCCTGAACCAGAGAAGTGCCAGGTTGCTACATCAATTGGGCAGCAAATCATTTACAACTCTGTGAAAAGCAGATACAAGAAACGTTGCAGTAGTGTTAGTCGTCACATAAGAGAAAGGGAAACACCAGCTTCACTGTATCTGGCAATGAATCTGCACCTGCATACTGGCAGTAAACACCTGGTGGATGTCATGCATAAGCGAGGTATGTGTGTGTCATATGATCGCTTGAAAACATTGAGTACAGATATTGCAAATTCAGTGATCAATCAGTGGGAGCAGATTGGTGTGGTGGTCCCACCTCAGGCAGTTAAGGGTGTCTTCACCAATGGTGGTTTTGACAACATTGACCACAACCCATCATCAACAACAGCAAAATCAGCCCTCCATGGAACATGCATTAGCATTCAGCAGCACTTCCCGTCAAACGGCCAACAAACAGCCAATCTCACTGACATCCTAGTTCCAGCTGAGATGGGGAAGAAGCATGTAGCATCCTTGCCAGCTTTCTACACAACGATGGATCTGGATGTTTCACTCCAAACTGATGAGGTCTTATATGTTCCTGCCCTTAATACAAACAGTCATCCTCAGCCAGCCTCTCGTCCTCTCAGCAACATACTTGAAGAAGGCTACCAGTGGTTGGAGAGAGTCAGACACCTTGTGGGGAAAGACAACCTTGAGGGTGAAGACTGGATCTCATGGGCTGCATATTATGCAAGCATTACAGAGCCTTGTTCATCCCCCCCATCCAGATCATACATGCTGCCACTGTTCACAGAGTCTCCTACCAGTCCCACTATGGCTTGGCATGCAATGAATGTCCTCCGTCAATCAATCAACTACCTAAATCCAGGTCAGACACCAGTCATGGTCGCTGATCAACCCCTATTCACACTTGCCAAAAAACTCCAGTGGAAGTTCCCCCAGACAGAGCTTAGTGAGGACTCCTTCCTAGTTACATTGGGGGCAATGCACACAGAGAAGATGCTCTGGAGTGTGTCTGGAGACTGGCTGGATGGCAGTGGATGGACTACAGCTCTTACCAATAGTGGTATTTCAACTAGTGGCAAAGCTCAGTCTTTCATTGGTGTTCACCACATCTGCAGAATCCGGTACATGCATCAGGTGTCTGTAGCTGCTCTGTATGTACTCATGATGAAGGCTTATGAGCAATATTTGGAAAAGGCAACAACTGTAAATGATGAGTCAAGCCCCCTTATCCTTTTGCCCTTTGATGAATGGCTCAAGAAGCTGTGTGCCTCACAACCACAAGCAGATTTCTGGTTCAAGTCCATGGAGCTGGATCTTCTCATTCTTCAAGTAAGTCATGTTGTTAACATCATATGTCTCATTCACTTCTTTGGCCAATTTATATTCTTTAGTCAAGAGTACAGCTTCAGAATCCTAGCATTAAATATAAAGCACATATAAAAGTGTTTGTTTTCATTTTTTCAGTTTGTCAAGTCCTGTCGCTCGGCTGACTTCTCTCTCTACATGGAGACACTGGATTCTCTGATGCCATGGGTATTTGTACTGGATCATACCCACTATGCACGGAACCTGCCCATCCATCTCCGTGATATGGCAACACTAGAAGAAAAACATCCTGCTCTGTTTGTGGAGTTTCAGAATGGTAACTTCATGGGGCAGAAGTCAAGGCGAGCATTCTCCAAGATCCAACCTGGACGATCCAGGCACAGTTTGCAGACAGCAGGTTGTTCGCCCTGAGCTGGCACGCCTAGTACAGGAAATTGAGGGCACCAATAAGTCAGAAGAAAGGAGCCACCATGAACAATACGCAAAATTTCAAGCTGACTACAAGGTAATTTTCTGATGTATTAAACTTTCAGAGGTTGCATAATTATTTCAGTGACATGTATGATTTGTTCATTTGTACTATTTTTAGACAGATGTGCTGGCACTGGTGGAAGCCTTTGAGGACCTGGGAAATCCCTTCATGGAGGATAGTGGGGATCTGCTGGACTTGGATGAATCGATGATCATGCCCCCAGATGTGGTAGATAATATAAGGAGGGTGAAAGACATTGGAATGAAGAGATACAATGAATTTGTTGACAAGCGAATCAGGTCACAGGAAGAAGCATTCACTGCTTCAATCCCACACACCAGGCTGAAGTTATTCAAGGCTCGGCTTTCCCAACCACGAAACAAATCAGAGGTGGCTGTTGTCAAGGACCAACAAGCAAAAGTGACACAACTTTTGCTGGCTGTTCATTCTGGTCGCGAAATCAATGAGGGAGTGTTTTCACATGAAAGTTCCCCCCATCCACCCTCTCTCACTCGGAAGGGGAAAATGCATCATGGGAACAAGAGTGAGATTCTAGATTGCATTGTTCCCAGAGATCTCGACAAACATAGACCAGTGACAACTGCAGCTGTGTTGGATGGTGCTGTACTTGTCCAAATGCTTCGACCTGGAAGTGCTGTGACCATTGGACAGTATTTCACTGACGTGTTTGCACCATATGTCCTTTCCTGGTTTGAAAGAAATGACCGCATTGACATTGTCTGGGATGTGTACTCCAAGACAAGTCTGAAGTCAGGAACCCGGGAGCAAAGAGGCACTGGTGCAAGAAGGAGGGTGACTCTCTCAACCAAAGTTCCTGGCAACTGGGCTGCCTTCCTACGAGTGGATCTGAACAAGCAGGAGTTGTTTGTGGAGCTGGCCAAACGCTTGAAGCTCATGACACTTCCACAGGTATTGCTGTATAAATTAGTGTATCTCCTGGATTATACATGCTGTAGTCAATAAATCTGACTTAATTGACACATCTTCATTTACATTATATACTTTTAGGGCAAGGAGTTATTCACCATGATGCTTGAGGATTGTGTAACTTCACCAGCTGGCATTAACATTGATGCATTGGCCCCTTGCACACAAGAAGAAGCCGATACTCGGTTATTTCTACATGTGGCTGCAGCTACACTCGCTGGACATCGTAGAGTGATTGTCCGCAGCAGTGATAGCGATGTTGTGGTGTTGGCCATTGCCGCTTTTGTGGCCCTCGAACAGAGGATTGATGAGCTCTGGATTGCGTTTGGAGTACGCCGTCACTTCAGGTAAAATCCTCTCTGTACAGTATGTTATATTTATGCTATTAGCTGTTATTTCATTAGGCGAATGAGTAACTAATTTATTTACATTCCACCACCACAGGTACATTCCAGCACATGCCATTGCTCACAGTCTGGGACCATCCAAGGCAATGGCACTGCCAGCATTCCATGCTTTAACAGGGTGCGACACCACCTCAGCCTTTTTTGGCAAGGGCAAGAAGACAGCCTGGTCTGTGTGGCAGTCCATGCCTGAACTGACCTTACCTCTTCAGCTGCTCTCTGGCCCTAGCCCCACCACTGAGATGATCACAACCCGCACACCCATACTCCAGAAATTTGTCCTGAAGCTGTATGGTGTGTCCGAGGACGACATCAGGACAGTGGATGCTGCTCGACTCTCCCTCTTCCTTTACAAAGGAAGAGACTTTGATCACATGCCACCAAGCAGTGATGCACTCCATCAGCACCTCCTCCGAGTAGCTTATCAGGTAAGACAGCCATGCATAAGGGCATAGTATTTGGTAAGACAGCCATGCATGAGGGCATAGGCTACTATTTAAGTTTCACAATGCATATCACTAATCATGTTTTTCTTTTCAGAGTGGACATATTTGGGGCAACATGCTGGTCAAAGACTCTGCTGCTGTCTCACCCTCACAGTGGGGATGGCAACAGGATTCCCCAGACACTGCACCAACACCTGTGTACACTACAACTTCGATTATTTCAAGGGACTTGCCAGAACTGGTTATTTGCAAATGCAAGACAGACTGTAAGGCACCTTGCAAATGCTGCATGCAGAAGCAGCCATGCATGTCTCTCTGCGGATGTCATGGTTCATGCTCCCACAGTGGAGACATTGGAGACATTGGATTGTAAATCTCGATTAAAGTCTCAAACATAGTTACAACCTTGTCTGTCTCGTATTCATTACTCAGTACCTATGATTTAACAGAAGTTACCCGGTTAAAACAACTTTTTTTTTTATGAAATCTGCATATTTTACCCCCCGCTGTCATGGCAATTAATGAAGTATTCGTTTTTTTGCATTGGAACCTATCTAATTGAATTCCTTGACCCCAAAAATGTACACTTTGACACCAATATTATTATTATAGCTCTAACAGAAGCAAAGATATGGAGTCTGGTGTAATAGTGGTTAATTGTCGGCGGCCATTTTTAAAAAACGCCTATAAAAAAAAAAAAGGGTGATCTAACTCGTCTCTTTGGATAATTCTTTTCCTATGGCCCTAAGGTACTTCCATACCAAAGGGGACCTTTGCATCATGACTTGAAGTCAAATGTTGCTTAGCACCTCCACTACCCTTTCTTTCTCTCTCTCTCTCTCGCTCTCTCTCTCCCTCTCTGTCTGGGACGCTCTGTGCTCACTTTTTGTCTGTGTGTGTGTGTGTGTGTGTGTGTGTGTGTGTGTGTGTGTGTGTGTGTGTGTGTGTGTGTATGTGTGTGCTCGCGCACGCGAGCCCTGCCAGCAGCCACGCTAGTAGTAGTCACGTGACAACAACACACACACATGTTGCACACACACATTAAGCCTGCACTTTTTCTTCACGGCGCTTGTGACTCAAAATGAGAAGTTTTTGTTTGTGTGTTACACACTGGATTGGAACTATTTTTGCAATATTATTCTTACAGTTGACCTCAAAGAAAGGTAGGCCATAATCTTTTTTTGTTGCTGGCTGGGGTGAGGATCATGACGCTGCTGTCTTGACTTCTTGTGGTTGTGTGTGTGTGTGTGTGTGTGTGTGTGTGTGTGTGTGTGTGTGTGTGTGTGCGCGCGCGTGCGTGCGTGCGTGTGCGTGTGTGTGTGTATTTGCGTGTGTAGCATGCGTTATTGTGTTTGCCAGAGATGTCGTATATGTATGGTTCCTCATCCGTTTATTCCGTGTTGTTCAATACAAAGCATTTTAATTCGATCGACGGCCATTTCCTCATACAGTTACAATGTATCAGAGTGCAATACACCTCCCAACCGCTAGGGTCGCTTAGTTGAATGCATGGAGAAAATTTGGAGAAAGAGGCCACTGATCGAATTAGAATGCTTTTCATTGAACAATACGGGTGACACGGGTACTTCTGATGGTCCATATATAATTGTAACATCCATGGCCATGTGGTAAGCACTTTATATTTGGAACCTGAACGTTTATGTAGATGTACGGGTTGTAATGGAGAAAGTGCAAAAAACAGGTTGACGTTCAGCCATGACGCTGATGACGGACGATGCGATCGTGTTTCCACAGTGTGTTTCTTTTTTTCTGTATAGTTATTGTTTTGACAAGGTGTCACCTGAACTACAACAGTACTAGGCTAATGTTAACCTTGCTAGTTATAGTGTTATGTGCACACTACAGTAGGTCTATGTACATTATGTGAAGGCCTGTTATGTGCGCAATAGGCCTACCTTTTATTATTTGACAACTTCAGTTACTAGTTCCTTTGTAGATTTCGATTATTATTACAAAACTTACATTAACCACTTCACCTTCATATACATTTTGTCCATTCGAAAATAGCTGATCTACAAGCTCACAGATCTTGTAGATCTGCTATTTTCAAAAGATGTCATACATTTGACAACTTTTGCAATGGGATATTCTGCATAATGAGTAGCCTACTTTCTAGTTTTGGTACTTTAAGTACATTTAGATACCAATGTTTTTGTACTTTTACTCAAGTACATGTTTAATTCCGGACATTTACTTCTAACATAGTATTTCTGCGTTTTCTACATTGCAGTATTGATACTTTTACTAAAGTAAAAAATGTGAATTATTTTTCCACTGACTGTATGTCCATGTCCAACCACAAGGTTAGTGCCAGGGACCAGCATAACATTTGTGGTCTAAAAATGTTTGCAAAAACATTCCACGTTTTTCACATTTTGTCAAAAGTTTTTGTAAATAGCAGATCTACAAGCCCACAACGCGTCACATACTCTCACATTGGATAATATGTTATTCAATGTATTAATTCAGATCCTAACTATGGTAAGTACGTAGCTACAAAATACTACATTTCACAATAGCAGATCCAAACTATGCTAAGTAGGTAGCTAAGCTACCGATCGTCCATACTGCCAGTAAGTACATGTTTACCATAAATAAATAAACTTCCTCTATTGTCTACATGACGAAAATGTGCTAATATATGTAGGGCTAAATCACCTGTTGTCGTGGGTTCCTTTTGTGGACCTGTAATGTTCATATAATCATCATAACAATAACTTGATATAACATGCTACTTGTGGCCACAATTAATTTTGTAAGAACAAATAAAACATTATCAACCTGTAGATTCATGTTACTTGAATGCTGTGATTGGTAAGCTAGGAAGACATAATAGTCTACTATGTGGTCATTAGCCTAAATGACTATCTAGGCCAGTGATTCTGGCTCTTTAATTTATAGGACCCCCGTTTGATATGTACCAGGTTACAGGTCCCAACATTTTCAGAGAGAGAGAGAGAGAGAGAGAGAGAGAGAGAGAGAGAGAGAGAGAGAGAGAGAGAGAGGACACACAACTTTGTGTGCAGCTCATTCACACCTCGCGGTTAATTCGCTCATGCGTTAATGTGTCAATAACGCGCTAACTTTGACAGCACTAGTTCTGTGTCTTTCCTCCAGGATCCTTCTCAGATCATGAACACAGAAGCCACGTCCTAGCTCTCCAGTCAAAATGACATCTATTGTATGTCATTCCTCCTTGTTCTAATAATCCTACTACTCAATCAGAGAGCGTCTCCTTCTCAAACCCCAATGGTTCTATTGAGCCCCCCGCCCACAGGAGTGGCCCAATTCTTTCACAACTTGCTACAAAAATCGCTCATGCAAAACTATATAATCTCCTACATTTCATTTTCCACCTTCACATGTGTCTCCTCTGTAATAATCAAAAACACGGTCGCCCCCGATCGCAGCAAACGGTCTGGGGTCGGCGATATGCTTCTAAACAGGTGGAGAGCGTTTCTTCGCCCGTGCCGCCCATGCATTCTGCACTGTTGAACGTGCACCCTTTAAGTGCATATCTGCATGCACATAATTATATTGTTGTTGTTAAGTTGAAATAATAGTTGTAATAACAGTGTTGTGAACTGTTAACATCCTAACAAGTCCCAACCCTATACGGCTGTCGATAAATGAACACATGACGTCGGTGGGAGAAGAGATATTGTGTGTTTTGGACAAACAGCAGCGTAGTGCTCATGTTTGTTGTGTGAAGCTTAATGTCAGAGTGTTTGTGTTGGAGCGCCTCAGTGCGGCTGCAGAGTTCATGTGCAACCTCTTGCATGCGTGGCTGTGGCTTCACAGTCTTTCGTTTTCCTTCGCCATGTCTGTGTCTACCTGGGTGCGTGAGCGACATGTTCGCTGTTCGCCATGTGTTGTCTGCCTCAGCCCAGGGTTGCCAGGTTGTGCGACCAACAAGCAATGCACACATACAATTCATTTGCATCTTTCCCTTTCGTTTTTTCTCCCTTTGTACTCCATTAATCTCAGAGCTAGAACACACTAGGTCTCCAGGGACCCCCAAGGGGTCTGCGATGTTTCGCAGGGGACCGAAGCGGTCCGTGATGTTTCACAGGGGTCCGAAGGGGTCCGCGATGTTTCGTGGGGGTCCCAAGACTCCCAGGGGTCTATGTGGGACCGAGGTGGGTCCCCACTGGGTTACCCATGTGGGCTTTAGGTGGGTTCTACCTGGGCCCTAGGTGGGCCCCAACTAGGCAAGTCTATGTGGGACCGAGGTGGGTCCCAACTGGGACTGGGCCCTAGGTGGCACCCAACTAGGCTATTCTATGTCGTACCGAACCTTATTCGACAGACAGGTGGACAGACACACAGGGACAGAGAAAGAGGGGAGCACAGGACACTCAGCATTGCCATGTCCTCTGATTATAAGCGGATTTGCTTTACTTTTCACCACAGTGTTGCCATGTCCAAAAATTATAAGCGACTTTGCCTTACTTTCACAACTTACTTTCACTCAGCATTGCCATGTCCTCTGATTATAAGCGGATTTGCTTTACTTTTCACCACAGTGTTGCCATGTCCAAAAATTATAAGCGACTTTGCCTTACTTTCACACAATACTCTCGCTCACACTGTGAGGTGGCTGTAAGTTGGATCTGCGATACGAAGTGTACGACGCGTCACGCCAGATGTTCGGGCCGCATAGCGGCCCGAACTTCTAGTATAAACAATACACAACTGACTCCAGTATCAATAGCATACATACACCTTTCATCATGGTTAACAGTTAAAAGAGATTTTGTATGGCAATGGTGTCTTCTAGAGAGCACTGAAGTCTGACTAATTTACGCATTCCTACTTGGGTCACGTTTATCACGGCATATAAGAACTGTGTTCCAAAAATAAACAAATGAGCACGCCGGTTTGACTCATATGGATATGAAGCATCAACTGACGGCAGGAAAACGCTAACGTTACTGCTGCAGAATTAATTAAATGTGAAACAGAAACAGACTGTAAACGATACAGAGCCACCTCTGACAATAGCGCCGGGACAATTTGCTTATTTTTGGACCACAATTACCAGACGATTCTAAGATGACCCAATGTTAAGGCCCGTTCAAAGTCTCTAGATGGGTCTGAAACGTGCGTCAGGGGGTGAGGGATTCCGTCCGTTCTTTACGGACACATGCAAGGTCGCTCACGTTATTTAGGGGCTATTTTATTTATTTTAAAGTGTACAGGCGTAATACACCTATTCATCCACTAGATGGCAGTTGCGAGAGTATGTACCATACCCATAATGCATCGCTACATTTTGAGACGGAAGTAGGAAGTAGTCAAGTAGCAGCGTTCAGCGTAGATGTTTGTTTACTTCAGTTGTCATGGATTGTGTTGCAAATAAGTCGGACGCTGCTTTGATTGCCGAAGAGGAACTGTTGTTGCTCATGCTTTTGAGAAGAAGGATAAGAAGAAGGAGAAAAGAGAGGGAGAGGAGGCGCAGACAATGGTACGTCAGGCCATTAAATACAGAGAGACGCGTAGATGAGGAGTTTTTTAGAACCATCCTGCAAATGAGACGAATAGACCCCGAACGGCACCATCAGTACTTTAGAATGTCCGTCGCTAAATTCGACGACCTGCTTCGTCGGGTGATGCCGTACATCCAACATGGAAGCAACCACAGCAACCCTGTGAGTCCAGCCGAGCGCCTTGCTGTAACACTGAAGATTATTGCCCACGGCTACAGCCATCAGTCTGTGGCAGGAACCTTCTTGCTTGGCATTTCAAAGGTGGCTGCAATTGTCAGTGAGGTATGCCAAGCAATATGGCTGGCACTGAAGGATGATTTTGTTGCTTTTCCTACGGGAGCAGAGTGGTTGTAACCTGACACAGCCAGATCCGAAAATCTGCTTCACACATTTGTTTCACAGCGAGGAACGTAGTTACTCAATACCGCCCCCATCTGGCAGAGTCAGGTTAGAGTGGTTGAGGCTGAAGGCAGAATTCTGGAAAGACTGGAATTTTCCCAACTGTGTCGGGGCTATCGATGGAAAACATGTCCAAATCCAAGCAGCACCAATCAACAGTGGAAGTGCCTACTTCAATTACAAAGGTAATGTACCTTGAGTTAAAATGTATGAGCTTGTAGATCTGCTATTTTTGAATAGCCAAAGCCACTGGCGTGGTGTGGATTCTAATGTTGACCGCAGCAAAATGTGTTCATGTAGAATCACAACAAGTTTAACCATTTTAACCTTTTATACTTTGGCTTTTCAAAAATAGCAAGGTCATAGCTTATATCTGTGATGATATTAAATGTTTGGTGCTATTTTATATGTTGATGAATTGAATTTTTACATTTCTGTCTAATAAAATATTCAATCAATTAAGATTACTTCAGCTTCATCCTGATGGCCGCCTGTGATGCCAGGTACAAGTTCACCTACATCGACATCGGTGCGTATGGACGAGACAGTGACGCTGGTGTCTTCTCAAGGAGCGTCTTCGGATCACAGCTAATCGATGGACAGCTCCCTCTTCCACGTCCATCGTTGCTGCCAGGAAGTGAGGTCATCGCGCCGCATGTCTTCGTCGCCGACGAGGCCTTTCCCACAAAAGTGAACCTGATGAGACCTTATGGAGGTGAGACTGCATTGCATCTATTGCCAGTGGTTTAAAGTAACTAAATACATTTACCCTAGCACACAGTTTTGAGGTACTTTACTTTACTGAAGTATTTCCAATTGTCCATACTTTTACTTCTACTCCACTACATCTCAGAGGCAAATATTGTACTATTTACTCCACTACAATTATTTGAAAACATGTAGTTACTAGTCACTTTATAGATATACATTATTACATTATAAATAGGGCTGGGACTCGATTAAAAAAATTAATCTAATTAATTAGAGGCTTTGTAATTAATTAATCTAAATTAATCGCATTTTAATCGCACATCAATATTTGACCTGAGATCAATGAAAAAAATTGTTTTCAAATGGATTTTGGTAAACGTCTTTAAGTACATGTACTCAAGAACTGTACTTAAGTACAATTTTGAGGTATTTGCACTTGACTCTCGAATACGCCTATTTCCAATTTTTTAATACTTTTACTTCTACCCCAGTAACTCCACTATATCTCAGAGGCAAATATTTTACTTTTAAACTTATTTTAAAACTTTAGTTACAAGTTACTTTGTAGATTTCGATTAATATTATAAAACATACAGTAACCATGTGAAAATAGCAGATCTACAAGCACAAGGCATTGTGAGCTTGTAGATCTGCTATTTTCCACCATTGGAGGCTGGTAGAGTGTGTTGTTGTTAGTTGTTTTATAGTCGTTTAATTAATTATTTTTAAAAAATCGCGCGCATGTGAGCCGCACCGCATCGTGCCCCCCCCCCTTCCCCCCAGCGCACCGCCCCCCCCCCCCCCCCAAAACGGGACAAACGCGCGCGTGGGGGGCGGCATCCATTACGGATTCTGATTTGCCCAGCCAACATTATCAAGCAGGCTATGCGGCACGTCTTCATTCAGTGGCTGCTCTGTTGTTGTGAGAACCACGTCGTTCTCACTTCTCAGACAGCTTCTCAGGCGGACCGATAATACCAGCGCACCAACCTGGTGCGCTGGATAATAGGTCCGTGTGAAACTCGTCCAGTGAGAAACGTTCCGCGGTGAAAAAATAGGCGCGATTAAAATGCGTTAATTTTTTTGTAATTAATTGATCGAAATTAACGCGATAAAGTCCCGGCCCTAATTATAAAACATACATTAACCAAGGGCGTATCGCCATAGAGGCCAACGAGGCCATGGCTCGGTCTATAAAACTCTGCTCCCCCAGAGAAAAAAAAACAAAAAATCAACATATCATTAGCACCCCTCACCCTATTCTGTTGTAGCCAACCACAGAAATTCGCCTTTGTTTTCAAATCGGGCTTATTTGCATTCGGCCGAATTGTTAATGGGTGGCCATTAAAAAACGGTTTCCCCGCCAAACCGGTTATTTTGCCCCACTGGCCCCCCACCAGCGGCTGCTGGTGGGGGGCCAGTGGGGCCACAACCAGCAGCGCCCACCACAACGCCAGACCCGCCACCACCAGCAACCATCGCCGGCGCGCGGGGGGGGGGGCGGACCAGAATCTGGCCCGGTCCACGTTACGCTACTGACCCCACCATACGCTACTGACATTAACCACTTTAGCCCTATTTTATACCAAGGCTATATAGTCTTATGTTATGTTTTCTTTCTTTTACAGGGAGGAATCTGACAGGTGATGAGCGCATCTACAACTACAGGCTTTCGAGAGCACAGCGGGTGATCGAGAATGCCTTCGGTATTCTTAGGGCAAGGTGGAGGATCTTCGGGGGTCCCATGGAGTGTAGCATTTAAAAAGCTGAAGACATAACCAAGGCTTGTGTGGCGCTACACAATTACCTGACAGTCACTGACATTGACACAGCTGTAGGGCCACGCTATGTGGACAACGCACTGGTGGACAGTGCCAGTGCTGATGGAGAATGGAGAGATATTGTCAGGGTTGATAACAACCTCCTTGGTCTAGCACACATAACTGCAGCTCGAGCAACGAAAGATGGGTTGGCCGTTCGGAACGCTTTTAAAGTTCCAGACGCCAGCAGGTAGAGTTGCATGGCAGGATAATGTCCTCCAGCAAGGCAGACTTAACCGCCGCTAACTGGAAAGTGGTTTGATTGATTGATTGATGTACTTTATTTAGTAAGACATGAGAACAGTACATGACAGTACATAACAGTACATGGAAGTACAAATTCACAATACAAGGTCTACTAAACTGGAAAGCTCATTAAGCACTAAGCTTAAATGGTCTATGCTGGAGTGTGACTAAATGACTACAATGCAACTTTTCCTCTATTTTGGTTTTATTGTTTATAGTTGCTACTCAAGTGCCTCACTGTTGCTTCAGATTTATAAGAGTCCTCAGTTATTGTATATTCTCATTGATGACCGTTCTTGTCCCTTCCCCACTTTTAGTGTGCAGTGTTATTTTATCAGTGTGCAGTGTATTCGCAGTGTATTCTAAAAAATGTTCTTATTGCCCCCCGGTCAATAAGTGGTGATACTTTGATCAGACTCTTCTGCTGCAATTTAAATAAAGTGGGCATATGATTGTACACACGAAAGCCTCTGTCCGTCTTGTCCAACTTGTGTGGGGAGTAAATGCATAGTTTGTTCCGGGTCTCTCCCCTTAAGAGAGTGGCGTAGTCACTTTGATTTATCCAAAAGTATTATCAGTGTCCATCTGGTCACATTTGGCGTGTTCCCAGTTGTTACAATACTTCTATACTTTACTTGAAATTATAGCCTATTCATCACAACTTTTACTTCAATATATTTAAAACCAGAAAATGTTTCTTTTACTCCACTTTGACACCTCGTTACTCAAATCAGAATATAATTGCAAGTCTCATCATCATGGATTATCATCCAGACTGTTCATATTCACAACAGGTGCTCTCATCAAGACAAGATACCTGCTGTCCATTGTATTATGCTGATGTATAAAATAGGTTTCAGGGGTTAAACTGAATTTGATTTCTAGTTTCTACTTGGTCTGTGTGGAGGGCTGTGGACACTTCAAAAACCTGCCTACCAGTGACATCATCGTTAGGCAGATATTTGTTTCCAAACAAGATTTCAAATTTGATTTTTATTAACGCGAGAACACTGGCTTCCATTATAGCATGCTAACTTTCCAGAAATAGAAAGCCTGCCGTTTCTATTAGCTTGGATTTCCCATCGATGATGTTGCTGGTAGGCGGGTTTCAGAACTCTCCACAACCCTCCTCTGAGACATACTGTATAGACAAAAATGTTACCATATTATGAGCATTAGTGAGTACCAATTATTATATAAAGAGAGGTTGGAAATGGGTGAAGTCGTCCTTTAACTCTGTACATGTAAAAGAAGGACCCATCTCCGGCATCAGCCATCAGACCTCTGGAGCTTGTTCAGAAAGCTGCGGCTCGTCTGGTGTTCAACCGCCCCAAGTTCTCCCACACAACTATCCTTCTCCGTTCTCTGCACTGGCTCCCCGTAGCAGCTCGCATTCAGTTTAAAACCCTGGTGCTAGCCTATAGAGCAGTGAAAGGAACAGCTCCTTCTTACCTCCGGGTTTTGGTCAATGCCCACACCCCTGCCCGACCACTCCGGTCTGCCACCTCGGGGCGACTGACTCCCTCGCCACTCAACGGTCCTTCTGGTCGATCGACACGGTCACGACTTTTTTCTGTTCTGGCCCCACAGTGGTGGAATGAACTTCCCACTGATGTCAGGACAGCAGAGTCACTGCCCATCTTTCGCCGCAGGCTGAAAACCCACCTCTTCAGGAAACACTATCCTTCCTCTTTGCCTGGCCTACTTGTTGTTAACTAGTTGTACGAACTCTTGTTTTATTTTTGTATTGTTTTATTGGATCTTGTTTAGTCGATACACTTATTTGTTTTAGCTCGTGCTCATTTGATTTTGCCATTTTTGTCTCATCTGTTTAAGAAAGTAGGTAGCTGATATATTGCACTTTTACCTTAGCGCTAGGTATACTCTTGGTTGCTTGTTTTTGCAGGAAATATACTTAAAACTTCTGGTGATTAGTAGTTTTCGTTCCCTACCTATGTTGAATACACTTATTGTAAGTCGCTTTGGATAAAAGCGTCTGCTAAATGACTGTAATGTAATGTAATGTAATGTTCTGTTTATTTAACTGTAAGCTTTCTGAGTTACATGAACACTCTGGATTTGGCGGTTCATCCTTACTTCATATCAGTTCTACACAAACATTCAAATATGAGTCTTGAGTGAATTGCTGTAAGCCAGGTGTTCCCAAACATTTTCAGCCAGAGAACCAAAAGAGAAATTTGGTATCTCCCGAGTCCCCATGACCCAAACTTACAAAAATACACTACGAATTATCCGCTTATAGTCTCATCATCATGGATTATCATCCAGACTGTTCATATTCACAACAGGTGCTCTCATCAAGACAAGATAGGTCTGCTGTCCATTTTTGTATGCTGATGTATAAAATAGGTTTCAGGGGTTAAACTGAATTTGATGCTAAGCTGTTTTGCTGTGATGTCCATCTGCTGTGTATTTTCCACATTCATTTATCAACAAAGAAGTTGTATTGTAGATCTCAACATGAGTGGAAATGAAAACCCTCTTTGTAGTGAAACAGACATGAGTTGCAAGTGTACTTAGTACGCTCGTTCACTCATCACCAAAAATAGCAGATCTACAAGCTATAAAAACAGTAGTAACAAGCTAGAAGTTTTTTTTCTTCTTTTTAATACAGAAGAGAGGGGTAATTTCTCCATTCCGACATCTCGCCACTCCGACTAGTGGCTTCCGCGTGCGGTTAGGGTTAGGGTTAGGTATAGGGTTCGTTAACGTCGGAAAGGCGACATGCACCCCAGAAGAGACTCCCAGTCTCCCAGCAGCAAGTGATAAAACACAAGATAAAATACATTAAGAGCGCAAAGAGCACACATTTAAAATATTTAAAACTAGATTAAATGCAAACAAATGTTTAGAAAACACAAAATTAAGAGCACACATGAAAAATATTAAAAACTATATTAAATGCAAACAAGTTAAAACAAGCATTGAAAAAAAAAATCATTGTCATTGTGTGTGATCTCAGCAGCAAAATCATGTCCTAGTACTGTGGTGGTTCTTGCTGCCAATAAGAAGCCATCAGTCGGTGGATCGACCGCGCAAATTTTCCGGCCTCTTCTGGCCCAACACTGCTGAAAAACTCACGAGACAAACCATAAGGCCTAGTTGCATGTGCTGGCATTCCCCTCTCTCGTGTCTGTCTGCGCTCTGTCTCTCTCTCTTCTCTCTCTCCTCGGCTATGTTCACAAGTCTAGCAAAAAGGGCAGAATCTTCCTCTTCCTCTACGCATGGCCTCTTCTTCTTCCTCCTCTGCTTGGGAGTGCTTTGGGAACTGGAAGCTGAGGTTTGTAATATGCCAGACGAACAGGGGAGAGGCTCTCCTTGGCTTGGGGTGGCCCTGGCTGAGCCGGGGTTTCTTGCCGGGAGTATGTTAGGCTGCGGGAGGCTGCGAGTGTTGTAGTTCCAGGTCCAGAAGCCCTGTGCTGGCCAGAAGGATATGGTCGTGCAGGGGTTTGTTGGCTGGAGGCGTGTTGGGCTGCTGGAGGCAGTTGGAGTTCCAGGTTGCGAAATGAGAGAATGTTCACCTAGGCTGAGGCTCTCAGATGCTCCCAAGCTGCTACTGTCCTCCTCATCAGAGTGTGCATATAAAGAAGTCAGATAGTGGAGAATGTGAATTTTAACTGTATCTCACTGTGTTCAGTTTTCAATAGTGTTTTGGATTGATTAATTGCACCACAAAAACTAATGAATGTTTTTTTTGTGTGTCTTTTTTGGGCTTGTTTCTAAAGTGTAGTTGCTTATTTGGTGGTTCTCAAATAATTTCATGTCATGGACCCCCAAATGAATATGTATTTGTCCCTAATCCCCCATCTTTAAATGTTTGTTGTCAGATGAGTCAGATTTGTGTTAGAATTGTTCTAAATATTCCACATTTCATTTCAAGATTTTTAAAATAGCAGATCTACAAGCTCATAACACATCGCAGTGTGAGCTTGTAGATCTGCTATTTTCAATTAGGTTTAGACAAAAACAATGCTTGGCACCCTACATGTATGTCTATTAAAGTATTCAGTCAATCAATAGGCTCGATTACTTTTTTTTGTTGTTGTAAAGACTTAAAGAAGAAAGACGACGGCTACCAAGTAGAAAAGATGACTGGAATGTTTGTTTTGCTGCTTACCATGTCGCCGCTCAGGAAGTTTGTGGAGGTATCTCGGTGCGAAATGTAGGTCTTTAGCCATGCCAGATCCGTGAGGATTTGCGGGACATCCGCGAGGGAGGCGCCAGCACCACTTCGCTTCGACAAATTGTATTTTTTTTACTTTCTTGTGAAACGGTCTCGGACGTTTCTCCATTTTCTTTCTACTGTTATTGCGTCTGTATTTAATGCCTCGGCAATCTCTCTCCAGCTGCCCTGGACTGTGATTTTATTCTTGTGCTCTGGGCTTGTACAGTCGTACAGCCATGGGTAGTCCCGTACTAAAAGGCAAAGTCTCTCCTCGAATGATGATTTTGAATTTGTTGTCATCTTCGCATTCTGAACATGACACAGACACAGCTGAAGTGGCGTCCTTAAGACACTACTGGAAGTGACGTCATGCACCAACGTGGGTCTTTTTTTGGAGAAAGAGGGGTAGAGGAAAACTTTTTTCCCCTTATACTGCCAACTGGCGCCATTGGTACTGCAGTCAACGTGCACGTCAGGCTGACTGTGAATGTCGACTGCACGGAAGGAAAAACTGGAGCCGTAAGTGACGGAGGGGGAGAAAAAAACGACAACGCAAGGAGCGCCGGCGCTCGTTACGTATCCTTACGTCCGACTATGAATGATACTTTATTCTCCATAGAGAAATTACTTCCGTGACCCAGGGGAGGAACGAGTGACGTCAGGATTATATTGAATTGAATCTGGATAAAAGAGTTCAAAAGCTGGTGGCTTTTTACAGCAATGTTAGTACTTGGAAGACTACTGGGCGTACACTATCAGTATTTGCTGTTGTGCTTTGACTAAATGTAAGCTGTGTGATACAACATACTAAGCAAAATAAAAGCATGTATACATAGTACAGTAGATATACTGTGGATCAAAACATTACATACTTTTGTGGTGCAAACTTCATCCCTATCCACCATTGCAATACTGGTCATCCTCCCCTGTAAGATGCTGTTGACAGAGTTGATGAAACTGGACCTGCCAGCTCCCACCGTTCCATAGAGCAATATCCTGATGGTTTTGATGTCATCATTTGCAGGTTTGTATGCATTTTTTGTATGCATAATTAAGCAGTGTGCTTTTTTGTTAATTTCTGGTCAACAAATGAAAGACTTAGATTAAAGTTCAGCTTTTAGGAGAAAATGTTAACAATTAGTGGAATATTGAATATATTTATGGGATTAATTCCAAAGCATTCCAGACAATAGGTGTGCATTTACCAGGAGGTTATTGATAAACTTTAATTAAAATGAAAAAGTTAAAAGACAAATATTTTAAAATAGACTTCTGTCAGCAGAGCAGACTATTTATTTTCTTATTTTTGAATATTCTTACCCCCACTTGAACTGTCTCCATGGCTTTTCAACTGAAAAATAAGACAACAATCCACCCAAACAAACAATAGCTTCAATTACATCATAAAAGTATGTGTCCTATACACATAAAATATTGAACATTATGCAATCGTATTAACAAATCTTACACTCTTTGCTTCCCATTCTTTTCAATTGTTTTTCATCTGAGGAAGAGAGAAACAGAAAATAACAGATGAAATGACCACCTGCGTGGATTATAAAGTTCAACCCATGTTACCATGTAACAACAACGGTCTTAAATAATTAGTATCATAATAAATACAGTAAGTATACTGTATATAGAAGTATTTTGATTGTAAACTAAAACAGTTGGCATTCTTTCAGTTTATCATTTAGCAAAAACCAAGTGGGCCTAAAATTAGGCAGTGTACAGTATGTAATCCAATGATGCACAAGGAATTATGATTCTGTATCTGTTGCTATTCTATTACTATTGTTTTTGAAACCATGCACCTTATGCTTATACTGTATCTCTTACTATATCTGCTGTACCGCAAAGTTAATTCCAATGAGGAAAGCTGCCTCTCTGTCTGACAGGGAAGTTGACATTTTTTGTCCAATGAGGAAAGAGGAATGGTGCAACCATTTCTCTTCAGCCCAGGGACGTGCTGGCCACTGGGAAATTTGGTACAATTCCCGAACGGCCGCTCCATTCCACTTTCCTCCACTTTTTGGGTCTGGGTGGCCCACAAAGTAAATATAACTCATGTAATTGGCCCTCTGGCTTGTCTCTCATCTGAAATGGCCAATCCTTGAGTAGCACCGGCCCACATTACCTCCAGTATTTTATCATTATTGTACATTTTTCATTGTAAATTTTTATTATAAATAAAAGTATATATATGTATATATATTCTTTTTATAAATAAAAATATACCGCTCATCGGTTAGTATTTGGGACCTTGCCGCGCAGCCGGAGGCAAAACCCCCCCGGTGCGCAGCCTTTGGCCGCTTACCTACAGGCCTCTCTATCTGAGATTCCCAGGCTGAATTAAGGGCCCAGCACGCGGAGGCATGCGTTAATCCGACAGACCTTTTCTCCGACTATGTAGCATCCGCGTGCGGTTAGGGTTAGGGTGCGGGTTTGGTTCGGGTTTACTGTTTAATCTTCAGCCAATAACATTTTTGCATTTGCAACCAAACTGATTTAATGGATCTATTCAGGAAGAACTCGTACAATTGAAGGAATCGTTCATGATCGGCACAACACTATTCACAATATGCGAAATCTATTCCAGGATTTAAGTCCTGGTTTATGCTGGTAACGTGCACAAGGGATCGGTGCTGATCGATCCAGTGGTTTGCGCAATTAGCTGCAGACATGCAGACACAGGGACAGACACACAGACCACACAGAGACAGACACACAGACACCTCTTCTATACTCCTAGGTGCCACACCATAAAAACACACTTACCCTACATTAAACGTTACCCTTTGTTCCTTCTGCGTTGCGTTGCCGTTTCAAAATGGAATCTGAACCTCCTGTGTTTACTCTCCTTCTGTTCCTACACCACACCTGCTTCTAATCTCCCTCACACACTCTTTTACTGTGTGTGCGTGTGTGTGTGTGCGTGTGCGTGTGTGCGTGCGTTTGCGTTCTCTTTAATAGGCTCTATTCACAGCAGCCATATTATGAAGACATCATAGGCGGCGGGTGAGCCCGACATTTGGGAAGGCTGATACGGGACACATGCACGCGCGATAGAGAAAACTCGATAACAAAGTTATGGGAGATTGAGAAGATTTTCTCCTCATTTGTGTCTCAAAAAAAGCAATTTTAGTATTAAAATCTTGTACATATTGTGTGTCTTGTGACGATCGGGTCCAATATGTAGTTCAGTGACCATTTCATTACATTACATTACAGTCATTTAGCAGATGCTTTTATCCAAAGCGACTTACAATAAGTAAGACCATGGAGTTAAAGAATGGTTCAGAATCTGTGTTCACGTTCACTCTTCCATTGGAATCAATAGACTGCAAGCTGCTTCCTGTCTCCTAAAAAGGCGTCCACCTACGTCACGCAGAAACGGGAAGTAAACCGGAGATCGTGTATCTTGCTAAATTAACAATCTTTGCAATCAGTTACTTAAAAATAAATATATCTCTGCTGTTTGTCCCCTTAGGAGTGTCGTTTGTATGACGCCTCCTCTATGTGTCCACCAGGTGGTGTCGTCACCATGTTAATCCAGTCAAATCCATCATGACTAGTCTTTGATAACGTTTTTATTTAGCTGTTAGTGTGAATGCAATTTATTCTTTATTTTGTTTTATCTAATGTTTTTTTCCTTTGTCTTTTCTTTTTTTTGTTTGTATTATTATTATTATTACACATAATATTATTATTAATATTACTATTATCATATTCCCTTTCTTTGTTTGTTCAACCCGTGTGTAAAGAGTTTGACAACTCTTTACACTTTTTAAAATATTATGTTGGGTTAGAGCTAGGGTTTCATCTTTCAGTATATCTCGTTTTCTATTATAAAAATGTTTAAATTCACTCATTAAATTTCCTATAATGAAGGCAATGGATAATGATGTTATCTAGCTATAATAGAATAATTAAGAATAATAATTAGAACACACTTCCAAAAAAGAAAAAAAAAAAAAACTTGTTTTTGTTTTTTTTTACTTTAAAAGATGTTAAAATTATTAAAAACTAGACCATACCCGGTCGGCGCAGCGCATCCGTGGGGGGATATGCGCACATGATCTGGCAACCCGGGAGGCAGTTCGTCCCATAGCTGGGCAGCCCCGTAACCATGGCGACAGTGTTTGACACAAAAACGCTAATAAGAAGCTGAGATTTGATGAAATTGAAAAACGGGCTTCACAGTTAAGTTCAGATGGTAATGGTCAATGGCTGTGTGCAAAATCAGAGCAATTGCTCCAGCCAGTGAGGAGAACCGGGTAGCTTCACCTACCACTACAGAGAGACAAACAGACAGAGGTTACTAGAATTATAGTAGGATAGTAGGATAGTGACACTAGTGGTGTTAGGGTCCGAAATGACCCGTACACCATAGAAGGTAAAAAGTCATTTATTTTTCATGAACTCAAACTTTATTTTACTCCTGATAGCAAATGCTAATTGAGGACAAGTCTCTCTCACTCTCAAACAGTAAACATTGAATATTGACAATTTGAGGGGGGATTGAGCCACACTTCTTTTCCGGGTCATTTCGGACCCTAACCCACAAGTGTCACTTTTTTTTTTGAGACCATCAGAATTAATTAAAAGGATGATAAATCATTTTGTTGCGTTAAAATGGCTATAAGCATAATTCCTTTTAACAGGTCGTTCATGAAAGTCCTTGCGGTCTTGTTTCCAATGAGAACCTGTGAGCAATTCGGGGTTAAGAGTCTTGCTCAGGGACAAATTTCATTTCATCGACACATATGCTGGCCTGGAATCGAACCTGGGGCAACCAGGGCCTCTGGCTCCCTAGGCTGGCTCACTAACCACTCAGCTATTTCTGAGGATATCATGAAGCCTCGTTCCAATAAAGAAATGTAAAGGGTACTTTTTACCTATTCAAACTTGAAAACGGGTCAAAAAAGACCCTAACAAAATGGAAGGGTTAACCGGGGTCAATAAAACTGTGTTCCTAGGCTTCCAGCTCTAAACTCACAAACCTGCTGGACACAGCTGCTGTTAATACAGAAATAATTAGCTGACCTCTAATCATTGGCTGTTCTATTAATTGTCTCATGAACTGAATTAACTGCAAACTCACAAGCCTGTACAAAATACAGTAATAGCAATCATGAAGTGTCATACTAATACTCAAATACTCAATATATATTTTAAATATGGCTCTTACTCAATATATAGACTTCTTTTAAATATGGCTCTTACAGCAATATTTTCAAAAATGTTGTAGTCAGTTGATATTGATTGATTGACTTCTTTATTGACAAATCACATGCACAACTGAATACAAAAGCACACAATAGTCAAACGGATAAACACAAGAAAGCTTGAGAGCTTATTTCCGTTGTGGTCCTTTGCATTGTGCACGGAGAAAGACGATCTGACCTGAAAATGCAAGATCTCCATGAATTCAAGGCTTCATGGTGTGTAAGCAATAGAAAATAAGTCATTTTTTTTCAAGCAGACTGTGTCTGTATGCTGTCAGTCTGTATGCTGTCAGGCTGCCAGTCTATTGGTGAGTAACCACATTGAATGGAGTCAATTTGGGCGATGTACATTGCTAGAGGCTTGTTGAGGTCATATTGGGTGCAGATGCAAGGATACAGGCTCTTGTTGAAAGACTGATCAGAACATGTGTAGATATTGCAGCATGCAAAAAAAGTTAAATATCTACAAGCTCACAACGCGTCATATTGCAATTTGCAACTTGGACTTGCTGTCATATTGTCGAATTTCGCCAGACTGGCTTGTTTTTTGCTTTAAGAGCATATGTAATTTCAGTGTGGCCAGTCTCTTAACAATTTTTTTTGAGACTGCATGGCATGGTGGGAGCCAGGTGGTGATGGTGTCCGTCCACCTCATAATGAGGTCCACTGGATTCTCCGTTCTAAGGAGTGCCTGTTCTTGTTCTTCCATTAGGTGGCGGAGCCTCATATGCTGTTGATGGACGTCTGTCGAAGGGTGGACCAGTTTCCCCTTGCTCTTGATCGTAGTGAGTACTGCCTCTGACTCCACGGGGTGGAGGCTGTGGTAGCCATGCTCGTGAAGGGCACTGCTCGAGAGGCAGTACTCACTACAAGCTACACATGAAGTTTTTCTAATTTCTGTGAACACTGCCCATCCCGACAGGTAGTACAGAACCTGCCCTTGTATCAAGGGCAGGGGTTGTTGCTCATACTCTGCCTGAGCTGGCAACTCGGGAATCTCCACTGGCTGCTCTGTTTGGGCCAAGGTGTCGATGTAGTCGACCATTGTGGTGTCAGTGGAGGGGCCCTTGCCTTCATATTGGGTAAGAGCAATAGCCTTCAGCCTTGCGCGGCAAGTTTTGGCGCTGGGGTGGATGACGTTGTCTGCTCTCAATTGAGATTTTCATTGGCATCAGTAGAGATCCGCCCAGTGTGGAAGTGGTTCAGTGATGTCCTTTCTCCTGTCATCCGGGCCATCCAGGTTCTGTTTTCTGGCAGGAAGGAAGGGGGAACTGATGGCAGGTGCTGCTCCAGTTCCTCTGGGAAGAGTGCAGCACCTGCCATTACCAGCATGGTCGTTGTTGCCATTCTTCCCATCCCATACCAGTCTGGGATGGCTTCCAGGCTGTAAATAAAATGTATTCATTTAGTATTGTAAGTCTCATAACTGCTGCCATTAATTCTGCTTTTGATTGTTTGTTTCAGAGGCACTTACCCTGATGCTTCCCTTTCTTTTTGGAGCGAAACACTGTGGCATTCCATGTTTGCATGAAGTCCCGCAGCCTCTCCAACTTCCAATTGGCCCCAGCAGTGGTGTTTGGTGGATATAGTGCTGCACATATCAAACATGTAGTAGTGTCAAACAGAAGGAGCCAGCACTGCCTGGGTTCAGGGTCCAGTGGCTTCTTCAAACAGGTGCTCTTCAGTGAAACGGGTAGGTATATTTATAACCCTCCCTCAAAGTTCTGCATGTGGTGCATCATTGTATGTCATAGAAAGAGAAGGTACTTTCAGTGTTTAATACACTCAAGGCCAGATTTACTAAGCCTTTTGCACCTTTTGGACACTGTCTGCACTTAAACATTAATCTGCAAGGCTTAAGATTTGATGCAGTTGCCTTTTGTATGTGAGTATGACTGTCATTGTTTACAGTATACCAAACAGTAAGTGTGTGTTGTTAGTGCAACATACTTTAATTTTTTCAAAACTTGTAGCTGTTGATATGGCCCTTGCAGTCAGACCAGGCACAAGTTTTTCCGACGTGTCAGCCTGAACAGAGATGACCTTCTCAACGGCAGCTATGGACACCTGGAAAACATACATTATTTCAAGCAGAAGTAAGTAGATTTTGTAAAATTACACTTTGTTGAATTCAGCAATTATATCTCATTTATGAATGACGTAACATGCAAAGCTGAGAATGAAGCTTTTACAACGTCACTAACTGGTTTGTTCATATAGAGTGTGATGGTAAATGATAGGCTAAAGCCTGAATATACCACAGCGATGACTTTTATGTCCCGCTCTCCACATGCCGCAATAATGGTTTGCATGTAGGCCCAGAGATCTCTCCCCGACACTGATGGCCCGGTGAAGTCATAAGCCACAAGCTGTTTGAAATCCTTTGTCAAGGAGGCCAGAATGGTTGTCAGCACCTTTGTTGACAGGGTGTCATCTCTGGGGGGCAAGGTCACTGTTCCCAAAATCATTTTCCTCCCTGGATCATATTGGAGTTATTTTTTTATGGCCATTTCATCAATCTATTAAAAAAATGGTTACAGTGCATTAAAAGTGTGCATATGAAACAAAATACTGTATCTGGGAGTGAAACGATCTGTGGAATTTTATGGCCTCCAGGCGCCTGCTAAGAGTCCGGTAGCTTGGCATGGGGAATTTCATCTCTAGAGTGTGTAAAGATATTTGCGAAATTTGTACTTGGTTGTCTCTCTTTGTTAGTAAATGTAAATATGTTATAACAAGTCTAGGGCTCATACCTTCTCTCAAATATTCATAACCACTGATCCCTGTGGCAACTCTGACTTTTAAGCAGTTAGCTATGGTTGCAGGTGACCATTTGTAGACCCTTTGTGTAGACTCTGTTTGACATCTACAGTATAACAGAAAATGGAATTGAGAGAGACAAGAACAGGTCAGTCAGTTTGTTTACTGTATTGGTATGGTTGTATGGTTTAGAAATTATAATATCATATGTTAATCCCCTCTGCCAATCTTCCCCTATGTTCAGACCCCTGAGATCTCAACTGCCAGCTGTAAGTAATTAGACACTTCAAAGAAAAACTTCAATGTAAGTCACAGTACACAAAACGTGTGTTGCTTGGCCCGGACAGATTGAAATTACTTGACTGCACTACCGGCCACACCCTGATCATGATGTAAAAGTGATATTACATCATGTTTGGTGTCTGACCAGAAGTGCAACATAGTTGAAAGTTTCAACATGTAGAGTCCAATTCAACACTAGTTCTCTGAACTTTACAAATTAAGGTGGATTGTCCCTTTACTAATGTTACTCATACTTTCCCTTTCTGGTCTTCAGCCTTATTGACATAAACTTCTTCACTGCCTTTGACACAGAAATTAGTTGCCTAAAACTGCATCTGTTACCACCTTGCCTTGTAGCACTGTAAGTAGTGATATAGTTATTATCTCACCTGCTTTCAAGGAACTGAATTTGGTCAGTGTTGAAGACCAGGCCAAGCATCTTATTCTGAAAGAGGAATAGTGCAAGGTCATGGCAAATTAAAAGAGAAGCCTTTTTGCATTAATAAAGGTTTTGAAACATAAATAAAGAATATAATAATACCTTGATCTCCAGCTGAGATTCAAGTTTGGCGATCCGTCTGCCTCTTACTTCAGCTATGTCCTGTTCAGGTTCTTCGTCCTGTACAGGTTCTTCGACTCGTTCTGCATCGGGAAAGTGGACAGTGGCAGTGACAACCTCAGCATGGCTCTGATGGAAGGTGTCTGGTGCATCTAAGTTTGTGTTGTCCTTTGACAGAAAGTGACTGAATAATTTACATTTGTGGCAACATCTTCATAATACATACATTTTAATTAATATTTTTAAGGTTTCAATGTCAAAAGTAGGGGACTAGGTTACATTTTCCCAAATCTAACAAATAGCTGCATGT
The DNA here is from genome assembly GCF_963454915.1 of Gymnoscopelus microlampas. Lineage (NCBI taxonomy): Eukaryota > Metazoa > Chordata > Actinopteri > Myctophiformes > Myctophidae > Gymnoscopelus > Gymnoscopelus microlampas. The sequence goes on from NC_139945.1 coordinate 57,849,411, forward strand.
TTGGGGAAATTGTGCTCAGTAATGTGACTCGTGTTCAAAGGGCTGAAAATGCAACACTAAAGGCATGATCCTTTTAATAAGCATGTATGATACATATTTTTGTTCATGTTTGTTGTGTTCATGTACACGTAATTAAAAAGGGTTAGGGTTAGCATGACTGCATCCCATGTCTCTTTACCAGTTGATTTCTTGGTGTAATTGTGATCCAGGGGTGTTCTGCAAGAGGTCCCAGTCATACATATGGCCTCAGTCATGTAGGGAGAAAACAAACTTTTAAAACTGTGTGTTTGAAAAGTGATCCCAATGTGTGTTTTTTTGTTTCCTTGATTATGTTCATGATATAACACTTGATTAAACATTTTATGTTCTTGTCTTCTGGATGATATCATCCTATGTGTGTTTACCTGTTGATTGCCTGCTGTGATCCATCCCATTTCCCTGGGGGGTTGTATTACTATTAATCATGCAGGGGTTCTCTGTCACACTGGAGCTCTCAGTCACCCTGGGGGTCTCAGTCGCACTGGGGGTCTCTGCCATACTGAGGGTCCCTGTCACACTGGGTGTTATACTGAGGGTCCCTGTTGCACTGGGGGTCCCTGTTGTACTTAGGGTCTCGGTCATGCAGAGCTTGCTCGTTCGGTCAGGGACTGCATTAGGCAGAAGACCCCCATTGGGATTGAACTGGGCAATTGAAAAGTGATCCTAGTTTTGAAAAGAAAAGAAGAATTGTGAACTTTTTCAATTATTGACACTGAAATAGCATTGTACAGTATGTGTTTTTACAGTATCCTACCTGACACAGCCTTGCCCACTCTGTGGGTTTCCAAGGTTTGAACCCATCTGACCCAGCTCTTTTTATGGCTTTTGCCCATTGGTTGGTCCTTGGGAAAACTAAAAAATGTCTTTGTGTGTGGGCCAGGCCCTGTCCTCCTGGACTTGCACTGTGGAGCTGCACAGCTAACCATTCTAACTGTTGTGAAAGGACCCATTGAATAAGACAGAAATATGGACAACAAGGAACTTGACATTTTATCCATGAAGAAATACTTGTATTGATTTGATCATACTTCATAATTACAGGGCCAGAGCTCTCAGCTCTGTACCTGCCTTATTCTTCCCCTCTTTCTGTTTCTGCCACTTTTCGCAGTTCTGGCTGAACCGTGCTGTCACTTTTTACGAAACTCGGCCATATGGTAGATGGTCATGAAAAACGATCAAAAAATAATTCTCATAATCATTCGTCAAAAGGTGGCGCTATAGCACTCAAATGAAAAATGCCAACTTTGAACAGGTACAACTCATGCCCTGTTTGACCTACAGCCATGAAACTTGGATACACATATGCGTCTCCTCATGCTGAACAACTTTCACCCGCTGACTTTTGACCTCTGACCTTTAGATCTCCCACCATTTTGAATTATATGAAAAACAGTCATTGGCTCCTAACTTCTGCATTTTTTCACTTATGGAAAATCCGCTGCCAAGGTATTGTCGGCATAGGTCCAAAGTTCAAGTGTTAAACGTTTTGTGCAGATTGCTCAAAAATCCCAGGAGGAGATAGATTTTAACTATTGCAGTTTTATGAAAATTATTCATCTGCCCCTAACACATACATGCAGACTCACATTTCTTTGAAACTTTGCAGAAAGCTTGAGGGTCATTCCAAATATCACTGAAACCAATCTTACTCCAATTGGCCAAAGGGGGCGCTATAGCAATTTTTTGAAAATGCAAACTTTAAACAGGCATAAGTCATGCCTCGTTTGGCCGAAAGTCGTGAAACTTGGTTTCACTTGTGCCTTGACTCATGAGGAACACATGTATCGCTTTGACCAGTAAGCTCCGCCCTTAGATTGTCCGCAATTTTGAGCAGTTTGAAAAACACTTGTTTTTCACAGTTCTGGCTTAACCGTGCATACGCTTTTTACGAAACTCGGCCATATGGTAGATGGTCATGAAAAACTATCAAGAAATAATTCTCACACTCATCCGTCAAAGGGTGGCGCTATAGCACTCAATTGAAAGTGCCAACTTTGAACAGGTACAACTCATGCCCTGTTTGACGTACAGCCATGAAACTTCAATACACACATGCGTCTCTTCATGCCTGACAACTTTCGTGGTCTGACTTTTGACCTCTGAGCTTTAGATCGCCCACCATTTTGAATTATATGAAAAACAGTCATTGGCTCCTAACTTCTGCATTTTTTCACTTATGGAAAATTCACCGCTTTTGTTTTGTCGGCAAAGGTCCTAAGTTCATGTGTAAAATGTTTTGTGCAGATTACTCCAAAATCCGAGGAGGAGATGGGTTTTAACTATTGCAGTTTTATGAAAATTATTCATCTGCCCCTAACACATACATGCAAGACTCACATTTCTTTGAAACGTTGCAGTAATGTAGAGAGTCATTCCAAATATCACTGAAACCAATCTCACTCCAATTGGCCAAAGGGGGGCGCTATAGCAATTTTTTGAAAATGAAAACTTTAAACAGGCAAAAGTCATGCCTCGTTTGGCCGAAAGTCGTGAAACTTGCTTACACTTGTGCCTTGACTCATGAGGAACACATCTATCGATTTGACCAGTAAGCTCCGCCCTTAGATTATCCGCAATTTTGAACAGTTTGAAAAACACTTAAACCCAGGATTTTTCAGCTATTTGCGTGAAACTGTATCATCTGTGTCATCTCCTTTTTCACAATTCCTTGTCTGTTGGTCCAATGGCATCTCCCTTAAATAAGTGCCTCACAATCTCAAGGTCGCCAGTTCAAGCCTCACTTGATGCAGACTTAATTTAAGTTGAATTGCTAACAACATGACTGTATCAATGAATACATGTGCAAATGGTAAAGATAACCTGAAATGCTTATTTGAGAGTACGTTTTTTCAATGTATGACATACTTCATTCTGAAAATAGCCGATCTACAATCTCAAAACTTTTCAGATAGCAACGTGTTTCTGAGCTTGTAGATCGGCTGCTTTCACTGTTTTCGGTTGCGAGGAGACATACAATTTCTCTATTGGTAAATGGTTTGTGAACGAGTGATCTTAGTATTGGCTTGGTTCATGACAGAAGGCAGGAGTTTATGATCTTCAACAGACAACATCAGCCTGGACAAAGCTATAGCACCATAGGTAGTGTTGCAGCCTATTAGTCCGAAGGTTGAGAGTTCGATTCCTGTTAATGGCAATAGGTTGAGATGTCCAATCAATCCATTCTGTTTCCATCTCTCTCTCTCATCAATCTATTCCGTTTCCATGTCTCTCTTCAATCTATTCCGTTTCCATGGCTCTCTCTCTCTCTCTCTCTCTCTCTCTCTCTCCAGTTTCCATGTCTCTCTCTCTCTCTCCAGTTTCCATGTCTCTCTATCTCTCTCTCCAGTATCCATGTCTCTCTCTCTCTCTCCAGTATCCATTACTCTCTCTCTCTCTCTCTCTCTCTCTCTCTCTCTCTCTCCAGTTTCCATGTCTCTCTCCCTCTCTCTCTCCAGTTTCCACTACTCTCTCTCTCTCTCCAGTTTCCATGTCTGGCCCTGTATTATCGCTGCTTGCAGCTATATTTGTCATTTATCTTTCCTCTGTCCATTCCTTATCCAAATGACCAATGTTCAGTGATGGAAAGTAACTAATTACAAAGTACTGTACCTAGGTACAATTTTGAAGTACCTTTACTTATGGTCTCAATCCTTTATACTCCACTACATCTCAGAGGAAAATATTGTACTTTCTACTCAACATTATTTGAACATTTTAGGAACAAGTTACTTTGTAGATTTAGATCAGTGGTTTTCAACCTTTTTCATGCCAAGGACCCCTAAATTGATATACATTTGGCCGTGGACCCCCATCTGAAAATGTTTTGTGCCAGGGACCCTCAGAAGAGAAGATTTGTGTAAATAAAATGCAAAATTCTACAAAATTTAAGGTGTGAAAAAGACTTTTCGAAAATGTTCAGAAATAGCAGATCTACAAGTTTGCGGCACGGCACGAAGTGACTCGCTGTGAGCTTGTATATCCGCTATTTGAATAGCCAACGTATGCAATATGGATAAAGGGGTGAAAATGTATTAACACATTTAGCTGGGGTCCCCTGGAACCCCCTCAAGGACCACTGGTGGTCCCCGGACCACTGTTTGAGAACCACTGATTTAGACAATTACAAAACATACATTGAAGGTACAGTAAGTGATTTTCTTTGGTTAAAATAAGTTAAGCTCTCTATTCTGATAATAATAATTGCTATAGAGTCTCTTCAGCTCACAACAATGCATTAATACTAATTTGAGCCAATCAGGAGAACTCGTAAGGGATATACAAGACAAATTGGAAGTGATGACACAAAGAAATTAGATCTCACCCGATCTCTCCTGATTGGCTGAAATTCGCAACCCAACTGTAAATATATATTTTCTTTATTAAAGACCTGGAAAGACATGCAGGGAGACCCCTGTTACTGAACAAATACTATAGCAATGATTACTATCAGAATATAGAGCTTTTAACTTA